>NC_046236.1:8598428-8932178 GCF_009819885.2 Catharus ustulatus | reverse complement strand
ACTGAAGTGTCAGATGAACTAGGAGACTCTGTTCTTTGCAAAATTAGATAACTGTAGGGTTCAATGAATTTTTAAGTGACTGAGTTGGGCCTGCTTCAATACAATTCTGCCTTTCTAGCCAGCTATCCTGTACTTGCTGTTCCTCAGACTTTGGAGGTGGTTTATGGCATTCTGTAAATAGTTATCTGAAAAGTTAGTAATGGCAAAAAGTGCCTGGAATTCTGAAAAGTCTTTTATTTCGAAGTTGATATGTAAAAAACCACATTAAACATCTATGCAAAAAACCTATTCCTACTGCACACCAAATTATTTCCACACCCTGTTCCATTCTGCCTAAATGAAGGCTTTCCTTTCAGGGGGTCATCAGCAGAGTGGTGCCCTTGAACTGTCCCAGGACTTGCAGACTGGCAGCTGGTGCTGCTGTCTCAGACCTGTGCCATGAACATCTGCCCACAAGGAACCTGCAGCTGATGGTGTGGAATGGCTGCAGGCTCTGCAGCCAGTGTTGGAGTTCCTCTGCTCCCTGACATCTCCCCACCCATCCAGACCAGCTTCTTTAGAGACAAAAATTCTTCCTTACAGAAATGCCAAGCTCTATGCCTGTCTTTTCCTCTCTGTTCAGGCTATTCCTTGCCCAGCACAGCTAAAAGTGTTTTCTCCTTTTTTCTTTTCAGAAGCGCAGTTAACATAGGGCAGGGACCAAATCATCACATACACAGTAAAAGAGAGAGGAAGTATTTTCTCAACAGGAGATAGCAGCTGTATTATTTACCAAGACTTAACCAACACCCTGAGAGGGGAATAACCATAAGTCAAGGAAAAACATCACTTTTCAGAAGCCAGGTCATGCCTGGAGAAGCGCCACCTATAAAAAGGTTTTGCACAGGTTGCTGCAAGCCATGAATAATGTTCTGCACACATACAAGGCTTTGTGAAATCAAGACCTGAATAACTTCAAAAATACAGATTGAAGCATCCTCTGTACTATTGATGTGTCACACAATGCTAAGTGCATTTTAAGATGTTCTTATTTTCCACCAGAATCATATGAAAATACATTTAACATTCTTTATATGAGAGCATAGCAGAATCATGGGTTTATTCAGAAGATTAGTGGCATTGCAATATATTGCCAAATCCATGTTCCCATCAGATCAAACATACCACATTTTAGATTGGCATTTAATACAGATATTTGTAGCCTGCAGGAATAATAAATGAAACTAATTAAGTTTAATAATTCAAGAGAACTTGGCATGCCTGATTGCTACATAAAGGCTAATTATCTTTCTCCTTTTCTTCCAGATCTGCCCCTCGTCTCACCAAATTAATCTGGAAACTTCATAAAATATGAAAATATTAAGAAAAACATTGTAATGGTAAATCCTTTCAACACTCAGCAAACGGCCTGCAACAGATTTACAGCTGATGCAAACTTGACTAAAATCCTACAGATGTTTTAAAGAGTAATATCTGCTTTTACAAGTAGTCAGCTTAGTCATAAAGGAGATTTCTTATATGTCCTCTCACCACAATAACAGGACCCAAAAATTGTCTTAGGCAGACCTTACTAAATCCAAGCCATCAGCAACACTTCAGCAGAGATCTCAGATATTGCAATCTCTGTGCCAATTATTTCACACGTGTTGGCACACAGTAACTTTTATTGAAGATCTACTTCATTCAGCAGTGGAGTATTTATAAACACTAATATTCCTAGAAAATTACTGCTCTCTTCCCACATTTACCAGACAGGGTTAATCAAAACACAGGTTAAAATTTACTTTTGAAACCTTAACAGTGTCTTAGGCTGAGAGAAAAACAATTCATCAGTTAAGAGAAGATAAAATTGAGAGAAGGCTCTATCAGAAACACTGGACTCAAGAGGAGAAGTTTATATGAAAAGAGTTTGCCCTGAATGCAAAAACTCAGTGTGAAGCACTCCAGATCAGCAGGTACCCACACAGAAAGCAATATGCAGGGTGTTTCAGTCTCACACAGAATGTTCCACCAAATTACAACAAAACCCAAACTCCAATCCCAGCTGCCTCTATTCATTTTCTTCCAAAATCCACTTCTAGCCAATAGTCTTTTTCCAAGGTGAAGAATTAAAGAAAATACTCTTTAACAGGTGATTAATTTTGTTCACAGTACAGTGAAAATTTTTAGAGCCAGAGGTTGACTTAGATTACCATGCTAACTAATAAAGAGAGCAGGTTTTAATTAGGTTGCCTAAAGCTCATTCTCCCTTCATTATTTACGATTCTTCCTTTGCACAGTGTAATTATTATCAGCAATATATATATATGTTACAAAAACACCACTACACACACATATATTTGTGTACAGAGAGAACACCACGCCAATAAGAAGCTTCCTCCTCCTGCATTTCTACCAAACAGTAACCATGCAGAGAGTCTTGGAACGTGCAAACATCAGTTTTCTCTTCTCAGGTCCTTCTTCTCCTGGGTCCTGTACAAGATAAATCTAATAGAAGGGCTGCTGGGCAGTCTAACTATAGCCATGGAGTTTCTTCTCATTGTATAAATCCATTTGACATTCATTTTGACTGGAAATTCTTCCAGGCAAGGTTGTTTCTCTTTTAGTTCCTAACACACAGAGCCTTTACCAGCAGTGATGGATTCTCAGCAGCATCACAAAACCCACCATTTTTTGTGTGTAAAATATGTACAACATTTGCCTGATAGGATAACACTGAACAAGGCTGGCTCCCACACTGGTGTTTGAAATTACTGGAACGGTGTGTTTCATGTGTACATGGTGTGGGATGTGCAGGGAGCTGAATAAAGACTGTGAATTATTTACAGTTTTAGCATTATTCATTGCAGAGGAATTGTCTTTGCTCACCAAGTCCCATTCTCCTCATTTCCTATGACCATCAGGGACTGTGTTAAGCCAGCACACATCCACCCAGAGCCTGTGCTAGCCCACATCTCACCCAGGGCTGGGAGTACAGCAGGGAAACTCTGCTGTGACGTGTGGGGGAGGTCCCAAAGCCAAGCAGCTCCTCTTGAGTGTCCAGCTGTCATTATTGTCATTGTTTTCAGGCAGAGGTGGCTGCTGAACACAGGCAAGAAGAATGTGAGCTTACATGCCACTAAGATTTACTTCCAAGGCTAAAAGAATTGTTTGCCAAGTCTTCGGTTGTTGCAACCACTGCTTAGACCAACACCTGCAAAGGCTGTCCAATTTCCACAATATTTGGTTTTGTGAGAGTCTTTGGGACAGGCTTTGCTGGCTTCTGTATTTCACCTATGCAGATTTCTTCATTTTCCTCCACTGTGCCTGAGAGAGATCATTTGAGCCAGTAATCACATACCCACAGGACATCCTCCTGCTATTGTACACCATGCTTTTGCAAAGTTTAATAAGCTTCTGAAAAAAATGAGCATTCCTTCTCAGTTGCATTGGGGTATAATAAAGTTGTTTATTTTTTCCCCCAAGGGTTGAATTTATTCACACTAGCAACCTGCCTATGCAGATATACTGCCACCATAATTTGGACACAGGGTAAAGAAAGATTGTGGCATTGTTCATTTGCATTGTAGCAGTCCTAAAAACCCTGTCATTGACCAAGCAATGCCTTTGGATCCCAAGAGACCAGGAAGAGCAATTCCAGTCAATGGGCTCATAATCCAATTCAACAGGGAAATTTTTACTGCTTTTCTATCACTGGCATGTAAAAAAAATGCTTATTTGGCTCAGGGATTACTTTCCTCCATGTACTTTGCTTGCATGAATAAAAAAATCTGATGTCAGTCCATTGAAAAAGAAAGATCAGAGAATATAAAATTAATATTAAACCATCAGCACCACCAAAAAAACCCAACAAAACAAAACAACAAAAAAACCCCAAAAAACAGACCAACAAAGCAACAAAAAACTAAACCAAACCAAACCAAACCAAACAAAAAAACAAAAAAGCACCAACTACCACACCATAAATGCCTTTTTCTTTCAAGCACATGAAGGGTGTAGAAGAAGACACCCAGGCTGGCTGTTGAAGTAGCTCACAAACATATGGTACAGCAGCTTCCCAGCAGAAATGCAGGGAAGTTTTCTGCTCAGACTGGCATGCAAGGTCCTGCTCAGGAGCAAGGACACTGCCTGGAGCCATTTCTTTGCACCATGAATGCGGAGTCAGCTCAGGACAGCCAACCCCACAACACAAGCATGGCTACAGTGAGGAATATACTGAGTCCCTTTTCTTTTTCCCTGCAGTCCATGCCCAAGGAGCCACACAACATTCTCCTGGCTCTGGCTATCTACAGCTGTCGTACAGACCTCTGGGGCCCCAGGTACAGGGATGAATTTGCTCAGATCTGTGCCTGCCTTGATGCAGGGCCCTCTCTTTTGTTCAGATCAGCACATTTCAGATCACTGTGGACAAAAGTGAACAATAGAGAGGTCAGATGGGATGACCAGTGCAGGATAGACCCACTGCAGGAAATGCAGGGAATTGCTGAAGGTCCCCCTGCCTCACTCAAGAGAACTTTCCCCCCATTGTGTTTATAAGATTAAATAACCTAATTCCCAAATGATTCTTATTAACTTGTTCCTTGTCTCTGATATAAAGTTTCCCTACTAGAAGTGGGTCAGATCTTCATGCAGATTTTCTGTTTCTATAGGGACTTACTCAGCAGAACTTTGGGTTAGCAATAGAATTATGGTACACTCAGACTTTCCCTCGGTGATTCTCTAATAAGAAGAGCCCTTGCCCTTTTTTTGGCAGCTTTGTTCATTTGGCTAGTGGATCCTCAAACGTTTGAATTTTGCATTCCTAGAAGTCTGTTATTCATGCCCCTGAAATATATAATCTCCCAGGAAAAATGGAATGTGTTTGTGAGACAGCAACAAGAGCCTTCTGTGATTCAGGATAGGCTAAAGCACAAATAGGCTAAAGCACAAATTCTTGTTGCACCTACTTACAACCAGTACTGCAGGCACACTTCAGAGGAGACAAGGAAACAGTTAACACAGAAGTTATTCCTCATTTATTTTAATCTTTTATTATCATGAGCTGGTGATGACCAGTGAGCCTTTTCTTCCTCCCTGAGCAGAGATAAGAAATACAGAAATTTGCACATGTACCCAAGGGCTTTAAGGCAGGGAAGACGTGCTGGCACTGCTGAGCTCCGTGGACACTCAGTGCACAGAGTGTTGTTGCCTACCCTGCATTCAGTCATGTGCCTGCAGTGCTCCTGGCACTGCTTATAATTGCCCATAGTTGATTTACATGTCGCATTTTAAGCACCAGAGATGAGCGTGAAGCTGCCTGAAGGTCTGAATCCTTTTGAAAACATTGTATATCATGTTAGGGGAGCTAGATGAACAGTTCTCTGACAATCCAGCAGCAGGAGGAACGCTCCCTCCAGTACTTCTGCAGCATCTATTCCATACATCAATGACTAATTTGGACTACTCTAACTTCACTTAGGCCCACACAGTCACAATGAGAAGAAGAATTATGCCACTGTGTGTACAAGGGCCTATTCCATGCAAAAATAAGTGACTTTTTAATATATACATATTGGCAAATTCAGCTTAGGCAAGAGGAATACTGAGATACTCAGCCAGCCAACAGCAGGACAGGTTCCAGTAGCATTACTGGTTTGGGTTTGATAGTCTGTCACTTCAGTGGGGCTGTTGGGTGGAGTGTGCACTGCTTGGTACAAGTGAGGCTACCCAGAACCTAACCCAGAATTAGTGGTTCGCCCAGGAAATTTCATGAAGCAGCACCCTTTAAAACCTCAAAGATATAGTCAGAAGTAAATACATATGCAGATTTATAGGTATGATCCTGCTGGATACTGTTAGAAAGGTTTCACCCTCTCTTCTGGATATATCCTCTGTAATGTCTGGTTAAATTTAAAAACATCCTAAAGAAACTAGTGAGAAATAAATGCCAGCCTTTGAATGGATGCTTCTGTCCAGCAAATGTGTTGCATCAGAGGTCTATATTTACCAAAATGCATGTTATAACTTATCAACTCACCAGGAAAAAAAAATTCAATATCTCCCCATGCAAATTTTAATCACTTTTTCAATGTCAAACCTTTAATTAGTCTGTTCCTAGGAAGCAGTGTAACCAGGCCATTAGCAATGCAGCCACAGAACAAAACTCTATTAGGAAAATGACACTTTCACTTCAGCAGACCCAGACATACACCAGTGTAGTTAATCTAAATCAGATTCTAAGTAAAAACAAGAAAATACGGCAACAGTGTTCTGAATGCCCTCAACTGCTCATCAGAGCTGTAATTTGTACATACATGATGCAGTAAAACTGTGCAGAAATGCCAAAGAGAGTCTAAGTTTACCAAAAAGAAAATTTGACATGCTATGCAATTTTTGCTACTGTTATGAAATTTCTGTCAGAAGCAGCACTTCATTCATTTGCATCCACCACAGACATTTCTTCATTTTATTTGGGAGAGCACTGGGACAACTTGAGGAACAATGACCTTGCAGTACTGAAACACTGAACGAACACATGAACCATAACAATTGCTTACATTAATTGCAGGGTTGACAGACAAGGAAGTGGACTCCTCCAAAACACACTATTTGTAGGACCTAACAGGAAACCTAACCAATATTAGAAATAATGCTGTCCTCTTGGGTGTTGGGAACTACTGCCCTGGTATTTCTTTCTTCAGACACTCTTGTGCATTCTCCAGGGTTCAAGCTGTATTGCAGAGAATTGAAGCAGAATACACCCTCACAAGGGCAAAGCAAGAAAGACAAGCAAGGAGAACAGGGAGGAGAAGAAAAAAAATACCATTATATTCAAGATATAAAAAGATGAGCAGAAAATAGATTTTAAACAGTAAGTGGAAAAGCAAGAAAGCTATAGCTAGACATTAAAAGAGGATAGTGGCTAGACTTTGATGACTTGAAGAGAGTTTCTTTGAAGAGCCTGAATTGAAACAAAAGCTTCTCCATTTGTATTAGTAATGGAACAATAATCAACCCTCTGGGCAAAATATAGGAACAAGGCACATCAGAGCTCAAGTGCAAGACGTGAAAATTTTATGCTCAATCTTAGAAGTGAAATGTTTTTATCTGAGGAGGTTATTGTAAACAGTTTTATTTTAGGAGCTGCCCTTTGAGAAGCTACTACACAAAAAAGCCCGCAGAAGAAAGCAAGATGCTTTTCTCTATTTGAACTTTGCCTTAGCAGAAAAAATGCTGCTTGCTATTTATAAAAATATCTGAGAGCTGGCAGCTCTTGAAGCATGTCCCCATACTTAAATGCTTTTATAATTTCAAAAATCTCAAATAATCAAGTGATGCTCATATGAAACTCATGAAGAGCTGATGAGTCTCTTACTGTAAAGCTGTAAGTACATCCAACAAGAGCTCATCTTTGCTTTATACATTTAGAAATATGGATGAGTTCAATTCCAGTTTTAACATCCATGGTCAATGCAGTCTGTGAACCTCTCCTGCACCAGAAGAAATAATCTCCATGAATCTTCCATCTCTTCAATAAGCAATAAAATAAATCTTAGTTGTTAATGCTTGCCATTTAAAATGGCAATGTGGAAATTGCCAAGTGACAGAAGTGTGAAGACTTTAGACAACAGGGTGCAATGAACTTTGATAGATGGTAATTGTCATTTTTAGGAGTATTAAATTTCCCCAGCATCAGAGCTCTGCTGTGACTTTGGGTTTGGTACAATGAACTAGCTCTTGCAAAGGATGGCAACACAGAATAACTACCCAAGTTCATCTTAGTTATTTATGTGACTCCATTGTTGAAATTGCTTGTACACAGCTCTGATACTCAAAAATCAGCCCAAACCTAAAACACAGGTAGAAGACAAACTCTCCTCATGTAATGATCATTTTAAACTCAGAAAACAGACTTCTGGAGCCCCACTCCCCTATTGTTCCCATTTCTGATAGCAGTGTGGTACTGGGCTCTGTAACATGGGCTAAGGCACAGGCCTGGGGACAGTTTCTCAAAAGTGTCACCTGGAATGATTTTATTCTTCAGCAGGTTATTTGACTAAGCTGAGTTGTATGACAGCAGAAATACTGTTCATGGATTTCTACCCCATAGCATTTAATAATTGATTAATTTTTTTACCATACAGACCTATGAAAATGCTTCACCAGCAATTTCCTGCTTTCCCACAAGTTACTCTAACTCCAGCATCTTGATTTAGTCCAGCTAAGTCCAGGAAATAAAACAAGAGCTAAACAGCACTACCTTCAGCCATTAACATCCTGAAAATGCACAATGGAAAATGGAAAAGTTTTAGATTCCACAATGGAAGTGGACACGTGCCACCATGGTGTTCTACCCTTGAAAGTTTTCCTCCAGAAACGTCTCACTTGCTCTATAGGAGACAGTAATAAATTCAGTGACGTACTCAGCATGTACAGATCCTGGCTGAAGTGTAATTTTACTGCCATGCATGAAGTTACATCAGAATTGATTCACCCCAGTAAGTTAGAGTTTAGCTGACTGTGTGTGTCCTTGTTGCCTTTCAGAAGTGTGTGTGCAGTCAGCCCACAAGGGCAGACTCATTTGAACTCAGGCCCCAGAAGGTGCCCCCATGGTCAGGCACAGCAGGCTCAAATTCCTAAGTTCACCTGGTGCCTTGGAAGGTTGGAAATATTTTTTCAGGGTGGTCAAAACACCACCATGGTATGCCCAGACAGACAGGCAAAACCTCCAGCCTGTCACAGAAAGACAGAGAGCATATTTTGGCTATTCCTGAACATGAGCTGTAAAAAAATAGCCTCTGGGTTAGAGCTTGTAGCTCTTATATCGTGTATGTTAGGACTTAGTGATCCAAAGCATCTAAATTAATTTGGTGGGAACACTCTTGAGAATCACTGATTTTAATTTTTTTTTTTTCTTTAAATAGTACAAAGATTGTCTTTCCAGAAGTTCTTTTATTGTTGCTGGTGAGGTTTTGTGTGCCCTTGGCTTCTTGTGATCAGTGGGACATCCAGCAGCAAGCACTTTGAGATTCATCGATATTTTCAAGGGTAGCAGAGAACTTCACTCCTTTCGAGTACCACTCAGACAAAGATGAAAAGCTTGTGAGGGTGCCAATTATATAACCTGGCTGAGCCATCTTGACAGTGAAAAGTTTAGCAGGATGCACTCTGGCTTCACAAGATGGAAATTCAGCTTTTATTCAAGTAGTTTGATTTGGTGACTTCACAGTTTAATCCATGTAGCCACTGTGATCAGTCAGAAGCAGTAACTGAAAAAGAGGTAGCTCAAATTAATTCTACCAGGATTTCACAGTGTTTACTGTTCTGTATCTCTCTGGCAGCATGCCAGTGGGATGAGAGTTCAAGACAACAGTTGATGTGTTCTGCACTGGAGACAACATATTCTTACACTACATGACAGAGCCTTAAGCTGAGATGCTGGATGAGCCCCAAGTAGGTTCCCACAGTGCTGTGGGCAGATCTGCCCTGGAAGTTGCATAGTCACATTTGTGCTGAATTAAATCCAGATCAGTAAAACCTGTCTCCTGGCTTATTACTGTGGGCAAGGCACCAAGTCCTATACAGCCAATACTATTTCCCAGTCTGAGCTGGCCTGTGTGCAGCTGACCGTGTCACTCAGAGACTGCATTTCTCCTCTCCCCAGTCTGTGCTTGTGTGGACTTTAATTATTTAAGTGCCTTGGATTGCCAGGTCTTTGGGAGAAACAGTCTTTTTCTTACAGGTCTGGGTAGTCCTTTCCATATTCTGTCTCACTGTTGAACACAAACACACAAGTGCTCCTGCAGTCGAGTAACAGCAGCTTTTCCTGGTGCAGCAGGAGGACTGAACAATAAAACTGCTGCTCTGGTAGAAACTGAGAAAAATATCATCAAAATGTATGATGGAAATGAAAGAAAACCAGTGCAGAGCTTATTAGCTTAAAAAATGTATCAGCCGAGACCTGGAAATTTATGTTCAGAGCCATGAATTCAGAGTTAATTTATTATGCAGTAGATTTCCAGCTCCACTGAGCTAATGGGATTTGTTACTCTGTTAAATGGGCTTTTCCCTCAGAGCACCTTGTTTCATTAGACCATTTAACAAAGGTTTGGGAGAACGAGGTGTGTAAACACAGCACAGCCACGCCAGCTGCCTCTTTGTTTTGCACACTAAAGTGCTAATTCCTCTTACAGACTATGGGTGCACATGTACTGCACTCTGTGCAGGGGGCATGGGGACTTCACTTTATTGAAAGCTAAAGAGAAAGTGCAGAAAATTGCCCAGATTTCTCAAGAGAAGACTTTTTCTGGTGTGTGCAGAGTTAAAAATCTACTATCTTCCTTGCACTAGCAGTGTTGATGATGGACTCTCCAGGATCCAAGTAGAACTTTGTGAAATGGCAGATGTAGACAGAACTGTCTGTAACCAATAACACTTTCAGTAATAGCAGGACTAAGTGGACCAGACAAAATCAAGCCCCTGAGAGTCTCTGTTTCCTGCAAAGTATCAACATAGAAAAAAAATAAAATAAAAGGAAGGTGAAAGATCAAACTCTGTTTCATGGAAGTGAAACCAAGTCATGGAGGAAGCACATGAGCCTGGCAGCAGCCCCAGGAGTGAGCTTGAGCCCTGCTTGTTCATTCAAAACCCAAATGAAATTCCTTTTCTGATATTCCTCACAGCATCCTACCCCAGTGTGCCCAAACTCCATGCTGTTCTTCCCAACATCCATAGCTCTGGTGAGAAAAGAAATGCTCCCACTCCGGGGATAACCGGAACATTCATTTTCTATCAACTTTAAGCTTTTAAAATGAGAGCTCTTTGCCATTCTGATCAGCAAGTTGGGAACAGATCTACAACCCTTTGTAATGCAATGCATCCATTAAGGAGACATTCTGCACCTTTTCAGGATGCAGTCTTACACTATACGACTGACTGACCTCCATATTCCCACTGTTTAAAAGAATTCAATTTTCAGTTATAATATTGTGATTTTTCCCAAGGAAAACTTAAAAGCAATTCTAGCAGCTATTAGGCATTGTCAGTGAAACTCCATTTATGATGAAAAGAATAAACCTGACAAAACTGTCAAGGAAACCAGGAAAGTCAATGTCTGTATTCCTGACAGCATCAGGAATAACAAATCTATTTTAAAAATGGCATGAGTTTTCCCCAGATACCCATTTTGTAACTGGTATAGAATAGAAATCTTGTTGAAAATAAAATTAATGTCCAGAACAAGGACTGAAAAAATTAATAAAAGCTGTGGGACTTGAAAAGAAATGGTTTCTTTCTCTGTCGCTTTTATTTGTGTGTGTATTCATGACTGTGTGTAAATCTAAATACATTCCCAAGCCTGAGGGCAATGTTGATTCAGAAACACAGAATAAAAATTAAAGAACCAATGGCCTGTTCAAATTAATGGCAAAACTCTCTTGACTTCAGCAGAGACAAAATTTTGCCCCAGATATTTGGGCCAAAGTTACCAACAGCCAGGAGGTAATAAATTTGACCTTTGAAAACCAGTGAATAGGAGAAAGAAAATGTGCTTTGGATTGTCCAGCTGTTCTGTAAAATCCTCCTGAAAACAGAACAGAAAGTGTTCAGAACTTGATTCTTTCTCCACTCCCTTAGGGATGGTGTAAGCTCATTGAGTTGATGTGTGGGGTAATTACACCTTGGACTTCATGGAAGGTAGGGCAGATCAGAATTTCCTTTCAGACCTCTCAGGTGACTTCACAGTTCCTTTGTGTTGGGGGTGTGCAGTGGAGGGGAAGAGGGCAGACAAGCTCACAGTGTACACATCCATGGCACCATGGGAGACAATCCAAGCTGGTCACCCTGAACTTTCTCACCTCTCACACCCAGCCCTGCAGCTGCTGTGCTAAATGCAGAGAACCACAGTCCCTAATTTCCAGATGGAGGCACTGAAAGAGGGAGAGGCTGTAACTCAGCATCCTTCATGTATTTATACTGATTTTAGGGGCTGAGTTGTGTAAGACAGGGGTTGGAAGATGTCCTCAGAGGTGCCATCACTCTGGTGTGGAGGCTGGGAGGGACAGCCATTCTCTCAAGCTGGCAGTAAGTTCCTGCAGGGACAGTGGGGATGGTGATGGGATGTCACAGCTCCCCACAGACCCTGTGCCCTTGCACACCCGAGGTTTGGCACCACTGCTGGTGGCCCTGTGGTCCCAAGCTCGTCTCTGGCACCCAGAGGTGCTGAGGATGGCACAGCAAAAGGCTGCTCCCTCTCTGGTGTCAGGGAAAATGAGGTGAAGCAGGCCAGGCACTGGCTTGTTACAGGAGGCTGCCTGATCTCACAAATGAATCTCCTTTCTACTGGCATGAGCCCAGCTCTGCTCTCTCCTTGTTACTGTGAAGCAGCAGCCACCAGACAGGTAGGATTTAACAATGCCATTATAATAACAACAGCCTTCAGGCAGAGAGGAAGCCCTGGCAGAACAGAGCCCAGCTAAAGGTGGCATAATGCATGCCTGGGACAACCCCTACTGCTCCAATTTTTGTTATGCATTTATGTTTAATTAGCTAGTGATTCAGAATGGCTCTAGGAGTAAATCCCTCCTGGATGAATCCCAAGGTCACTTCCTTAGCTGCAGGATGAAGAAATGCACTGAAGCCTGGCCAGCTGATAATCTTTTGCTTGCTGATACCAATTGAATCCTTTTTTTCTCTTGGATGAACTTATCTGGGAGCTAGCTAGGCTGTAGGCCCCTGTTAAATAATGATGATTATGTTCTTTTTGCTCACTGTCGACAAAGAATTATAGCCCCTCATTTAGAGCTCATTTCAAAACCATAAGATTCTGTAATTGAAAGTGGCTGAAGCTAATTTGATAACCCAGTTCTGAACACAGCTGAGTAACTACTTTCCCTTTGTCCTTTCAACAGTAATGGCCTTGTCAGGAAAGTCTTCTGTGCTACTTTAAAGAGACCAATTATGACAAAGGTTAAAAACTATTGTCCTGTGACAGTGTGCAATTTCAACATTGCCTTCAGGTTCCCAGCAAGGCCAGGGCATGACAGGAGGGTCAAACTCCCTCCAGCCACAGCTGCCCTCTGAGACACTCAGCAGTGCTCACTCTCCTGGGAGACTCTGCTGCACTCCCCAGGACACAGAGCTCCATCAGGAGAGCCCCTGACTCTTCCTCTGGGGACAGGGAGCTCTGCTGGGCTCTCCCAGGATGGGGGGGGAAGTGTCTCAGTGTCTGTGAGCCTGGCAGCTCCCTCAGACACACTGCACCAGCTGCCCTTGTGATGAAAATCCCACACCAGGACACCCTGAGGCTCCTTCTCCCTTACAGCAGCCAAGCTGACTGCATGGTGGTGCAGGACAAAGTGAATCCTCCTCTTGTGCCCTAGAGAAGGGGAAATTCTCACAGCACAGGCAGGAGAGGGACTCCCCAGTGACCAGTCCCACATGGATGAGCAGGACACCCTGGCCCTAGCAAGGACAAAGCAGCCCAATACCACACAGGACAGAATATAAAACCTAAATGTGATGCCCCCCTGGTGCTCTGTCTGCTGACCCTGACACTGCCTGGCTCTTGTGATTAACCCTGATCCCTGAACACATTTCCTGGCACAAGCAGCAGAGCAAGAAACCCCTTTTGACTCCAGTTCCCCTCTGCCTCCTGCTCACACCTGCACCTGGGCATTCAGGGATTTCAGGAGCTGAGAGCAGCTTTGCTTCAGCTTCCTTTCCTGTGATCGTGGAGGTAAACTCACTGATTGCAAGATGAGTATTTCTGATATCCTAGTAAATTTTCCTCATGTATTTTGCATGCTGGGCCTTTCCCAAAGTAAGTGGGGGAAATGTAAATAATATGGCAAACTTTTCTCTAGCCATAGCCTGGAGCTGTGCTCAGAACTGCTCTGGCTGTTGTAGTAATTAGCACAAGCAAATTGCTAAATTGTGTGCTGTGATAAAATGATGGATTACAGCATGGAAAAAATCATTAACTCATTGATTAGCAGCACATGCCTTCAAAACCACTTTCTAATCAAATTCTGAGGATTGTGGCAGCTTTGTAAATGTTACAACTACTATCTCCCATAAGCAAGGATCATGAAATATTAATATATAAATCACCAAAATTAAATTTTAACTATTAAAATTGGTTCTTAAATGGTTTCTAATATTTGCTGTAGCTGTTTATGGGGGGCTCCTGTTCTGTGTCTCCCTAAAGTCACAGGGAGAAGGCTGCACTTAGATGTTGAGAGGATCTCCTGCTCAAAGTCACTGTGGTTCACTGACAGCATCTGTTTCTGGGTATTCCCTCCTGGTGGCTTTAATAATCAAAGCAGTCTGTTATTGCCACATCTAATAACAGTAGGCTTCACTTCTTATTCAGCACAAGTGCTCAGTAGTTTATAAAGATACTCTTTTAAATGGGCTTCCCTCAGTTAGGATTATCAGGCCAATCCCATCTCTCCTCTCCACATTTCTCCCCCCCTTGTTTTAAGTGAGACACTCATATTGAATATTGAATATCATTGTAACAGAAATGTGTGTGTCAATAGCTGCTGTGAAAGTGGGGTATGGGAGCCCTCCCCAGAGCTCTGTGTCAGCATGGATCCTGTGCACAATCCCAGAGGATGCCCAAATTCATTATTGGGAAAACACAAAATCAACACCAGGCTGTGATTTCCCCTGTTGACTTGGGTTCTGCCACAGCAGGGAGGAGATTCCTACAGCCCTGCTGTGCTGCTCACTGCAGTTTGGACACTGATGTGGGAGGATAAACCCAGTGGCAGGGACAGCAAAGGTCAGTCTGAGCTGGAGAAATGCTCAGCTGGGTTCCTCCCCACCTCTAACCACAATCAACACCCCTGACCAGCGTGATTCAGGGAACAACCCCACCTGAAAAGGGCCAGGTTACCACAGCTTGGTGCTGGGGAAGGTCCCTTTGGCACCCACACTTCTCTCAGCCTTTGTCTGCTGGCATTTCCAGCACTTCCCTCTAGCCATGCACCTGCCTCTGCTTTTCCTTTATTTCTGACACCATTGGACCTTTGAAAGGTGCTGGTCTCTCCCATAGTAGGGCCAAAGGTTTAGCTAGTCTGATTATTTTACAGATCCCACAGCCAGGTCATTACAGCTGTGTCTGGGTCTTCCAATGGAATGGAAAGGAAGAAGAGAAAGAGAGCTGAAAAAACATTTTAATCTGTTTTGCCAGAGGTGAACATCAGGGTATCCCTTTGTTTCACTGTCAGATTAAATCATGGACATGGAAACTAGTGACCAGTGATTTCAGGGTCTGCATCTGTAAATGAAAGAGAGTTTCAATAAGAGGGTAATTTATTTCACTTAATTAAACCTACTGACTTGTGGTATGAATCCATTCAATAAAATGCCCTTTTAATAAGTAAAAGAATACCTTTCAGAATTGAATGACTTGCAGTTGTGATCTTCAGCTCCCACTTCAATTCTCCTGCAAGGCAGTTCTTGGAAATGAGAGACAAAGCATTCCTATCCAAGGAGAGTCCATTTTATGAGTGTCTGGTGGCATACTTATCTGCTCACTGTCTCTCCCCCAAAATCCAGCATCTCATTGGAATTCTCTTTTTTAAACTAATTAGGTAATTTTATACATAGTTCCAGGAGTACCTCTTAGGACAGCATTAATTTTAATAGCATCTTAAAATGACAAATTCAAGATATGCCACTAACAGTGAATACATGTAGTTAATAGATTTTCTTCATGCTGCTCTTGCTTGGCACTGCATTTGTCATAGCAGCAGTCCTGCTTTGGCACCATTCTCATCCTTTCTTTACCCACTGATTTTTCTATCATAACATATCTTTTACTAGCAGCATTTCTGCATTACCATAGAGGCAATGTCACATTCTTAACAAACTCTTCATAAACATTTACCTCAGCAGCTGTCTGTTAGACATCAAATGTTCTTTTCTGGAGGAGTCTGCAGTTAAAACTTTTATTATGGTAAATCATCTCCCAGAAAGAGTCTTAGGAATATCCCTCATAAATTGTTACCCTCCACAAACAGCCTTCACCCAACCAGCTGTAGGAAACTGTCCCATTTTTGTCAGTGACAAGGAATGTGCAGGCAATCCTGAGGAATGACACAGCAGCCCCTCCACTGGACAGCCCCCATCAGACCAGCCTGAATGGCCCTCATGGCACAAGGAAACTCCTTGTTTTCCCTGTTTTTAGCAGAATCTTCCCTTTTTGCATTTCTTCAGAGTCTGGACCACTTGGCGTTATTTGTGGCTGTTTGAAGAAAAAGTGCTGTTCTGCAGTGACACAAAGCAGCATGGTAATACCAAAATTTGTCTTTCATCTCATTTTTGTTAGGAAGGCTGGTTTGTAAGACAAGGCTTGTGGGTACTTAATCAAATGGGATTTGTACCTAAAAGTACTAATTTGCACTTACAGTACTAATATGACATTCATATGTGAGAGCAGAAACAAAGTTTGGTGCCATTACAGAATAATGCAAACATGAAAAATCTGATGCCCAGGAAGAACAGTTCTATTTTCCAGGTATGTCTGAGTGATTTTATTTGAGTACTTACAACAGTTTTTTGGTACTTCATGCTGGAGGTAGCCAGGAACAGCACAAGGCTGCAGAGTTGAATTCTTTCCATGCTCTCCAGCACACTGTAGCTGTTTGGTTATCCACTAAACCACAACACTTGTGTTCCTTCTAGAGCCATCTCAAATTTGGTCAACTGAAGAAACAAAAACAAAACCAGTGATAAATCTTTACAGTACAAAGTGCTTGAGTTTTTGACTTTTGGTGGTATCTCTCTGGAACCTGGCAATAAAGTCTGCAGAGACCTAATGCTATCCAGCTGGGACAAGGAGTAGGAATGCACAAGGATGGAGGCTGCAAAAAGACTTGTGTTTCCTTCCTGCTGCTAGAAGTTCATGGGGACAGTGAAGAGAGGAAGAAAAGCTGATTTGTCAGGTCTGGAAACTACTCCTCAGGAGGCTGAGGGAAGTTGTCCTAAAGACCCTTGGAGAAAACAGAGGGGAGGTTTTTATGCATGAGAAAACACCTGTGTAGGTTTGGTGAGATGAGATGAGGAAGAAAACGGCTGAGCTGGCTGCAGAAATGAGAGGGATGCCAAGCAGCAAAGCTTGCCATGCACAGTTTCCACCCTTCCCAGCCATCACCTGACAGCAGCTGCCAGGAACCAGCTGATGCCTACAGCAAACAGGAGTTCAGGACACAGCATCCTCCTAGGAAAAGCACTACAAAGCTGTGGTGTGTTAAACATCATGGTTGATGAAATCTTCATTTTACTGAAGGCAATGCCAAACTACCTCTGATTTCAGTGGAGCAAGTATTTTTCCCATCCCACTGTCTCTCTGATCAGATCTCTGTTCCCTCTGTCACCCATTCTATTTTTCTGAAGCTCTTTCAAACATTTTCAGAGGAAATTAACTGATTTCATCTCTTCTAGTTTTAACATTTCTGTAATATAATTGCATTCTTTGTCCTGAAAGGGAACTCTGGCAGTATATTTTTCGTTTTCCATCTTGCACAGTTCATTTCTGTAGGAATCAATAAAGGTCACACTATTTAAAAATGCACAGCCTGAGCAGAGTGCAGAAAAGATCACAGAACTGCTCAGTGTTGCCACAGCAATGCATGTATTTTTTTTTTCAGCAGCAGATGGTAGGGCTGACATCTGCAAAAGCAAAGGGCACAGCTGGGTTACATCTCAGGTTATGGAAAGCAACATCATCTACTATGTGTCACCTGTTTTGACTGCATAATTCATTTTTCTCTGAGAACAAAGAGCTTCCCCTATGCATAGAAAATTACTCTGTGTTTCCTATTTAAAGTGATGCCTCTTACTCCAGTGGAGATAAAAAAATCAAGGGTCTATAGTACTGACAGTCATAACAAAAGGTAAAGCTACCAGCCTCCAAGGTGTTTTCTACATTCTGGAATTAAAACCATTTTCATGACAGATGTTGACCTATGAGCAATAATCCGTATTTTAACGAAAAAAAGAAGGCCATTTTCTGTGGGATTGTGTTTCAGTACTGCACTGTTTCTTAAAACAATGGTGATGCTTACATTGAGATGTCAGCTGGTGTGGTCTTGGAGTGGCAGAGAGGGTAAAGGGGGTGCCCACATGGCACAGGGGACACCAGGAAAGCCCCAGCCCTGCTCCCCCTCCCCAGCTGGCTGCTGTCCTTTACCTAAATGGAGAGAAAAGCAGCTTTTGGTCCTGGGGAAGGAGTTAGCAAGCCCAACCCAAAGAAAGCACACAGCAAGTTTCCAACCACTGAGCAGAAACTGGTGGATTTTAGATCACACTGATTGCATCTTTCTGGTTTAACTGGCCAGCACTGCTGAAAAGAGCCTTTTGTAACTGTTGTCATTCAGTCAGTGCCAAGTGCTTCCCAGCCTGGATTCCATCCCAGGTATTTTACTTCTGTGCATTACTTGGATGTACTGACCCAACATACCTCACAGGTAAGGAACTTGTGCAGAGAAGGACATTCCTGAATGCAGAGCAAACAGCTGATGCTGTCAGATGCTCTAATCTCAGTTGTGTGCATTCAGAGCAGCTGATAATGCAGTTTGGTGTTTCCCTGGAAGCAGGCAGAGGTTATGCACTCTCAGAGGAAGAGATGGCATGGCTGCAAGAGCACCCCAAAGTTCAGTCCCACCCCCTTATTTGTGCTGTATTAAAGATACTCTGTGTGCTTTCTGTCAGGGACGTTTCTGCATGCTGGTGATAATGTCGCCTTGTTCAGAGGGGTCAGCAAGAACAGTACAGAGTATTTTCCAATTAAATGGTTGGAATTACCAAGCAGAGTCCTTTTCTTAAAAAAAAAAAAAAGTTCCTTAATATTTCAGCAAAACAAGATCTCTTTGGCTTGATTCAGACTTGCGTCTAAAAACAAAAAGGGCAAGAGTGCGAATGGCATCCTGTCCTTGGAGTGGGAAATAAACCCACTCCAAATAAAAGTCAGGCTATCTCACTTCTGCAGCACCTCCTCATCTTAACTCCTGATGTCAGAGCTCAGCACTGAGGTGCTCATACCTCAGGCATTTTTGGTTTTTCATCTGATGTATACATAGTCTCATTGGAATAGCATTTCACAGCTTGATGGAAACTGCAGGGCTCTGCACAGCTTTTGAGAGGGTGCAGAAAATCCTACAAACTAGCAATGAGATTAGATGCAAACAATAAGATATAAATGCCTCACACTAAGGCAGTCCAATCCCTATCTTGTTATTATTTATATATAGTTTATATCAATAACTATCAAGAGGGTAACACTACACTATCAGACAATAGGTCTCTATCCCCTAAATCTGAGAGGCAGTTGATACCCAGCTCACAGAGGCTACTGCTGATCAGGAGAAATGACAATGAACAACAAAACAGGATTCTCAAGCATCATTCAGGCCTGGAGATGTCCTTGGCCTCTAGAAACTGGGAAAGATCCCCCCAGTCTTACTTGTCAAAACAAAACCTCTGCAAGCGTGGCTTTGAAACCTGGACTAGGGCACCCTGGGCATCCTTCTCAGACAGAAATCAAGTGATTGGCCTGTAATCTCAAAAATTTTGGATCTTTAATAAAGGAGACATTTTAACTACCACTGGGAGCATCTAAAAGCTGAAGGAGCAATACATGTCTTTTAGTGGCCCAGTGACTTTGGAGCCAGCACTGTCTCCAGCAGCAGGAAAGGCTCCAGGACTCCACCCTCTGCATCTGCAGACTAAAATCCTGAATTCCTGGGGACAGATCCATGGAGCCACTGGCACTGCAGGCATTTGAGGAATTGCAGAGTAGTCTCTAGCTGTTCTTCCTGTTTTCTCTGTTGGATGGAGAAACTTTTTTCCAAAGGAACCAAGGCTGCAGTAAATGGATGATGTCTTACAGGGTGGGGGAAGAGCAGGAAGCAAGAAACTGGATGTCTGGATTAAATATCATTATCAAATATCATTAAATAATAGCAATCTTTATTTAAAAGCCTCGTTTTGCAGGGCTCCAGACCTCTCATTTTGTGGTCCTTCTAACAGGAACCATCAAAAGCACCTTTAGGGACCACAGGGAAGCTTTCCTCAGCCTTGTCCTCACCCTGCTGGAATGCAGGAATGGGCTCCCATCCCATCTGTGAGAGCTACACCAACTCCTGTTCTCTGCTTTTCCCTAAAATGTCCAATTAATTCTACCCAAGACAAAAGTCTGCAACACTTTCAGATATTTGCATCAAAACAGATTTGACTGGGTTTGAGGTGCCCATCACCCTTCCTCCCAATCTCCCTGTGAAAGGCAGCGAGGTGCTCCTGTCCCTGAGAGTGACATCATCATAACAAATGCATTTGCTGGAAGAAATTAAACAACAACAGGTGTCCTTCAGAGTCCTCAATGACTGTAAAAGGAATTTACATTTGTGAATAAACAGCAGTAGAAATTATTTTTCTGACAGCTTCTCATTATTAAAATTAGGACCCTGCTTAATCCTGCCAACGTCAGTGGGACCCAAGATGACCTGCTAAGTGCTGGTCACAAAAGTTAATGTTGTGTAAGGGAAGTATTAATGGAAGCAGCCTTTAAAAAAAAAAGTATAAAAAATATTTTGGAGCCATCTTTGTGGATGTTGAAGTCAATAGCAAATTCCCCAGTTTTCAGTGAAGCAATGCAGCAGAGCTTTTAGGGACTGAAACCAGAGCCCTGTGCAATAGCAGTTTTAGGGACTTACACTGGGAGGAAAGTTGTTCCTCTTCACTCAGATGTGCTCCACCAAACAATGCCCAAAGCTGAAGCTGCACTCCACTTGGAGAAAATTCCTTATCTGTTCCACAGCCTTCCTTTCACCTTGACAGACCTTTTTTCCCATTGCCTCAAAATGAGGATGTTGTGGTCACCTGTACTTCTAATAAGCTTTTAAAGTTTAATACACTTGGAAAGTTTCTCCCTGGTGTTGTTAAATTACTCAGTTTGAGAAATAAGATATCCTACAAGGCCATAATTTTGAGTGAGACCTTAAATCCAAATCCTGATCACTTAGCAGGGCATACACCACATGTGCTTAATGAGGCTTACTGTGAGCAGTGTTAAGGAAGATAGGGAAGCTTTTATGCTGACTAGCTTTCCTTTTCTTTTTCCCTCTATATTTTATTGCCTCTCAAAAGTTAAGGATTGATAGGAAAACCTGCAGCAGATTTGTCAAAAGGTAAAAATATTGATTTTTGAAGAACCTTACCCACAATGTGAAAGTAAGTAAAAAATAAAATCAATAAGGATAAATTAGGACTTCTCCAGCTATATAAATGTTACAAAAACAGAGCCTTTAATGCATGAAAATACTGTACATCAGATGACAAAAATAGTTTACTTTTAAAATTTACTTTTTACTTAAATTTTAAAAGGCAAAGTAAAACATCCATTACCTGCCAGTCTAAAAATTTTGGACAGCAGAGTAGGTAATTTTTTGAGAGCTATTATTTTCCAGATATACTATTTTTCCACAGCACCAAGAGTTCTCTCAGCACTTGTTATCCTCATGCTGAGGTCAAGCTCAGCCTCTGCTGTACCAGCATGGGAGTGCACAGCTATTTCCTGCTGAAGATGTTCCTAGCCCAGGAGTGCAGTGAAACACCAGTTGGGCACATTTTATAACCCTTTTTGTGGCCACCTCCGAAGGTTTCCAGCCCTTGTCTCAACCTCCAGAGCCATGTCCCACACCAGAGGGCTTCTCACCCTGAGCTGCTGACCAGTGGGAATCAGTGAAAGGACAGCCCTGCTCTGAGCCTTTCTGCTAAATTAGATGCCACCATTAGCATGGTGTGTCCTAAATTACTTTTTCACTCCAGGCTGCATGAGACACTGTCCCTCAAGAACTTCTTTACTGCTCCTGGACCCATATTGCTCCTGTTCCCACTCTATTTCCTCATTTTCATTTTTCAGTGATTATAGCAAGTTTCTAGCATAGTCCATTGCTTGATCAAGTTGTCCTCCTGCATCTCTCCAATTATGAGGTCTGGCTGAGTTAGGCTAGAGACCACAGAAGAGTAGGATTTCCCATGGAGCAGCAGATGTGGCCCCTCCTCTGACCTTTCCCCATCTTCCTGGAGATTTTGGCCGGGTAATTTTAAATGTCTCCTTGTCTCAGATCACTAAACAAGGGTGGCACTGCCTCTCAAGCACTTTTTGCCACCAGTATGAATTATATAAGTATGAAATTCTTAGGGACCTAAAGGAACTCTGGGTTGTGGGGAATACCCTGTAACTGACCCCAAAAGGTGGTCTGAGAGCTCAGGTGTGGTGGGAGTTTGCAGGAAGAGATGAGACAAAAAAATCATCTTCCAAGTGCTGCCTGTCTTACCAACAGCCAGAACTGTCTGTGAGAGAAGGTCAGCAGCCATTCCCCTTGAGTCAGAGAATAGATTGTTTAAATACTTTTGATGGGCTTTCAGACCATTCATTTTTGCTGCAGTTATGCTATTCATGAGAAGTGGCTCAAAGGAGACTTTTCAATTGCTTATGTGGGAGGAAGCATTTGGCAACCAGACAGAGAAAAACAGATTTTTTTAGGAGATGCCTTATCCCCAAAGTACAATTGTTTTGTCACACATTTCTTTCAGTCTCTCAAGGTGGAAAAGTTTTTTGGCAGCAATATCTGTGGAGCTTGCAAAAGGAATGGTTTCCAGCCCTTTGTGTCAGATGGCCCTAATGAGACAGATCTTTGGTGTCTGTAGCAGGTCCAGCTCCATTTACAATGGGACAAGACTGATTTACACTGCAGAAGATAAAACCCAATATGTTTTGAACTTGGAGTTTACAATTAGAGCTCTGAACACAGTTTTATGGCTCAAACCTTTATTCTGCTTCAGTACTGTGTATGATGCCACTTCCATCAGCTGTGGTAATGGAAATTATACCATTTCAATAGTTTTGGTTGGCTTTTTCTTTCTTTGCCTTCTTTTTTTTTTTTTTAAGTAGTTGTATAATTGCATGTAAATAGATTTATTTTACAGCTCTGGATATAAAATGGCTTTTAAATGATATTTTCATTGCATTTGCTGTAGTAGATGATTAGACCTGAGAAAGGAAACCTTGTTTACTGCACTTCCTTGGCCGGAGGCTGGTGAATGCCCTGGTGCCAGGCTGTGCAGAGGCATTAACACACAGTGAGGGAGGCAGGGTCATGCTGCACAGGTTCAGTCATCCTGCTGTAGTCCCTGGTAATGTATCTTAGGGAAAGTGGGCTCTAGGGCCTGTTATCTTCATCTGAGAAGACAACCCATTCTCGTGGCTTTTCCTTGCTAGAAAGGGCATCAGCAGGCCCTGAGTGTTAAGCAGAAATAAATCTATTTTTCATTTTTGTAAAATCCAACAGTGTTTAAGCTCTCTAAAGAGTCATTAAGTGCACTTTACACGAAATTTAACTAATTTCTTTATAAAATTCTCCATACAGAGCTTCCCAAAATGTTTACTGGTGCAATAAACCATTACATGGATTGTTTTAAGTCATTTGCCTCCAGACAAAACAGATGTTTTAGAGCATTTTGATTTCTGCTGTCTAATAAATGAAGTGCTACAGTTCTAAACTTAATATCTGTCATCACCATTATTTTTCCTTACTTTACATCTTTCCTAGAGGTTCATCATGACACAAAAAGATAAATTGTTGTAATATTTTCTGCACATAGGGCAACATTTATTTTTTTCTTCCAAGTTTGTCTTTCAAGATGACTTACTGACTTACTGCCTTTTTGTATTTTCCAAGTACATTTAGTTTATAAAAGCTTGACCTCTGATTAGAGCCTAATTCACTGGAACTTAAAAATGTTCTGTAATAATTGAGAATTGTGGATTTTTGGACTTAATCCCACTGATTTGAATGGACCTTGTCTTTGAAGAGTCTAACACACTTGGCATTTCTCCATTTATTTAAAGCATTGATGCTTTTAAATTGGAGCTATTTTGTAGTTTTTCCCATATTTGTGATTATTCTAAAAGAAAATTTGCCAGTGTCTTATACCGTTATATAAGATATTTTAATTGATGTAATTGAGAATTTTATGGCAGCTCTTTCCAGACTGGACACTTTGGCAGCTCATCATTATTTTCCAACTGACCAAAGCAGATAAGTTTATCACATCCAGTTGCTGAGTCTGAAGTTTGTAGCAGAAGTCTCTGTAGCCTCTGAGTCTGTTCATCTTGTATGACACAAATGCTGGGACACAGCCTCATGGCTCCTCTGGAAAGGACCCCAGTTTTTATCCTTCATCTCTCATTTCTCTCCATCCTTTCCTTGCCTCTGCCAGTGTTAAAAGCCACTTCAGCAGGGATCTCCATCCTCTGCCAGTGCCAAGACACAGAAGGTCTCTTTGACCTTAAATAGGATCAGAGAAACCAACTGTAAAAAAGTCCATCCCATGATCTTATTTTTTCCTCTCAGTCTTGCCATCTAAATTCCAGCAAAAATGAATGCTTTACCTCAGACATGGCTCCTGTGTCTGTCTATAAAATCCTGTGGCTGTGGAGCTGTTTAACCATTCTAGCTGCACTCATTCATTCATTCATCCATTACAATTATGTCACTTATTTCTTAGCTTCCTGCAGCATTACAACTTTAAGACTCATATTGTATGGGCTGTAAATACATTTGATGCACCCTCCCTGCTGTTGAAAATAAAACTAAGAGCTTGGAAATGGGAGAACACTAAGTCCAGGCATGCTTTATACAAATGATATCATACTATACCAATGATACTTGGGGGAAAAAATTTGCAAAAACTAACAGAGTTTCAATGTGTATCCACTAGGTACTTAGAATTTAAGAGCTTTCCTTTACAGGCAATCACATATTTCAAAACATTAGTTTAAAAAGGCAGTATACTTTACATTCTTAAAACCTAATTTATATCAAGTGCAATCTATTTACATAATCCTGCACTTTTCAGTGATGATTTAAGTCTCCTGTGTTCAGTTCATCAAAAGCCTCCTGGTTACCCAGTTTCTCAGCCTGATGGGGTTACTCCAGGCTTTTTGCAGTCTCACCTGTACCTTGCAAATACTTCACAGAAATATGTGAATCCTGCTTTCCTGATCCATTCCCTCCTCCAGTACCATCTTCAGAGGATTAGTGTCTGGAAGAACCATGAATGATATCCATTGCAACCATGAAGACTTGGTCATCTACATCAATGCTTCCTGAAGGAACTTGAGTCTTCATTTTGCACAGGACTGATACAACAATTGTACCATGATCAGAAATGTACCATGGTCAACAATAAACTGTAAGACATCTTTAAGCACAGAAATTACCAAATCAGAACCATTCTTGACTTTTCTCTTTGGCCATTTGCATTTCCAAAAAGTCTCAGCTCTTAGATAATGCTAGAGAACATGCCAAAAAGTTTCTCACTCCATAACATGCTGTAGTCCTAAAACTGAAACTAGAAATCATTCTTTATTACCAGTTTCAGAGCAGCCACATCAGAATTTTACAACTTCAACAGAATTGAACCCTTCTTAATGAAATGTCCCAATGTTCACCTCTAAGAGTGTCAGCTTTCCCAACAATCTTTTAACTGCAAACAGACTGTCTCTATATTCTGGGATTGGATTGACTTCAGCCATCAAGACTATCAATGCATAATGATGACTTAAGGAGCCAAGTCTCCAAAAAGTGACTTGACACAAACAGAGCCAATGTTTGTGTGCCTCAGTGTCTGGTATGCGCTCAGCTGCACTGGAAGTGGGCTTGAAATAAATGTGGGGAGGAGATGGCAAGAGCACAGAGACTGAGTCATGCAAGCCCTAATGGTGTTTGCATAGAATCTGCCTGATTGGCTCCCTAATGACCTGCACCTCGAGTTGCCACTGCTTGTACCTGCTCCTGCATCTGAATCAGAGCGTGCACCTCCACACCCACATTCAGAAGCATTTCACTGGACCTCTAGGCAAGGATATACACAATTATATTATATTATCAAAAATGTACATCTCTTGTGGAACTGCCTGGGTCAAAAGGAATGTAGGGATGTTCCTGTTCCTTCTTCCTGGGAAGCTCTTCACCCTGCTCTGTGAGTCACAGCACCACCAGTCAGGTTGGGTTTTGTAGTTTTTTCTTAACTGAGAGTCCCTGTGAGTAGTGCAGGCACAGCCTTCTCTGTAGATCAAAGACATGAGCTGGAAATCCTGGTGTGTTCACTGCACTGGCTGTACCCACACTTTACAACATCTGAGAGCTGCTCTTCCCCCTGCCTCCATGTCACTATCTCCAAGGACTCTAAATAAAAAAAAACTTAGCCAAAATAATTTCTTCAAAGCTGAATTTGGAGGATTTACTCTGTGGTGTTTGGCTCTCAGTGGTTGAGATAGTAAAGAAAAAAAATTATGCCAGAGCCAAGGCCTAACTTATGTCTAAGACAGAGGAACACTGGCCTTTATTAATCTGGCCTTTGTATTGCAGTGCTATAACAAATAGAAGGAAATACATACAGCAGAAATTAACTTGAGCTTGTGTAGTTTCCTTTATTTTATTCAGGACTTAATTAAGCTCTCTGCTTTCTAATATACTGTGGTACTCTTCTTGTTTCTAGTTTTGTAGAATTTTTTAAAAAATCCTTTCCACTGTCAGTCCTGGAAACACAGGAAAAGTAACTCAGCAGAATGCCAAGAAAATGATGCAGTGAAGTATTTGGAGACAAGAATGTACCTGGATATGAACAGCTGGGATTAGCCTCAAGTTATGTGATAGGAAAATGCATGCAAATAACAAACTCACTGTCATTTTCTTTTTCTCCTTTTCCTCCTCTTACTAAAAATTCATTAGTATGGGGATTTCTGGAAAAGTCAACACTCTCCCCAAGAAAGGGAAAATGGAGGTGCCAGGATTAACCAGTTTCTATTATTTCTGCTTGATTAAGTAGATTAAGGACTGACGATCATGCAGGACACCACAAAAGCAAGCATTTTTTCTATTTCTGCAGCTAAGAGCTGACATTTACAGTCTGTTGAAGAACAGGGGACAGCTCCCATCTCTGTAAACTGGCACATCACAGTGACTGCTCTGGAAAGAATTGGTTTATACAATGGAGCACTGCTATAAAAGTCAGGGTAGGTGCTTGTCAGAATCCCCACCTTTTATTTCCAAACACTGGGGTAGTAATGACTGATCTTATCATCTCCTCATCAGCACCAGACTGCTTTGTATAAAGTGTATGCTTTCATTTTTTTGCTCCTCATGTTTTTCTAGCTTTGAAAATCTCCCTTAGGGCCAGCAATTTATCATCAAGGTTACCAAATCTCTTTGAAGAGCAGCAGCACTCTTGCTCAGGATTTAGGATTCCACCAGGTTCAGTCAGACTTCAGTTTAGGGAGCTTAATAGAACAAATATTAGTTATTAATGAGTTCTACCCTTGAGAAATCCACTGCAAATCTGATACAAGTGCCTGGATGGATCATCATCAGGCATCTTCATTTCAACACTGAAAACTACTGCTAGAGTGGAAACAGAAAAAAGAATATGCAGAGCAACATTCCTCGCTTTCAGTAATGTTATTTACCAGCCCATTATGACACCAAAACATCATCCAGATGTTATTGCAGCCCTTTCAGATCTCTATACATATGTCTCAAAGCACAGAAACTCAGGCTGAATATGTAACAGCAATTACAAGAGACATCTGCAGCACTCCTTATTCCATTTAAAAATTCTTCAGCTATTCTGTCTTGGGTTTCTTCATGTTCTTTAAACATGATTTGGCAAAATAATTACAATCAGAGATCAGAACAACTCTGTTGGGATGCACTGTCTTTTATTTCTTTGAAAGTATATATTGCTTCATTGGATTTCATTTCTGTGTTAGTGTTTGCAGTGTTCATTCAAATTTTGTACATCATGCCTTAGTATTAATCTTTATTTCATCTGTCCTTGCTCAGGAATCCCGGGGTCAAAGGATTTTCAAATCCCAGCAACAGTCTCCTCGTGCCTGTCATATGTATCACACATTTAACCTGAGAAGCAGAAAATACCCTATGGGGGGAAAGCTGATGGTGAAGCTGCTTCTCCCTTCTGCTCCTCACTGGGGCTTTTCCCAGGAGAGAGGGACTCCTTCAGCACATATCCAAACTGACTTTGTCGAGCTGAATCTCAGTCATACCCCCAGAACACCATCACAGCAATCCTTTGGGTCTGTACAGACACAGAGCCATGCCCAGGCCAGGAGACAGCTGTGCCATCCCCAGCCTGCAGGGAACAGCTGGCACTGCTCGAGGGATGCTCCCCTCAGAAACCCTTTGAGAGAAACAGCACAAACACAGCCCCCCACCCAGCCCAGCTGTGCACACTGTGTGTTACTCAATGCCATTTACAGTCTGCTGGGCTAAAAGCAGTTACACAGCAACAGGCTAGAGAGAAGGCAAGAGAGCTCAGGACATGGAGAAATTCCTTGGATCTGGCATCAAGTACTGAAGGTAACATGAAAAACACAAATTCCTCTTCCTTCCATAGACTACTGCAGAGTCTGTTCAATATTCCAAAACAGGACACAAACTTTTCATCACACCAAGATTTTAATTGATGACAAAAAATATCCCTGAACAAGGTAAAGCCAGTCCTGTCTGCCCTAGATGGATGCTGTAAGAATCTAAATGCAGAAAATCACAACACAGGCTGTGAGAAGATGCAGACTTCTACACCTGAATTTATTCTGACCAAGGATTTCAGAGCCCTCAGGTAACACTGAGAAGGGGCCTAACCACAATTTAACTTTAATGGAGCCAGCAAGAGAGGTGAGTGGTTTATGCTGCCTTCCATTCTTCTCACTGGAACAAACCAAGTGCAGTGCCTGCCTTGATGCTGACAGAGGGATGTTTGAGCATCCAGCTCTGTGAAGACACACACACACATATCAAAGAACAGGGCCCTGGACTAGGAAATGTCCTAAAATACTCTCTAAAAGACACTCACACTGTGCATTTTAAGGAGTAATGCCCTCCCCCCACTCCAGTCCATCATTAGCCTTTACCTGTGACTCTTGCTACCCAGGGCTCAGCTTCACACATGTGCCAGGCTGGCTTTGTCCTCCCTGACATTTTCCCTTTGGAACCCTGGAATTTGACATTTTAGAGGACTGAAATCAGAATTATAAAGAATAACAGCCTGGCCTCAATGCAGCTGTGGAAACAACACAGAGCAGGGGACCATGGCTGCTGTAGCCACTCTAAGTGGATGCTGCTCTTCCAGCATCCATCCAACCACCTGTACACTGGCAGCCAGGCTTCACTCTGGCTTCTGGATGAGTTTTGGTTGCATCCTCAGCTATGGCAGTTTCTAGATACTCTTATTCCCTTTTCTCCTGTCACCTAAACTCTCACTTTTGCAGGTACAAGCACAAGAACAAAATAAGGCTTAGTCAGAGCAAAGCCTTCCAGAGAAAAAACCCTTTCACTGCTGAACTGAGGAAGTGTCTGTTCAGTCTTCAGCATAGTCTTCAAACAGTGCAGTTGGCATCATAAAAAGAGCCTGGTAGCAAATCTACAGGAAAAACATGCAGTGTTAGAGAAGACTCCACAAGCTTTATAAAGTCTCTAGAAGCTTACAGTCTTAACACAAACACATCCCTGACCCACCATTCTTGATATCCAGTGGTCAAAATGTTGTCTTTGGAATAGGATTGGAGGATAATAAAAGCTGAAAGCAAATCACTGCCCACCCAAGTATTTCCAAAAGCAGTTTGTTGGTGTTAAAAGCAGCTGTCAATATTTTCAGGGGCTTTGTGGTGAGTCTGTGGTGCTGTATGTAGGACCATTGTGCTGTAAATTACAGAAGGAGATTAATTAATTAACTAATATAGAATGAGATTAGCTAACATATACTTTCTTTACAAGCATAGGGCCATGGAAACATGCAGTGCTTCTATGGTCTGATGTCCTGTGAAACATCACTGTCTGTAGGGAGGTACTTGTCCATAAACATGTAGAATAATTGCTTTGTAGCCAGAATCTCTGATTTTAAAATAATTTCTTCTGCTTTCATCATTCATTTTCGTAGGACACACAGTACTTCTTGTCTCAGCAGACAAAGATTTGGATTCACCAGAGATGACCTTCTAGAAGTGACAGCTTCTTTACCTGTTGAACACGTGATAGGAACTGGGGAGCCAGAAAATGGCATTTATCATTCAAAGGAGAGTCTTATTATACTTATATTAAACCATCTTAATAGCCCCTAATGGGGGGAACAGAGAGAGCAGATGTTCTGAGCTGAGCCTGATTGCAATGTGACCACCTGTAGTGTGAAACTCCAAATTGGTACACACAACTGGTGTGACTTGGCTTTTTGGACAAGCAGGAACATGTCTTTATGCTGTGCACTCGTTTTGACCATAATGACAAGTGAATGACATTATCTGGTGCTGCTCACACTTTCTTCTAGACAAATCTGAGCCCTCGACTGAGCATTAGGCTAATTTGATACTCATTGATTGAGGATGAGGCCAGAGACAGCCATCTAGTTTCTCTGTGCTGCAGCTTCCCATTTGTAAAATGGATATGATATTACTTCAGGGGTGATGCAAGGACAAGTGAATTGCAATTTGCAAAGGTCTTCATAACTGGTACTGATGGGAATAGGATGGGAATAACTCTGATCCAGCTGTGACCCTGACCAGGACAGCTTTCCCTGCAACAGCACATCCAGTGCTCTGTGCCTAGGGTACAAGTCCTACATATATATATATATACATATAGGTTTTCTGCTTAAAATTATACTCTGTTTCTAGCAGGTTTTAGAAGAATGGATTCATATTTTCAGGCTGATTTACCCCTTCTCATGAGGATTTGATTACACAATTTACCTCCTGATCTCCTGAAATAATATTTAGCATCCAAATAACATCACCCATCCAACAAAAAAAGTAAATAAATCAAGACATAGACACATAAACATACCTATAAATCTCTGTTATTAAAATCTCTGTTATTAGAACACTGCTTGCCTACAGCTACAGAGTATTTTCATAGTACATGAAGAACCTTAACTCACACTTAGATCTCCAAAGAATAAATCAAGAATTAATTCCTACAAACAAGTGGGCAGCTCTAATGCAGGATTATTTCAGTGGCTTCAGAGGATCTGTCTGTCCTGAGCTGCCCCAGCTGATGCATCAGCTCTCTGCATTTAATTATGGCTGTGAATCTGCTGATAAAAGACTCCAGAGAAAAATGTCCCAGGACATTCCTCAATCATTTCAAAAGCAGTACTGCAGCACCAGCAAACCTAACTACACTGGGTTTTAGGCAGAGCAGATCTTTAGCTCTGTGTTGGTTCATTAATGCAGGGAACAACTGGGGTGTGACTGTGTATTTACTACACTGGTCAGAAAAGCATCTTACAATGCTGCAGATAATGTTGCTCTGTAGCTAGACTTCCTAATAACCAGTTTTCCTTTGGAAAGATATATGAGAGCTAGAAACAATGATAATACCTGCAGAATCATCTTTAATTATTTCTTTTTCATAGCAAAGCAAACTGGAGCATATGAATATATACAAGAGGCAATAAGAATCAAATTAATAAATTAATGTAAACCTATGCCTACATTGTTGTGCTGGTGTATGCAGATTTTTTCGTTCATGTGCAATGCCACCAGGTTACTCACTGGCTCCCACACTAGGGTATCATCCCCCACCAGGCATTTCAGGTTTGCTGGGGTGAGCTGCAATCCAAACACAGGCAGTGTTACCCCAGGTATATCCCAGAGCACAGACACAAACACAGCTTGTTCTGAACTCCTTTCCCAACAGTGTTTCATCACCACAGCACTCACCTGTTACACATCATGATGGAGCCACCTCCAAAACCCTCAGCAGCAAAAGAAAAATTTAGCTTTGTGTTGGTGCCAGGGAGAGAAGGGCAGGGAGTGCATGCTGTCAGGTCTCTCTGGGAGATCCATAATTGTCAAAGCCTGCATGCACAGAAGTCAGGACATGTCAGTGGAGATAAGCAAGGCAAACAAGTGACAGTGACAAGAGAGGCAGGGGAGACACCAGGAGGTTTGGGGAGCTGTTGGGAGAGGAGGGCTGGGAGGGGTAAGGGGGATTTTTGAGGGGGGCTGTGGAAGGGTTTGGAAATTAGTGTTTCCCAATGCTCTCTTCCTTTCCTGCTGTCCCAGGTATCAGAGTCCAACCCTCTGCCCAGCACCAGCATCCTCTGCAGTGAGGCTGCAGAAAGGATACAACCAGGAGGGGACAAAACCCCAGAGATTTCTGTTATCAGGTAGAAGGGAGAAAAGTATGAAAGCAGCACTGGGAAGAGCCAGTGAGGGCTTCCATCTTCTCCCTCCTGCCCTGGCAGAGGGCTGGGGGATCTGGGAGCAGTGCAGAGCTCCTCTCATTCCTCCCCATGACCTCCCCATTTCTGGTAGCCCTGGAGAGGGAGAGGTGTCCCCTGCAGCCTGGCAAACCTGGCTCCAGCCTCCTCTGCCCCAACTCGGGACCAGTTCTCTTCCTGGGTCCATCTCAAAATATTATATTTAGAATTAAATAACTGAATTCATGTCTAATTTAGCCTAACCTCATCAATGATTAAACAATAAAACTTATTACTGCTCTGCTATCTTATCCAGAAGGCATCATAATGAAACAGCACATCTGGAAGAAACTCAAACAGCTGAGCAGTTGCAGACAGATCCAGAGGAGGGATGAAAGCCCAACCAGGGCGTTTAATGAGTGTCTGGGTTACCACTTCAAAGAGCTTCATTCTTCCAGGCTCCCCTGTCCCTTGGCATCTTGCACACAAGGTCACTGTTTGCAGTTGTAAGTGTGAAGTACAAATGAGTGCAGTGCTGGATCAGAGAGGCTCAGAGGGGCTGGATCTGCCCCGTGTGCAGCCAGCAGCCCTCCCAGCTCTCTGAGCTCTGATGGTTTGGGACCCGGGCAGCAGAGAGCTGGCCCTTCCTCTGGCACAGCTCAGCTGTGAGCCAGGAGAAGGATTCAGTTTGCAGGAGCCACACCAACATCGCCTACTGGAGCTGCTTTGATGTAGAGAATATTCAGTGATAATTACCAGTGAAAACACTTCACCTACGGAGAATGCCTTCCCCCTCTTCCTGCCAGATTTTCAAGGCATGATGTATGTCTTGTCTTGTCTCTCAGGCATTTTGGAGAGTTGATCATTTGAGGACAGGGAGGAAAAATCAGTAATGTGCTACTTTGGCAAGGCTCTGAAGCTTGCCTTCATTTAAAACCTGCCAGTAGCTCAACCAAATACGACAGTTTTCATTAAAATATTGCCAAAATAATTCATTCTTTTAGAATATAATATCCACATCAAAAAGAAAATTGATGCAGAATTATTAGTCAAATCTTTACATCTCAAACATAAAACTAATATGTCTTTTTCAAATTTTCTAGGAATCTGGAGGAGGTTGAATTAAAATTCCTGGACCAAAATCCCTCTTCAAATCTGTTACTCTGTGTAGCATCCAAAGCACAGGCTCTCATCACTGGCTGTCATTAGATGCAGCCCAGGCAACAAGTGTTATTTGTATAGTTGGCATCAACAAAACCTGAACCTTTTCCTCTAGCTAATCTTTGTAAAGCCACTGCAGAATGTAAGGCTGCTTCTTTACACATCTGGTTTGTTTTGGTTCATTTTCATCCTATTATTTCCCACAATCACATGGTATAATTATCTGATCTATAATTTACACTGCTATTCAGAGCAGTATAAATAGTTTACTCTATTGCTGCAGGAGCACAGCATGTCCAGATAACATCAATATTTTATTTATCTCTGTTTCTGTCTGTGTTTGGTTATCTAGGTGCTTATTAAGTATGGAATTATTATAATAGATGAGAATAAATAGCAACTGAAAAGAAGCAAAAATAAGATTGGAAACAAAATGTGTCTGAAACAGTGTCTACTCTTTATGTCCCTCTCCCTTCCACTAAGTATCTGAAAAAAAAGAGCCTTTTCAGGGAATTTCCAAAGAGCTAAACCCACCTCCTTGGGTGGGGATGGATAATTCTCATTAGTGGTGTCTCTCACATTTCCAGAAACTATAACGACTTTGTCTTAGCTGGCAGGTCTGAATTGAACCATTTGCATTTTCAGGGTTCTTAAAAGCAAATGAAATCCTTCAGGGTGTTGTTTTTAATCACCAATTTGAATTTCATCATCTTGACAGTGATATAAAGTGACATCCAAAATTCAAGCAAGAATTGAGTTGAATGGAACTTCATACAAATAGACTTGTTTACAAGAAATGGAACAGCTTCCTAATTTATTAAAAAGTGACTTGGGTAATTAAAGGAAAATTGGAAAATTCTGTATTGGTTCAATTCCATCTTAATACAGCAAGAACGTTAACAGCCCCAGTCTTCTGACACATTACACAGTGCTGGTGGCTTCTGAAGCATTTAGCTTTTAATGTGGATCCCAAGTTAAGTGGGCTAAATGCATGTGAAAGCAGCAGAAAATTTCACAAAGTTTATGAGCCTGATCCTGCATTGCTTGTGCATCAAGAGCTTAAGCAGATCCAATCCCATGTGCTAATCTATTTTATGAATTGTTCACTCACACTTACTTTGGATATATGGATGGAAAAAGAGACATTACTCCCTAATGGGAGGGAGAAGGAAGGCATACCAAGCACCAACAAATTGCAATTCAGTGGTTTGGTTGTTGTCTCATCAACACAAAAAATTAAAGTATGTGAATAATAATGCAGGCACATAAACATATGGTCATGTTACAACCATATATCCTTGCTCAAAAATTACTTACCTTTCCCCTTTTGAAATATTTTCTGAAACCTGATGACACTCATGTAGAAATAGCAATGGGTGATTTCAACAAAATGGTTTTTCTGCAGCTGCTCAAATTTTGTCAAGTTGTAAGAGAGAATCTACAGGGGGTTTTCACTGTTACAGATAATGAGGAAGTGAGGGAGGAAAAGGTGCAGATCCAGCACTGTAAGGACAAATACTGAACATTTTGGAGTCACTTGCTCAGCCTTTGAGTTGGTGGAAATTCTGTGCAATTAACTTACTTTCAAAAAATTTAAATAACCAGTAAAGAAATTTAAAAAAAAAAAAAAATCCACTCTTGAATTAAATTTTCCTGGTTTTCTTTCCCTTCCACACAATTTCCACAAGCTTCCCCAAACCCAAATCACTTCCCAAGCTCTCCAGGTGCTGTAATACATTGTCACAGCTCTCCTGTGGTGGAACATCATCTTTCATGCCACAATACAGCCACCATAAAGACAGGATCCCATAGCGGGATTGCTGTCGTGGTGTGACATAAATAATTATAAGGATTGTTCAGAAAAGAAATTTCAACTCTCACAGTCTCTCACTTTCTCTTCAAGAAATAAAGGTGGTTCTGAAAAATAGGTTAATGTGATTTATGTACAATGTTATTCATTTGTTTTGGGGTGGGTTTTTTGTGTTTCACCCATATTTTCTAATATTAAATTGTGGTTTTAGTATTGCCTGTGTAATACAAGCTGCTTAAAGAACAAATGAGTACCAAAGGGAGCTGTTTTCTGGGTGTTTTCAGGGACATATATACAGGCTGGTGCAGGTAGCCCATCATTACCACAGTCAGCATTACACAGTTCCCATCCCACTAGAATATTCAAGTAATAAGTACTGTAGGCAGCAAAACAGCCATCATGCCAGCAGGCCATTAGTCAGCTCATGCCAGACACTACATACATTATTTGTGGCAGGCTTCTACTTTGAGAATAATGATAAAAAAGCTTGTGATAAGGACAAACCCCAAATGGTCCATCAGTAGGAACTGTGTGGCTTTTTCAAATACTCATTCAGCCAGCCTGATGTGCTGGATTATACCTGGCTCCAATTGGATAAAACACTGAGGTCTTGAGAAAAATAATGTGATTTATTAGAAGAAAGGTAATGTTCAACTTCTCTAGTGTCAGAAAGTTTCAGAGCAGAGGACCTGTTGAACCCAAGGCTGAGAGATTTCACCACCAAGAGCTATCTTCTCTGTGAGTGGGTTAATTCAAAATGTTCTTACCTGAAACCTGGATACACTCAAGAGCCCCAGCCATGAACAAATCCTTCCACAGCATGTCCTACAGAGATACACAGAGAGCACAGAGACTGAAGTCTGTTCTGCCTGGGTTCACTCCAGAACCAGGAATGCTGGTGCAGAACCATTCCAGCAGAGAACAGTAATTTAAGCAGTGAAGTTTTGTCTGGTTCCCCCCACATGCCTGCACTGTGCACACAGATACACAAGCATGATTTAGAAACCAAAATCTAAAATTGTCATACTGAAATGGGGCAGGAAAGCGAGCCATAGGCTCTTAAAGTCATTTTGGGGACAGATTCCTTTACAGAAAACTGAGAATGTGTAGAAAAGCAAACCCTGAACTTCTCACTTCCAGGATTTTTTCAGTCGCCCAAGCAGAGCTTTGCCTCTGCACAAACAATGGTGCTCAGAGGCAGCAACAACTGCCACACAATTGATGGCTCAAGAATAACAAGCTGACGAGTGGATTTGGCATCCCCAGAGCCAGAGCCCAAGGATTTATTGCTCTGGAGTAGTGCACGGCAGTGCTCTTTATCACTGGAGTCCCACAGCAGATTTATACATGGTGACGTTAATTGAAAAGGAATAAAGACACACATTCTCCTAACAACTGGGGCTCTCTCAGCATCTCTGCCTGGCAGCCCAGCAACCACTGCTCTCGTCAGGGTCAGGCACCTGGCACTGAGAATAGCCCTACAGAAAACAGGGTCACAGCTGGGCTCTGTGCTGAAGGGTGCTTTAACCAAATGCCAGCTGTATTTCCAGGGAATCTATTCATCTTCTCCAGCTCTAACCTAGAGTCCATTAAATGCATCTCTCCCCTTGCTTCTTGTCACCTAAATGGTTTATGATGTCTTCTTTGTATGCCTAAAAGAAGATGGGCTTCCCCCTGTTATTTAGTTTCCTCTGCAGAGAAGTAAGAGGGTGCTTCCCCTGCTTTACAGCAGTCCTTGTTTCCATAACATAACCTGGCTCTGGTCTGGTTGTTGAGCCTTCCCACTGCCATTTCCATTACCACCAGAGTCCCTCTTTTTCTTATCTGGGTCATTTGCCAAGTCAGTGGTAGGCACTGACTGCTACAAGGAAAGCCTGAAAACCAAGTAGAGTGGAGTAAATAAGCAGCAAACTGTTCTCTCTTCTGCATGTTAAAAAAATAAATGAGAGTTGTGCTTGATAATCTTTCCCTGAGGCCAAGTGCTTCGGCAGGATCACAGAGCTTTCTTGCATAAAATATAATTCCAGTTCCTGCTCCTCCACACCACCTGGTCAGGGGACACACCAGCCTCGCTCTGCCCCCTTTGAAACCCCAGATATTTGTCTGGGAGCAGAGTCAGAGCAGCTCCCCCAGTGCTGAAAATGCCCCTGGACAGCCCAGGCTCAGGACCTGCCTGGACATGGGGTGGGCTCACGGACTCTCCTGGAAGGTGCTGCTTTCACCAGCTCGTCTGCAAATTCCTGCCTTTGAGGGGAGCAGCTGTTCACAACTTCTGAGAGGTTTTCTGGGGTTATTCTGCCCTGATGGGTACCTGTGAGTCCTGCCACTGACTCAGCCCACCCTGCACTGTGCCAGCTCCCTGCAGGGAGGAACAGCAAATCCCATCCTAGGCTAAGCTAGTTTTATAAGGAGGGAAACCTTGTTATTTCTTCTGTGGACCTTACTGGCTTTTTGTTGTTTCCATTAACTTTTAAGAGTTTAATAAATATACCCAATTTTAAAAAATAAAGTGTTTTCCCAGCCTTGGAAATTGGATTTTCCATATTGTCAAAACACAATAGCTGTTGTAAACTGTTCATCAGAAGAAATCACTGAAACAACACTTTGAATATCTTCTGTTATTTCACTGTGAATAACACAGAGATTATTTGGAATTTAATGTATAAATTGATGGTGTTCACTGTTGTATAAACCCAGTGAAAGAGCAAAACCAGCAAAGAACATCTTTACCTATGGGATGACTTGACTTTGTCTTTTCTGCTCAGCTGCTCATTGGCTGAATCTTAAACACAGTGACTCCATTCATTAGTGTATTTAATCTCTTTTGTGATGGTAAAAGTCAGACTTAAAAATAGCAGGACTAACACAGTGACCCGATGAGACTTTACATAAAATCAGCTGGAAGTGTTAATGGTGCTCCTGTCTCAGAAACATGTAAATGATGGCAAAGAAAAGAGATCATGCCCAGGTATAATCCAGCTTCCCTTGCTCTTCCTTCAGAGCTCCCACAGTTACTGGAGCACAGTGGTGGCTCAAAGTCACCTTTGCTAAACCAGCCAAGCTTCACTCCCTGCATGTCCCTGCTCTGCACCAAGGTCTGGCTGAATTAAAATAGGTGTGAACCCTTCCAAAAAAGCTGAAAGGTCTTTGCAAGGACTAAAAGTGTTACTTGATTATGAGTAAGGTGTCAGATGAGGAAAAAGCCCAGCTAATTTAAGGATTTCAGGACCTTAAAAGTGGCCCAGTTGTCCAGAGGGCTGTGGCAAGTGAGGTCAGGTACAGCCCCTGCCTAATTACTGCCCTGGGCTAAATGTGGGCATCAACATTGGGTCACTACTGAAAAGCAACTCCACTGACTCCCAACAGATGCAGAAATTAAATAGCCATTTACTAAAAACCTGCATTTCTTTCTGAAAATGCAGTACATATTTAAAAGCCTTTCGATAATCCCAGAATTATAATTCAGGAATACTGGGATTTTCATCTAGCCTCTGTGGAATTCTGCTTTATCCAGCTTGTTTCAAAATAAATATAATCAGTTTACAGCTACTTTATGTCCCAAGAAAAATAATGTGAAGTCTTTGATAGAAATTGAGCTGCCTTTCCTGATGATTCCCATGTTACTGCACTGGGTAAACTGTAATGAAATATGGGCAGTGAAGTGAAGGCCTTCCCCTCTCCTCAGCTCATGTTCAAATTATTATTACAAAAGCATTTCCAACAAAGCCATATTTATTTGGCCCAGGCTCTAGGGCAAAAGTTCTCTATCTGATGTTTAAATAATGACAACCAATTTGCAGGATACTGGTAATCTTAGATCAATTGCCCACAAGCTGTTAAAAAAAAAATTTAAACCCCCTTCTCTGCACACTCTTCAGCAGAATGTGAGCAGGCTGTAAAGTGGGAAAGCTGCAGAGCAGGGAGAGAATGGAAAATCAGACCAAAGGCTTTGTGACATTGTGCAACCAGCAGCTGCAATCCAGAAGAAAATGCTATTTAAAAGTCCATTTCCAAAAACCCTTTGTCTCCACGCCTGTAAGCTACACTGAGTAACTCACTTTCTCCCATATTCTTCCTTTGCTTTTTTATCTTCTGGCTGAAATGTTGAGGTTTTGGGTCACCAGGAGCACATTCCCCTCCAATGCACTTCCTCAGTAAATCAGGGCAGTGGGTCACTAAGGCACTGCTGGCTGCAGAGGGAACCATCCTTGCACAAAGAGCCCCGGAGGTCAGAAGGGTTCTGAGCTGCTCTGAGTCTCAGCTCACCCACCCAGGGCAGCCAGGCTCCCCCTGCCCCATGGTGTCCCCCACAAGCAGGGAAATGTTCCTGTGACCCTCTGAAAGGAGTAAGAGTCATCCTCCCTCAGGACTGTACAGCTTCCCAACAGATTCCACCATAGAGACAAAATCCTCTGTAAAAATCTATACAGTGTTCAAGCAGTCTCTACAGAGCTCTGCTCTTTTCAAGTTCACTCCAATTAACAAGCTGGGTGCTTACAGATTGAAAAAAAAAGCACACTTATTTGGTTTTGCCTCATAAGCAAGAGTTATTTACAAAAATACTTGGTATTTTTAGTACAATCTGGGATATTGTAACTGGGCTACATAAAATATCTCATTTTCTAAGTTCTGTTTCTCAGCATGGAGATTAACTCTGTCCCCCACTCTTGCTCTCTATTTCTGCACCCTGTGGGCTGTTGCTGAAACAACTGCAAACTGCACACTTTGGTTTCTTCTTTCTGATCACTCCTGATTAACTTAAAAGTTCTGAATTTCAAAACATTCCAGCAAGAAGCACATCACTCTGTAGTCTCAGTAGGTGAGGATGAAGCAGGGTTACACACCCACTGCTGCTGTCATCCACCAGCACACCTGGCTAGCAGCTGCCTTCTGTCACAAAGCCACACTTAAAAGACTTGATCAGCCCTCAGCTGCAAGAAGGAAAATTCAAAACAAACCTGCTGATTTCAGTGACATTTTGGTGACTGGGTGTAAGCAAGATGTGAGTGTGGAGCTGTCTCCCACCAGCAGCACACACAACATGGAACTACACCAGGCAAGGGGCCCCTGCAAAGGATTTTTTATTTCTTGCTGCACCTCCCAGCCAGAGTTGGACCTTTTATTTGGGGAACAGAAGAGCCCTGAGCACAGAGCTGTAGGATTCCCTCCAGCAATAATTCAGCCTCACTGGAGACAACCAACTTAATGCAATCTTAATGTGATAAACTGTTAACTTGATTGGATTCAATGAGATGTAAATTATTAGATTCAATAAGTACACAGAGACCATTTCACCTTACCTTCTGCTCAAGAGGGCTCTGCCTTCAGTCTCTTCATCATTCCTCTTAATTATACACAATGCATCATAAAGATGGGAACAGTTTGGGACTTAGGCTGACTCCTCACAAGCATCCATCTCCCCTTCTGGGTAGAGTGTGTTTTATTGATAACTTTTTTTCAGAACAGCTGCCATCACTTACAGACACAAACTGATCTTCAGCATGGTCAAATTTGATCGAAAAAACTCTGTTCACCCATATTTCTGCAAAATTCCCACGTTTAAGGCAGAGAATGTCTTCCCACGTAGATTAATTTTTAGTAACCAAAAACTTTGTGGCAACCAGCAGACTTTTATAGCTTCTTATTCACTGAAAGATTCTTTAAAATCTGTTCTGCAGAGCAAGGAAATCTGTACTACTATTCCAAAAAAGGGGAAAAAATGATGGGACACTAAATATGTACAAAGAGATTCACAAAAATATTAGTGCAAAGCAGTGTCTCTGGGCTTGTAAAACTCAAGTGGGATTTACATTATCCTGTGGTTAATAAACATTTTGAAAAGATTTCTTCTTATAACATTGCTCACATTCTGACTCAGACAAGTGATTTTTAAAATTATACTTAGCTGGTGTATTTCTAATCAAAGAAAAGTGTTGGTTTACACTTTGTGCACTTTGTGCCACTCACCTTCTCCTCACCTATAATTTCCCTGTCTGCCATTTGGAGGGTTTTTTAACAACCAACTCCTCACAAAGTATTTTCAGATGTTTCCAATTTACCAAGATGTAATTCATAATTACCACCCTTTTTTGACAATTAACCTTTGCTGTGAGGAAGGCACACTTCACACTTTACAGATTTTACATTTTTGTTGAACAAGGCCCACAGACTTTTCTTCTTCAATATATAGTCCTTCATGTTAAAAGCCTTTGAGAAAATAACACATAATGTTTTGATCCTATTAAGAACACCATAGTGTACATTTAGCAGAGATATAGGTATTACTTCAGGCATCTCTGAAAGGAATTCTTTAAATTAAAAAAAAAACCCTCCTACTTGAATTTGTTCAACAGTTTTCTACTGAATAAGGCTCTGTCAAAATAAAGACTCTGATGGATGTTCTCAAAGGATTTTTGTAGGAGTTCAAAACCAAAACAGTTAATTTCAGACTCCTCAATTCAAGCTGAATTTTCATTTTGCCTTGGAGGAGTGTTCCAGAGATCCCAAGTGATGTTGAGGCTGTTGCCCTATAGTTCCCCAAATACAGACACTCACCATGACACTCTTCATATCATCTATGATACTATTATCATAGCATCATCTGCAGGGAACCTGTTGAAGTATCTCTGACATAACTTTGGTGTTGGATTTAGGAAAAGAGGGCAGAAAAATGAGGAAGAGATTGGGAAATCCATCCAGCTCCCAACCAGGATCTCTACAGCCATCACCTCACCTTGGTGGGGAAGGAAAATGTGAACTTCTTAAGGATAACCTGAACTGAGAGAGAAGCATTTTGGGGCATGAGGTATCTTAGAGAGAGGCCTGAACAAGCCCTTAGCTGGCAGTACTTCTGCAGGCTCTGCCTCCAGAAAATGAACTGTTCATCCAGAGCTGGCTGTTTCCTTCCCAAGTGCATGCTGCCATGTGCTACTCTGAAAGCTCAGACAGAACCATCAGAGCCTTGTTTTCATACAGGTTGTTAATACTCAGCCTTAGAAACCCAAAGGAAAGCACAAAGTTCATTCTGCTAGATTAATACAAATAGGGACTTTTATTTCCCATTGACTTATGTGCACTTAGCCATATTATCACCTGGTACTAATGTGTAGCCCAAAGGACAGGATTTGAGCCCAGCTTTAATTAGTTTACTGTAATGAGGTAAACCACATTTCACCTTTCTAAGGAAGTAATTATTTGCACTCTTCTTCCTTTTCAGTACTTGCACCACCTTCTTCATTTGCAGTGGGGTGAAGCTACTGCCTGATTTATCAGAAATTCAGCAGGATCAGTACATATATACAGAAATGACAAGAAAAAGCTCCTGGAAATGACACAATGGACCAGAGGTAAGCAAAAGGACAAACCCAGCCTTGAGACAAAGTGCTTTAAAGACATGTCAGCTCATGAGTGTGCAGCTCTGGCAGGGAAGAGCCAGTCTGTGCTGCCCTGTGGTCCCTCTGTGTGCTCAGCCTGACATGAGCATTGCCAGGACACTGACAGGGAGCTGGGGGATGTCCTGAGCCCATCTCCCACGGGGGCTCAAGGTGCACAGGACCTGCTCAACACCACAGCCCTGTTGCTGTCAGCCAGCCTGCAAGGGGAAGGAAACAGGTCTGCAGTAGAACTCGTGGAAAATAAACAAAAATGAGGAATTGGAAGTTGTTTTAGGTTCACAGGGCAGCTCCCCCTGGGGATTATGCAGCAAGGTGTTTTTGTTCTAGGATCCAGTGTACAGGAGTATTTTCCATTTTCTGAATGCAATAATGTGAAGGATCCCCAAGCTGGGGCTTCTCCTCACCACTTTTCCTTAACTCACAACACTTACATGACTGTAAAAGTAAGCTAAAATAAGAAGCTCAAACCTTGAAAAAATATTTGGGTATCAATAAGGTACATTCAAGATAGGTGGGGATGACATCTGCTAAAGGGGAAGCTTTTAGTTTTTACAAAAGAATAGGACAAATAAAATATTTCTTTTTTTAAAGGAGGCATTTTTTCTTTGAAAGTGGTTTAGATCCTGCTTTCACACAGTGCTAGCCCCTGCAGGTGCCAAGCAGCTCCTGCCCTCAGGGGAGCAAATGGGCCAGGGCTGCCCTAATAACAAGGATTGTTGTCTCCATATGAAATAATCACCTGATTTTCAAAAAGTGTTCAGGGGGACTGTTGCCTAAGTGATTCTGAAAATCCCAGTTGCTACTCTTGTTCTAAATAAAATTGAGTAAGACTCCCCTCTGGCTCAGCATACTCTAGCTAAGCTTTTTCCTGAAGATTTGCCCTTTTTTTGTTGTTGGTTTTTTGTTGTTTTTTTCCAGAAAAGGTATTGCTGCTGCAAAAATTTAACTCAGGTTTTTAAACCACCTCATCTATAAAAAAGGACAATATTAAACAAGAGAAATAAGAATGATCAAATATTTGGATGTGTTATCATCAATAAGACTGTAAATCTGGCCACACCAGTTCACTTCAGGGCATCTGCTCACATTTAATTGAATGATTGTTTTAATTTTTCATTGTTTAAAACCATTCAACCACTTATCAAAAGCCAGTTCTGCTCCTAGAGTTGGGCATAAAGACTTCTTGCTCAGCTCCACTGAAATGTCCCATTTTTTTCCAGGAATCCTGGACCCTGTGAGAGCTGTGTAAGTCCAGACTGGGGTTTCTCAAGCAGAATTCCAAATGTGGCACCAGATCCTCAGACATCTCCTTGGGACTGTTGCTGCTTTTATCAGAGGAAAGCTGGCTGCCATTTCCTTCCCAAAACTGTCAAGAGGCTGTTTCCTCTCCAGCTTTTTGTTTATTTAGGGAATCTCAGAGGCTGAACTTGACATGAAATAATGCAGATAAACGATTGGTGTCCTTCTCCAAACAGCTTTAGTATATGGAACATTTTCTATAGATGTTTGCAGAAACTCTGGAGCAACTGTTAAAGCAACGTGACCCAGTGCTAGCCCTGGAAATGCAGCAGTTCTCTTGTTAATACAAATTATGGCATCAACTGGCTGTGTGTGCCCCTGTGCTGTGTGTGTGCCCCTGTGCTGTGTGTGTCCCCCTGTGCTGTGTGTCCCCCTGTGCTGTGTGTCACCCTGGGAAAGCCTCCAGGGCTCAGAGCCCAAGGGAAAGCCCCTGAGAGGCAGCAAGAAGCAGCAGTCAGAAAAAGAGCCATGTTCAGGGTCAGCATCCTTGAGCTTCTCAAAGTGATCCAATGCAACCTCAAAACTTCTTTTGAACCATAGTATTGTGTTTTTAAGTCCTGCTGATTGCACCTAAGAAGATGAGACAGTGAGGTGATGTCAGTTTGTGGCAAGACAAGAAAGCCAAAGGAAAGGAAGTCCATAATTCTTGCACACACACCAAACAAAATTCTGCTGTCTTTAGGAAAGAGGCCACATTCTCAGGAGTGCTGGGGTTTTCTCCTTTGCTACTAAGGGCACAAACCAGTGCAGCACATTTAAAATCCACCTTCAGTTTATTTTTCCAGGGCAGCTTTCCCTGTAGCATTCATCCCCATTCATCCCCAGATCTCCAGAATAAGAGTTGCACATATAATGGGTGTATAATTTGTAAAATCTAAATGTCTGTACCTTCCAAGTTTTTTAAATAATCCCCTGCTATTTTGTTTATTTTCTTTGTTTAATTTACTTTTTAAAAAACAACTCAATTTTGGAATGTAAACACTATGTCAAAGCAAAAGCTAGAATGCTTGAGAAAAATGATTCAGCTTATCCAAAGCAAATGTCTCCAGTTTTTCTCCCAAAGTATTTGCTGAATATCATCTCAATTCACTGAAAGCTTCAGATCTGCTGAAAATGCTGTTGTTGGATTTGGGATTTTTAAAGAAAAAAAACACCTTTTCATTCACTGAAAACAACTTCCCATTATGAGATTGGCTCTATTGTGAGATGGATTCTAAAACCATGAGATGTTAAAAAACAAAAGTGAGACTCTTTAGTCTTCTGGCCTGTAAGCCTTGCCTCGTCCCTCAGCTCATCTGTGCAAGCTAATCTTTGCTACTCTGTAGAACAGAAACTTATTTTTTCTTTTAAATGAAACTGAGAATCTTCTGTAATTGAATGACTCCAGCATCAAATATTGTGATACAATCTCAGTTTGGGAGACTTGCAACTGCAGATGTCTTAGGGCTAAAACCTATCATTTCCCTGAGTCTGGACTGATTGTGTAGAATTACTGCAGGCTTTCCTCAGCACAGCAGATGGTGGAGGCTCAAGGGAATCAGTTCCAGGTCCCTGATTCTCCTTCCCATCCATGCCCTAATAGTCCATTATTTTGCCACTGGCAAGGAAAATGCCCCGTGCTCATGCATGATGTTCACCTTAAACTCAAAGACACGAGCAGAAGTGCAAGGGCCACGTTCTCCTGCAGGTGCTCACCCCAGCCTTCCTTGCTTTGCAGAAATTTGCTGGGGTCAGCCTGCAAGCAGAATCAGATGCTTTCCCTTCCCCAGCCCCATGTGGCACAGACACACTGGAATCACAGGCAACAGCCACCTGAGATGACAGTAGGGGCGGACAGACCACCAAATTAGCCCAGATGGATGGCAGAATTGAGGAGAACTCCAAATTCATAGAATTATGAAACCTCTGGGGCCCAGTGGAAGGGTAATTGTCTGCTTTAGGTTTTGAGTGCAATTACCAGCACTAATGGCTACAGGGACAGATTCCAAGCAAGCACTATTTAAAACTCGTAACTGGAGGGTTTGGGATAATGCTAAAGCCAAGCAGATAATCTTTATAAAAGAAGAAAACAAAACTGTGATTACACCAGTGCCATGCTTGCCTGATGTTATAAATTATGTGGAAGTTATACCAGGACACACCATACTGAGAAGGAACAATCTGGATTTTTTTTTTTTTTTTGCAAATGCTGTCGGTGGTTCATATCCAGACATTGGTCATTAGATCTAGTTTTATTGCAGCCATAAAAGAAGTGAGTCAACAGCTTAGTCACATCAGGCAGGATATGCTTCAAGCACAGCCTGAATGAAAGAATGAAGTTAAACACTGAGAAATACAAGGTAATTAGAAAAAGAATACTAAGAGTTTCTTCCCTAAACCAGCACGAGGTAGCATGCAGCACAGACTTCAAGCCAGACTGCAGGCACTCTGCGAGGCAGCAGGGTGTGGATTTAAAGGAAACAAGCTGGATTTATCAGCATGTATACCAGGACAGCAGTTTATTAGCCATCCCTACAGGTCTTCTGGCTTTCAAGGGTATCAGGTATCTTCATCTTGTAAGAGAAATGCAAAGAAAGATATGAAATCTGGTTCTTGTCCCACATCTGCTGCCTGTTGACTCCATTTGTGCAGTTATCTAATTACTAGAGGCAGGTTCTGTCTGTGTGGAGCCTACAGAATAAATAAGAGAAACACCTCAGCAGGCTCTGGTGCCTTCAACATGCCACATGAGTATGGAGTGATCCAGAAGGGAGTCTGATGGACACCTTGGACCATTATTTATTTATTTCAAACTGAAGCAGTAGCTAAGCACTGTGCTTGCAGGAAAAGAACAGAAAGATAGAGTGAGCAGGACAGGAGGAGAGGAGGGCAGGAAACTTCTGCAGGTAAGTCAAAATTATCAAGTCACTGCAGGACTAGAAATCAATCTTTCACAGACAGCATGGCAGATTTATACCACTCTAGGCTTGATTCCAGGAGGCTGGAAAGTTGGAGTGAGTTTTTTGGAGTGTAGTTTTATTTCAGTGTGGGTACAAGACAAAATCTCAACACTGAAAAGTTTAATGACACTATATTCTCAAGGGAAACATGAAATATATATAGACATGGTCACATATGCCTCCTATCTGATGGCAAGGACTAGCACTTTCTATTGCAATAGAAAATATGAATGGGGGTTTGTGAATAATGCACAGAGCAGGGGACTGTGGATTTACTCCTGAACCCCTGGAGGCCATCAAAAGGCCAATGTTTCTGTCTTTGCACAGCTGGTTTGCAATATGTGCAAAATGGGACATTAACTTCTCCTTTGGGATCCACAGATGCAAAGGATCTGTGAGGAAGGATCAATATGGGTAAAAGTGAATATGGCCCAGAGGATGGTGAATGAAATGCGTTGGGTTTTGTTTGTAAAGACAAAGTACATGGATAAAACCACCAAAGCAGCTAAACTTTACACTTACAGACACCTCCTGGCCTGAGCTGTGATGGTTTGGTGATTCACTGTCAGTTTGATGCTGGAATGGTGTGGTGGGAACCAGGGGAGCTGCCTGGGTACCAAATCTCTTCAAGGCAGTGCCCAGTCAGTGCTGCTGTGTTGGGAACTGCCCATGGCTGAGGCAGGGAATGACACTGGAGAACCTCCCTCTAAACACTCACAAAGCCAAAATCTTCCAGCAGAGGGGAACCTGCTCAGACCCCAGCACACATCGTGGGGCACACAGGCAGGCACTCCTGCAGGCAGGGCTGGGGGACACAGCTCCAGCCCCCCAAGGGCTGCCCTGCCCTGGGCTCTGTCTGGGACACACACACAGCCACTGCTCCACCTCCACCTTGCTGCCAGAGCAGCCTCTCCCAAGGGAATATCCTTCCCATGGACTGGGAGGAGGTGGGGGCAGCTGCTGCAGCTCTGCTGCTTTATTCTGCTTTGTCCTCAGTGTGCAATTACCCAAAACACAGAGTCATAAGACACAATTTACAATCCCTGCAGCTTTTTGGCATCCCACTGTATTGGGTTATAGACTGAATTGGTAGTAGGATGCAGCAGATAGAGACAGCACTCTAATTACAGATTTACATTAAGAGGAAGGTTTAAAAGCTAATAGGACATTATTAGAATAATGATCCCTAGATGTTCTCCCAGCTGAACATCTGCCATTACTAATTAAAAACAAATTAAAGTCAACCTGTTCAAAGAGAAATCAATATTTACAGAAATTAGATACCACCCTAATGCTAGACATGGTGCTGACCTACAAGTCCCTTCCCACATGGCCACACCAAATCAAGAATCTCAAAAAGCACATTGGTTATAAGCCAGAGCCTGTGCAAAATCCACCTTTGTAAAACCAACTCAAATTTGACTCATGTACAGCCTGTTTGTCTCTTTCATTAGTCAGCTGCCCAACAGCTTTAAATAACTGCCTCATAAAATGATAGGTTACCCACTTTCTCAGACTGGGGTGTCATTTTTTCCAAAAGCAGGTTAGAAATTGCATTTTGAGTGGCAGATGAAAATAATCTTGCAGCCTCTGTCTCGTCAGTTTGCATCTCTGATTGGTATTGAACAGAGTGTCATTTTGTGAGCAGAATCTGCATCAATCTCACTACATGGCAATGGAAGAGTCAGTCCTGGAAGTTAAGGCATACAGTTACAGACAGAAAACAATTAGGCAGAAAAATTACAATAGCAAATAGCTTTGAAATCCATTAGCTACCTCAAACTGCAAAACAAGTGCTTATTGAATTGGTCATTGTACAACCATCACAAAACTACAAATCCCTGAAAATGGGGAAACACTGTCTGTTCCAAAATGTGTTTGAGATCTACCACCAATATTGTGCAAGAGAAGTTCAAAAATATGTGGGCTCATACAAAGACAAAAAGAAGAGCATCCAACCCACAGCTGCAGGGAACTCCTTGCTAGCACAGTACCCCATCAATATTTGCCTGCACAGCAAGTTAACAAAATTAACAGGGAGCCACTTATATCAGCTGGCCCAGGACACTGGCTGGTACAAAGGAAAAAAAAGGAAAGCGTTGAAATCCTCCTAATGATTTGCCTTTCCCTTCTAACATAAACACAAATCTATCTAAAAAATATTAAAGCCAAGTCTGAGACTGGAATTTAATTTTGCCATTGATCTGACAAAGTCCTTGCATATCAACCATGAGAAGCAGATGCACAATGATCAACTTGAGGCCTCAGACTGGAACTGTTGGTCACTGGCAGCTTCCACAGGCAAAGATCAGTGGCCCCTTTGGAAAATACTGTTCTGTTTGTGTCTGGAAGAAAAGCTCTGTGGTCAGTAAGTGCTCTAGTGTTCCCAGGCCAACAGCAGTGGAAGAGAAGAGTCAATGGCAGAGGAGTCTCTGCTTTTATAGCAGTGCCCAAGTTGGACATCAGGGGCCAATAGCAAGCACTGCATGACCCTGCATTTCTGATTCCATAGGCTGTGTTATTGGAGACTTCTGTGTTTGCAGTGTGGGAGCAATAAAAAGCAAAGGCAAGAAATAAAGAGCCTCCGGGTGCTGACATAAAATTAAATCCTGACTTCTCTTTCAAGTTCAAGGTAGGAAAATCACAGCTGTATATCTTTGTCAAAAGTGTGCCCAAGCACTAATATCATCAAGGACAGAAACTTTTACCATGTAATCTTACCACACACTGTATATCATCCAGAGCCTTTGTAGGCTTGGATGTAAAATAAGCTACTAACCCTCTTTAAAACATGCCAGCAAGCAGGATTTGGCCCCATTTAAGTAACTTTAGATTACCGATGCTTGATCCACAGGGAGACCAAAACACCCTTCAGGGCAATATCTGATTAGAGGAGAAACAGTTGTTGGCCTCTAGGAAACTGCAAATAATTTTTTGTTCAAACCCACGGGGATTTTTTTGCAAGGCCTGCTGAGCCAATTTAAACAGGGAAAAATATCTGAGAACCCTGCAACAATATTCTCTGCAGTTTTCTAAAACCCAAATCCTGCTCATCCCACTCAGTGAAGCAATCTCACCCAAGTTAATGAAACCAGTCCCCACCTAGAAGCCAGGCTCACTGCAGCTCTGCTGCTGCACACAGAATTGCTCCATGGTCTCGCTTGAGTTGAGCCACATCAGGTTGTTTGCAGTTACATCCCTCTCCCTGCTCATACTGACAAGTTCAATTTTTTCAGTTTGTTTTCCTCCCCCCTTTTTTTTCTTCCTTTCTTCAGTGTTGTGTTCCAACATTTTTTCCTCCTGCCACAGACAGAGACAGGTGAACTGCAGAATAAACATAAAGATATCAGAGCACTGCACCTGCCTGTAAAATGACATGAATTTAATCAAAACCATTCTAGTGTCAGGGCTCAGGCACACAACTGGTCTTGTAGCTCTTCCCCTGGGCAACTGCTGGTGGTGCCTCTAGTGTAGGCTTGGACACATGTCTGACATCAGCAGCAAGCACTAAGTGGAGCTGTAGGGGGATTGTATTATTTGATTTCTGATTATGTAGAGCTTCCTTCCTTTTGTGCTCTCATTGACCTCATGGATTACAGTAAAGCTGTGGGTAACCCGAGACGGATTCTGCTTATGCCTCATTTATGCCAGAGTAAATCAAGCAAAATCATGGCACAGTTGGTGGAACTACACCAGAGTAAGACTGGATACAAAGCTTATTAACATTTTTAATGGCACTATTTTTTGATTACCTAGATTTTACCTAGAAAAATAACAACAAAGTTGACCCTTTGGAGAATATGTGTCTACTGACAAACAAATTACTGTTGCTGAAAATTCAAAATAAGATCTTTTTATATATACATCAAGGAAATAAAACCAAATTAATAGTGGTTTTTGTAACCACTTAAAGCCATCCACCTGCAGGGAGGTATTTTTGCTGTATCTGCTAAGTGTGGCTCCTAAAAATACCCACATTACCTAGAAAGTGAGAAAAAGCTCAGTCTTTTCTTCTGATTGTTTTATAACAGTTACATCTAATTTAAAGTATATCAGACAAGAAAAGCAGAGTTCAAGGAAGCCAGAACCTTTAATCTACTTAATTAATAGGGGGGATAGCATGTGAAAGCTTTATGTAAAACGAGAAAGTAATCTTATTCTGCTCAGGCTGGCTGCTCATTTGGTGGATGGGCAGAAGTTATCAAGGGGCTGTGCAATTTATTTAATTGGCCACAAAATCTGCATCGGCCTCTTTTCTGTGGAGCCTCACTCCTTTTGTGTCTCCTGTTCCTTCCCACAGAAAATGAAGGTGATGCTGCAGGATCTTCCTTCATTCCCAGCAGAGGCTCAGCACTGGCACAGCTGCAGGGGATGCAGGGGATGCAGGAGTTACAGGAGTTGCAGGGGCTGCAGGGGATGCAGGGGATGCAGGGGATGCAGTAGTTACAGGGGCTGCAGGGGCCTCAGGAATTACAGAGGATGCAGGAGCTGCAGGGGATGCAGGGGATGCAAGGGATGCAGAGGATGGAGGAGTTGCATGGGATGCAGGAGTTGCAGGGAACGCAGGAATTACAGGGGGTGCAGGAGCTGCAGGGGATGCAGGGGATGCAGGAGTTATAGGGATGCAAAGAATTGAGGAGTTGCATGGTATGCAGGGATGCAGGGGATGCAGGAGTTACAGGGGATGCAGTAGTTGCAGGGGCTGCAGGGGCCACGGGAATTACAGGGGATACAGGAGCTGCAAGGGATGCAGGAGTTGCAGGGGATGCAGAGGATGGAGGCGTTGCATGGGATGCAGGAGTTGCAGGGGATGCAGGAGTTGCAGAGGATTCAAGGGGCTGCAGCACTGCAGGGGTGCTGCTGTGCATGCCCGTGACAGGCACAGCTGTGCCAGAGCCACCCCTCCTGACAGGACAGTCTCAGTAGGAGCCCTGTCACCAGCCAGTGACAGCTGTGCCACCCTGCAGCCCCTGCAGCCCCAAGAACAGGAGCACTGATGTGGCTGGCGCTCGCTGCGCTCCAGTGGCACAAAAGCACCAACAAGTAAATATGGGGAGGATTATGGATTTTCTTAAAGAAAAGCTCCAAATCCAAATCATGTCGCTTATTCTGAGACGTGCAGGGAGGGTTTCACCACACCAGCCAAAGATGGCTTTTGCTTAGGAAATCCTAAATTGCAGAACTTTGTGACTTGATCCTGAAATGAGACCTAATGAGGTTTAGCATGGCAAATAGTAACACACTGTAATGTTGTAATAATACCTTTTTTTTCAATACTTAGTAAAAATGATTAGTATAATGATTTTAAATGATTTTAAAATAGGATAATCTAAACTGTTTTGTCCCTTCTTCTTGGTATTCACAGGCTAGAGTTGATTTCTGCTCAGTAACAGGGTAAGGAAGTGTCACCTCCATTTGTCAGCACTCCGCTGTGAGGTCTGTGCATGCCACACCTTTTTTACAGTTAAACCACTCGGAATTTCCAGCCCAAGCAAACTTGAACATTCGAGTACTTTCTTATCCAACCTTTTAAAATCACAGTAGAGCAAATGTAGAGTCTGTGACATGAATCTCATGTGCTTTCTTTTCACCTGGGGGAGAGGATAAATTAGCCTCCATCTTCAGAAGCATTTGTCAAGTAGTTACATTTTAATCTTAATTTACTTGTGTCTAAATCCAGCAAAGGATTTAAGCATATGCTTATGCTAAAGATATGAATTAGCCCAGCAATTCCATAGTTAAGCATCATACAAATACATCATACAAGCTCCTGATGGATCCTTTCCACTTTCTTGTCTTCCAGAAAGAGTTTGGCTTCTGCTGGGTGTAACAGATTCACTTTATCTGAAACATCACCTATATGCTGACTATTGCAAAATAACCCCACTAATTTTTCATAACCACTGCAAACTGGACAGGTCAAATGGGTTTATTTCAGCACATATTTCTATCAGATGTTTTCAAAGTAACCTGAAAGGAGTGCAGTGGAAAATCAGGTGTATCATCTACCAATTAAACACACACAAAACACAGTTTGTTTTGTAACTCTTCTTTAAAACAACAGACGTTAGGTTAAATCTCATGTTCAGGCATTTATCACATCTGTTTTCTGTTCCCTTGGAAAATGTACTCACAATAGAGCTCAAATTAATTACGATGAGATTTGTCAGTTGAAGGCTAAAAGGGAGTTCAGGGAATAAACATTTAATTCTAGAAGGAAATAATTGATGTTTAAAAGCTTTAAACTTGCTTTCAGTAGGTTCACATAGGCAAAGCTCCATTACAGACAGTGTTTGAGACCTGCTGTAACCTTCATAGTGTCTCCAAGGAGATACAAGGCCAGAGGAAGAAGAGATGGAGTCTACAGGGCTGTGGAGCCTGAGGGTGCAGGCTATGGACCTGCAGAACAAGCTGCAGAAGCCATGGTGCACCCATAACCTTCCCTGGCAACAAGAAACACTTCTGACCTTAAAAAAGAATAAATCTTCACTATTCCCTTGTAAAACTGGAGCCTGCCAATGCATATGCACTGAGGAGGCTCTAGTAAAGAACTTTCATAATTACCTTTTTTTCCCTTAACAGCTTTTATGAGAACATAGAAAGGTCTCTCTCACCTTCCAAGTCTGGAGACATGCAGAATGCTACTGATAAAGACAGTTCTTAAACCCAAAAGGAGGAGAATTTAACTCAATCATCCTGCAGCCTAACAGTAAAGAAAGAGAAATATATTGCTTTGAAGAAAAGGGTTTCATGCAGCAAAATTGCATACAAGCATCTAATAAGGTATTATCTAAGACTTGTCATTCCTATAGGTATCATTTTCTCTGTAGCAGCTCTGAGTTCAATTCCTGCAGCATTTCTACACAGGTAAGACAGCCTTGACCAGGCTCTAAACAAGTTCTCTTGCCAATGTCCTGGCCTCTTGTACCTGTTAACACATATTTTTGGCCAAACACCTGTTCCTTTGAGAGACTTCTTCACCTTCACACAGCCTCTCCCAACCCTTTACACACTCCATTCATTGCCCTCCCAGTTTCCCCTTTGCTGTCTTCCAGGCGTGTTACTCACACCAGCGTGTTGCAACAACACAACATTTGGTTCTTCCCAGTTCCCTCAGAAAATAGCATTTGTCTCTTGGAGTCACCAGTGTTTTTGTTCCCCAGCCCGAGTGGATGGGGGTGTGTGTGACTAACTTGTCACTCCATCCTCCTGCCCCCAGGATCACTGTCTGGCTGTTTCTAGGAAGGCTCATTTCCTCTGAAAAAAAAACAAAAGAAGCCTAACCAAGTTCAAGTTCCTCTGGAATTTTAAAGTGAAGTACATGTACCTGTTCTTGTTATGTAGCATGCCATGAAAATAAACTGTTCTTAGGAAAAAATAAACATTCTCTGTCTAATTACGTGGCTGTTTAGGAGATGAGCTTCAGGAACTGTTCTCCTCAAGGCTCCACAGGTGTCTGCCTGTTAATTCAGCAGCAGAGCAGTGGTCACCTCACTGTGGCCCTGCTGCTATACATAAATGTCACCCCTTTAGAAAATACTGAGAAGCTCAAAAATAAATAGCTATAAGTAGAAGCAAGCATTGTGGTTAGTTTTGAATTGGCTTTATTGACATTTCTGTCTGGGGTTCTGTTACTGCACAATTCAGAGAAGAGAACAACCAAAATAATCTCATTTAGACCAAAAGTGGTTTGAAGTTGTTTGAAGGACAAAAGCCCCTCCAAATACCATTTACACACAGAACACAAGAGCAATTCTCAACTTTGGGTCCTTAATTCTGATATATTACAAAGTATTTCACTAATCTTACTTCAGTGAAGCAAAAGCAAATGTGGAAACCCAGTTCATCCTGCCTTAGAAGCTCTGGGTGCAGCGAGGCAGAAAAGTTCTTCAAGAAGCTTCAATTAAGCTGAGGTATGAGGAGCAGATTTCTTTCTGTGGTCTCTCCATTTGCAGGGCACTAGAGAGAGAACTGTTAGTGAATGTGAACAAATTTCCCAAATTTCCTCCTTTTACAATAGTTACATGTCATGGGCATCAGAGCCTCCTGTGAGGCTCTGCTGAGAGTTCCATGTGGAAGATGGAAAAGATTCTTGCTACAATCGGCTCTCCTCAGCACATGAGCAGCTACCTGAACTGTGCCCTGGAGACAGCTCTAGCTCTGAGGAAACATATGCTTCTATTATAGAAACAGGCCTCTCCAGGGAAGCCCCATTGCTCAGGATGTTCAAAACTAGGCCAGTCTTAAAAGTGGTAGCAGCACAACAGAAAATAGAAGGCAGAGGTTCTTCCTTAGCCTCCAGCTTCTTGTGGTATTTCACTGTTGTTAACTGGAAAGTTGAGAGACTCATAGTGCTGCAAACTGAATGTGGCACTTTTTAACCATCACCTGCTCCACTGCCATCCCCTTCTTTTGTGTTTTGTTTTGCTGATGAGCTTCACTTAGCTTCGAAACAGTGAGTCACGCTTCCAGCCCTGCTGATGTACTTGCTCCCCCCAAGAAAAGGCTCCAGGAAAAATCACTTCTCTTTTGGGAGGCAATAAAATACCTCTTTCCTCCTCGGGTCTGTTGCAGAAACATGAGAAGAACTTAAAAGAAAAAAACCCCAACCCTGTAGCTTAAATAGCTGGGGGGAAAAAAAGACAAAGCTGAATTCACAGGACTTTGTCTAATGTAATCACCCCCACATGCACTTCTGCTGGTTATTTAAAGGAATGGTTTGGAAAAAATTATTTTCAAAAGGAATGCATCCATAAAAGCTGTACCAGCAGATTCTAACTTACCTTCATGAAGACATCCACTGAAGAAGCAGGGGAAAAAACTTTTTTTTCCAGCATGTTTAACCTGGGAAGGTGGACAGAAGTTTCAGGGCTGTTCAAAAAGACCTATTAATCATTTAATAATGTGAATAATCTTACTGACTTTCTGAGCAAAGTAACTTGCTCAAGTCCTCACAAGACCAGAGCCTTGCTTGCTCCTGGTTGCGTTTCCAAACAGAAGTTAAAGTTCTTTTCAAACAAGACCATAGAAACCCAAAGGTGCAGAAGTCCTTACTTACTCACCTGATGGCCCACCACCATCCACCCTAGGCAGTCAGATGTTTTCAGAGAGTAAGGATGAGATCTCTATTTATTTCTGTAAGCCACCCACTGTATGTTGTGTGTATCCCATCAGAAACACCTCCCTGGTTAACCTCACACGCATTGCACACCTACATCCCTCTTGGCCAGCCTTGGCAGGGTCAGAAACCCAGGGGGTTCTTCCAACACACGGTGCTGGTCTGTGGGGCCCAACCTTACTCACTTCGGGTGAAAAGACATCTTGTTTTCTGCTTAGTAGGCGTTCACTATAGTGAAACATCTATTCTGTCACTAAACCATGACCTCCTGGACACATCAGTGTACCCGACCAGCCCACTCAGTAGCACAAAGAACAGGGCTCCATCACCCTAATGTAACAAGCCTAACTCTAAATCCTTATTCGTTATGGATCAGGACTATGTACTGGTGCACGTAAGCCTTAAGGAGTGGGTGAAGGTTTCAGAAATTCTGATTTCCCTTCAGCATTGTCCTGCGGGAGCCGTTCACAGGGGTGTCCCTGCTGGAGCATGCTGTGTGTCATTGCTGGAGCACAGCAGTGTCCCCGCTGGAGCACGGCAGTGTCCCCGCTGGAGAACAGCAGTGTCCCCTCTGGAGCACAGCAGTGTCCCCGCTGGAGCACAGCAGTGTCCCCGCTGGAGAACAGCAGTGTCCCCACTGGAGAACAGCAGTGTCCCCGCTGGAGCACAGCAGTGTCCCCGCTGGAGCACAGCAGTGTCCCCATTGGAGTACAGCAGTGTCCCCGCTGGAGCACGGCAGTGTCCCCATTGGAGTACAGCAGTGTCCCCACTGGAGAACAGCGGTGTCCCCGCTGGAGAACGGCAGTGTCCCCATTGGAGTACAGCAGTGTCCCCACTGGAGAACAGCGGTGTCCCCGCTGGAGAACAGCAGTGTCCCCGCTGGAGCACGGCAGTGTCCCCACTGGAGCACAGCAGTGTCCCCACTGGAGAACAGCGGTGTCCCCGCTGGAGCACGGCAGTGTCCCCGCTGGAGCACGGCAGTGTACCCGCTGGAGCACAGCAGTGTCCCCATTGGAGAACAGCAGTGTCCCCATTGGAGAACAGCAGTGTCCCCGCTGGAGCACGGCAGTGTCCCCGCTGGAGAACAGCAGTGTCCCCATTGGAGAACAGCAATGTCCCCATTGGAGAACAGCAGTGTCCCCGCTGGAGAACAGCAGTGTCCCCGCTGGAGAACAGCAGTGTCCCCATTGGAGAACAGCAGTGTCCCCACTGGAGCACAGCAGTGTCCCCGCTGGAGCACAGCAGTGTCCCCACTGGAGCACAGCAGTGTCCCCGCTGGAGCACAGCAGTGTCCCCGCTGGAGAACAGCAGTGTCCCCGCTGGCCGCCCGTCCTTCCCCCCGCAGCACTGCAGGGAGAAGAGAGGGACAGTGCAGTATCAACCCGGCTCTGTTCCGATGCCGCAGACACAAACGCCCTTTGCTGGCTGAGCCTCTGCCCCCCCGCCGGTCTGAAGCACATCCCAGGGCTGCCGCCCTCGCCTCTTCTCCTACTGACTGTGCTCCATCTCCAGGAACACCCTTGTCCTGACGCTCGCCCCCTGCCCGGCGCGCAGGCGGCGCTCCCGGCGGAGCTCTCCGCTGGCAGCCGCGCTGGCGGGGGCGGCCCGGGGAGGGAGCCGGTCCCGCCCCGCCCCGCCCGGCCCGGCCCGGCCCCGCCGGCCGCCCGGGGGCCGCGCCATGTGCCGCCGCCCGCCGCGGGGCCGCGCCGCGCTCCCGCCGCCGCCGAGCGTGCGAGGGGCGGCCCGTGCGGCGGAGCGAGCGCCGGCAGCGGGGACGGCGGGTCCATGGAGCACAACCACCTCCACCTCCACAACGGCTCGCTCCTGCCGCACCACCGCTATGGCTGCGGCTTGGGATACGCACCTGTCGTCTACTACAGCCTGCTGCTCTGCCTCGGGCTGCCGGGTGAGTGCCGCGGGACGGGCGAGGCTGCGGGCGGCGAGCGGCTCCTGCCCGCTGTGCGGGGCGGGGCGGGGCGGGGGGAGCGCCCGCGGTGTCCTCGGGATGCCCCGGGCTCCGCGTGCCCGGCGGGGGCACGGAACGGACAGCAGCATCTCCCGGACAGCAGCATCTCCGGACAGCAACACCTCCGGGGCAGCAACATGCCCCGGACAGCAGCATCTCCGGGGCAGCAACATCTCCCGGACTTCAGCATCTCCCGGACAGCAGCATCTCCCGGACAGCAGCATTCCCCGCCCGGCACGCTGCCGTCCCGGCGCTGCCTTCCTCGCCGGGGTTTGTCCCTGCCTGCCCTCGCCCTCCCACCCGGCTTCGGGCACCCTGATTTTAACTTGACATACACAGTCTGCCTGTCGGTGAAGTTTCTGCCATTGTCCTTTTGGCCATGTGAGTACCCGAGCGGTACCCGGCCGGCACTGAGCACAAGTGTAGCTACCGAGTTTTTCTGCTGCAAATTCCCACCCGACTCCGTGGGGCTGGGCTGGCTGTAGGAAGGGACACGCCACCACTACGGAACTTGGTTGGGGAAGGAGCAATCTGTCAGGAGCTTAGCAGACAGTTGTCACACTCATGAGCCTGTCCCTGTGGCTGGTGGAGCAGGGTAGGAGATAGAAAGTCCGGTCTTGTGGTCAGTGCAGTGCAAAGGCAATGGCAGTGCTGTCACTGAGACCCCTGAATGCAGGCACAGGGCTCGGAAGAAAGTCCCAGCTGACTGAAAGGCACCAGGCTCCAGAGTGTATAATTCTGAGCAAAAATTCCTACTTAAGGGACAAAGACATTGTAGAGATGCTTGGAACAAGATAAGCTGGAGACAGCACAAATAAGGAAAGAAAGGATGTCCCAGGCTTGGATGTGAACACCTGTGGGGCATCACTGCCAGCACACAGCTCCAAACATGCAGGTGCCACACGAGCATCACATCGGCAGCAGTGTCTCAGCCCAGACAGGACTCAGCAGGTGCTTCCTCCTGGAGGGGGCTGCCTGTGCCTGCCTCTGAGATGCCTCAGCATGCAGGACCGAGGGGAGCTGCTGTAGTTACCGTGGGCAGAGCTGCCATCCCAGCACAGCTTGGGTGGGCAAACGGCGTGGCTTGCCCACTGGCTTAACACCTCCAGCCTGAGACTGACTTGGAGTGATGCCAAGGACAGGTAGAACGAGTCGGGAAAAAGTTGTGATGCCCCAAGGTGAATTGGTATTTTAACGATGTGATAAAAGAGAGCTTGGTTGTGTCTGTGGAGAGGTACACATTTTAAGTGCCATGTGGGATGGCAAGCAGCAATGATAGGTAATAGTCTACAGTTTCTAAATACTTTTTCACCTTAATTCCTTCTTCAAGAAATTATTTCATAGAAAAATCTTTAATCAGATATGAAGAGAAGTCTGCCTCTGAGCAGCATGCATGCAATTACCACTCTCTGTATGAATTGATGTGCTTTGTGTTGGTTTGGTTTGGGTTCTTTTTTCCAATTTCTGGCTTATAATTAAAATTTGGCGATTGGCTAATAGTTCAGAGAACTGGAAAGTTGTGTATTTACCCACGGAGGATGCAGAGCACAGGCAAGTAAGTATCTGTGTTCCAAAACATTGGTGGGTCTCAGTCCTGACCTGAAGAGACCCAGCCAGCAGGGATAGGAGGTAGTTTCCTCTTCATTAATTTCTTAGGGGCTACTTACATGTCCATAATAATGACAGGTTCTGATTTCAGCACCAGTCCCCTAGGAGCTGAGCAAGACCCTCTCAGGATTATCAGGTGAAGAAGTTGTCATGAAGCACTCTGTGGCTAAGCTTGCCTTTGTATGTCTCTGAAATGGGGGAAAGTCTTGTGTGCACAGACAAGAAAAATCATTTAATGAACATTCTGCACATACTTGCACCAGCTCCCTGAGAATACTGCATTGTAATTACAGACCTAACGTGGTCATTCTAAGAACATGGTTAAAATCAGATGTGGTACAAATTAGCAGTGCTCTCATGCATGTCTCAAGGAATCAGACATCACTTGATTAGAGCCAAAGCATGTGGTGGTGCAGCACCACTGAGTTCACTGGGTTTACATCAGGTGTGGAGGTGTCCAGAGCACATTGTCTGAGGATAGCATTGACACTGACACCTGTACAGTGGACTCACTGCACATGTACAGTATGCTGAGCAAATACACAGCATGCTGAGTGCATGAGAAATTCAAGAGACTGCACAGAGATGAGAACAAGCTTGATATGTTTAGGGGAAGACCCACACAGCCAGGCTTCATTGAGGATGGGGTACAGGGTGACAGCAGTGTTAAAAAGAGCTTTCCATATTTTAATTTGAAGCTGCTCTTCAGGTTTTTAACATTAGAAATTTGTAAAGGTAGCAGACTTTATTGGCTGTTAGAAAAAGAGTCCTGAAATACATGGGATTATAATTAACTCTGTGTGATGCCAAGAATTTAACAGAAACCCTGTCTAGGATCTGTTCTCAAATACAGCACTAGTGCAGTGTTTTGCTGAAATGGAAAGAGTTAATTCTTGCCACAAATCTTGGAGAAAGACTGAGGAGAAGAGAAGCCAGTTAACTGTTTCTACCGTTGCTGTTGTACTGTCTGAAGGAAATTTCACTAACTCAACAACTCCACGTTGAGGCCAAGCAATGCCAGGCCTGGCTGTGTGTGCAGTAGAAGCATCCTCTGCCTCCTGCTCCTGCATAACCCAGGCACCTCAGCAGACCCTGCTCTCAGCAGTGGCTCCTTCTCCCTCTGGTTTGACCAGGCACCAGAAAGCCTGTGAAACTCAGAGAGGAGAGAGAGCAAAGTGAGCTCCCTTCAGCTCTGCTCTGGCAGTAGCACACAGAGGTGAGGGCCAGGCTGCACCCTGCAAAGAGAGGCACCCACAGAGGCAGCAGTGCCCACTGACCCTGCAGGGCTGGTACTGCACACTGACCCTGCAGGGCTGGTACTGCACCCAAGGTGGCTGCAGCTCTGCCAGGGGTCATCCTGCCTTCAGGCAGCTGCTTCTTTTTCCTCTAAGCAGGGGCTGGTAAAGCAGAGACACTTTTCTGAAGCTTGTGTTGAGTGAAGGTGTGCAAAGGTGTCCCCTCAAGTACGTGGTCCTTCTACCAGGAGTGGAGTGTCTCAGGATCAGGCTGCAGGGAGAAAATGCCAGTGCAAGCACGAGGCAGAGGCACTGGAAATGGGATTCTCTCCCATTTAGAGAGGAAAGTTTCTCATTTATGGAGCTGTTCTGCAGCTGTTCTGTTAACCCTGTACTCCCCTTGTCTTCAGAGAGAGTCTCTGAAGCACCTGCAGTTAATGAGGCAAGAGAAGGGCTGGAAAAAGTCTTAATAGAAGTGTTTCTTGCTCTAGTGAGAGAAAATGTTAGAGAAGGGATGATGTTGGATGTGGGGGAGGGAATAAATTCTCTGACTCAGTCCAAGAGCTGGCTGGTAATGGTGAGAAAGCAAAGAGCAACAGGTACCACTCAGTCTGTCCCTTTGTCAGTGAGAGCTGCACAAATCAGCTGCACCAAAGAGCTCCTTCTGTGATGGGGCCACTGAACACAACCAAGAAGGTCAGGCACAGAAGCAGCACTGCTTGCTGCAGACACCTGGCTTTGGCCTTGATTCCTGCTGCATTAGAAGGAGCAGCAGCCATGGAGTTGCCTTGCATACAGTCCCATCAGGAATAGAGTGTATTGCTGCTGAAAGGACAGAGCATCAGCATTTCCTAGGTCAGGGTCTGGCCTGATCCAAGTTCTCAGGGCTCATCTCCTCCCGACAGTGTGAGAGGCAGGGTGAAACCTGGCTTTGTTAGCCAGTCCCAGTGGGATTGCTGGTTCCATTTTGCTCCCCAGTCAGTTCCCTGGTTGGGATGTGCCTTGGCTCTGGGGATCATTGCATCCCAGTGACACAAAGCACAGCACCTTTACAGCATCTCCAGGAGGCAACAGACTCACAGCAGAACCCCAGGGAAGTTCCACTCCAAACTTCAGGAGCCTGGTCCACAACTTTTCTTTTGTTTGTGCTTTAGGCTTTTGCATTAAACCAGTCACATTGATCTAAATGTAGATTCAGAACTTCACAAGCTTGGGAAAGCAGCCTGGACATGCTTGGATGCTCCCAGCTGGAAGGAGCAAACAGGTAGTGTTCATGTCAGCCCTGCTGCTGAACAAGGTGACGTGGAGATGGGGACAGCTGGGGTCATTCAAAGCCCAGCCAAGCCCAGAGTGCGTTCACAGGGCTCCATGTGGAGGGAGAGAAGCTGCAGTCCTGACCTGGAGGAACATGTCAGCTCAGCAGGGGTGTCTATCTGGCTTAACACTCTGTGAAGAGACAGATACACCTTATGGACCTTGCCCTAACAGCTGACAGATTGGCTGTCCTTGCACAGCAGGGCAGATGCTCCCCAGGGTGTGGGGTTGACACATGGGTGTACTGCTCCCGTGCACACTGCTGTATATCACAGGCAAGCTGAAAGGATGGAGAGCTGATCCTTCTGGAGCCTTCTCCCTACACAGAGTTTGGAATGAGGAGGCTCTCAGGGAGGTGTGCATGCCTGGGTCATCATCCTGGCAAGGCAGGTGCTGTTGGTGGGCTCAGCAGCCCTGATCTAGAGACCACCATGCAGTAGCCCAGCTGTGCTCCCTCCACTCCTCTGCTGTGTGGGGAATGTGACCTGGAAAGTGTTTCCATCCCTGTGCCCACAGCTGTGACCCAGCTGGTACCCCAGGCTGTAAGGGTGACAGACAGGTAGCAATGTTTGCTGTTGACTCACGTGTTGTGTAGTAGCAGTAAATACCAAAGCAGGCAGGGGAAAGTGTGCACATAGAGCACACTGCACTGTAGAAGTGTCTGACTCGTTTTGGATTCCTGCCATCTACTGCCTAGTATATTCTTCTGCAATCACAGTACAGGTTTCTGATTAAAGAGACCATTTCCAACACCTGAATTAATAGCCTTTCTCATGGCAGCATACCTGAAAAACAGAAGTGTTAAAGGAAGATCGAAAATATGAGCGGGAGAGTTGTTACAATGTGGAGTTATGACCTTGAAAAAACAGCACTCTTCTGCTGCTGCTCATTAGTGAATAAGAACCAAACCCTCTTGAGACCTCATTCAACCACCCTTTTTACTCAAAAGCCATATATTCTCTGACTTAAAATCTGAATTGGACACAAGGCCAGTACATTGCATCCTACTAAAAAGAGGACAGATAGATTGCCAGAACTTTAGCTTGGCTATTGGAGCAACTGAAGGGCACTACAGCTCATTTACAGTAGCAGTACTGGACAGAGGGGAACAAAACTGCTGCTAACACGCTTAAATGAGTAATTTCCTATTGTAAAATGAATGCTTGTTCTTTAGGAGAGAAGAACCATTATAAAAAATAATAGATTCATTCTGTTCCTGCACAGAACTGGTGGCAGCAAGGTGTGCAGATGGAAGTGATTTAGTTTGGTCAGTACATCTGTACTGTAGCCACTGAAATCTTGCAGCCTGAAAGACAGCATGTGGCTGAATCCATGCTATTGCATGGATTGTGGAGAAGGTGATTGTACATTTCTGGATACCACTAGACAGAGTGCAAATGCTAACTTTGGATTTCTTCTGCCACGTCAGTAGGAAACAACACTGTCAGGGCTGTAATGATAATGAGGTGCCATATTTGGGAGGCTCAGCAGACTATGAAGTGCACAACCTTGCATGGCAGGCTGCTAAAATGGATTGGAAAGGAAAAACTCCAAAATACATTTTTCCTTGAAATGACAACGACACAAAAGAGAGAGCACAGCCAGTTTTCACGGCAGGTGGGTAATGCAGAGCCCCCAGTTGTTAAGAAGTCAAAACATTCAGAAGCACTAGGCAGTCTAATATCCTGCTGTTCTTCATCCACCCTTTTACTCAGCTCTCCCCTCCTCATCCTCTTTCTGCTCCCTTCCATAAAATGGGGGTGAATCAGCAGAAAGAAGCCACGGAAGGCCTTTAACCACATGTCACAGTTCGGTGTGGTCAAACAAACAACACGGGGGTGTCCTGATGGGGTGTGTGCTCTGCTTTCACACTCCAAGGGCAAAGCAATCCCTGTCCAAAAAAGCTTCCACCTTCTGTTTCAGGTGCTCTTTTTGAGCCTATAATCTCTTTGCTCATTAGCTTTGAGACTCCAGAAAAGGAAACAAAGCCAAAATTAACTCCATGAGCGCAGGAGGCTGTACACACAAATCAGTTTTCATTTTGTAGAATATGGATATGTACTTACAGATACTAAAACCTGATGTCTGGAGTGCCCTTGGTGCTGTTCTTGGGGTGACTTATGGGAGAAGATGGTATTGGGTTGCCCCTCAGGACCCCAGTGTGATTGTGCAGAGAGAATGAAGTGCAGACAGCCAAGCAGGACCAGAATTAGCAGTGCAGAAGATGACCAAAAAGAATTTTATCCCTTTATCCGTGGAAGAAAAGAGAAGCTTGCCTGTTGTAATACTGAAATTTTTCCCTTCTTCCACCTGAAAGAGTCCCTGCAATGTACAGTCATTAATTCTCTCAATCTTTTCCATCATGTGGAGTGTTGCCTGCACGGACAGGTGCTCTAGAGGTTGCTTTTGGTCTCAAGACAAATCACCTGTCAGTCAGTTACATCAGACTAGGATATTTCTCACATATTTGTTCACTCCAAGTGTGTTTTCTTCAATGTCCTGACAGCACACTGAAGAGTGATATATCTGGTGGGGATGCAGTATATTCTCTGTGGGGGAATAAAGCCAAACTGCAATGGTTTTACAAAGTCTGTAATTTCCTGCATACTGTGTAAAATTGGCGTAGTCTCTGAGAAAGCTTGGCCATGGGGTTTGCAAGCATGAGCTCCTATTGCATTACCTAATGCTTTAGGAAGACATAAAGACTGGTTTATTTTAGCAAAACCACAATCAAAGGTAAAATCCTCTTAATTATTCATGTTCAGTAAAGAATTCACTACAATGCCCTTATGAAATCACATCCTCTCTCCATCCCAGTCATCCCATGAAACACCTTTGGCACCTGCCTCAGTACTTTGGCATTTGGTATCACAAGGGTAGAATGGTTTTGTCACCCTGGAGCTCAAGTTACTCAGCTTGAGACCCTTTTCACTGCTCTGACAGCCCACATTTAGATGCCACAGACACCTGCCAAATGAGACACCCAAATTGCCTTGAAAATCCCTGTCTGTCCAGATATGTTGAATGAATAACCAAATTCCTTTTATGATTTCTGCATCATTTTGCAGATCATTTTTTCTGTTGCCAGCACCAGTTTCCATTAGAAAGCTATATTGCTCTAGTAGCAAGATGCAAGGCTGGACTTGGAGATGTGCATTTTAGACATTTTTATCCTTGTGTGGGTACCTCTAAATAAGGCTTTGGAGTGGCAGGAGGAATATCTGAGATTCATTAGAGGCTTTCTGCTCTGTAGATCCATCTCAGGACAGGTGGACAAGGAGGGTGAAGATGGCAGGAGGAGAGCCAGATCCCTGTCACATTTACACACATGTGGCCAGTGAGCCCAAACCAGACCTCCCCACATCCTAGCCCAGTGTTCCTTCTGGGCCATTCTTATACTGCAGAAATAGCCCTGTTTTATACAGACTACTCCAGAAAATCTCCAGTGGTCAAGGAAAGCCAAAAGCAGCAGTGTAATTACGCCTTTCTGCCAGACAAGCTGCTGCACTCCAGCTCAGTGGCTGGCAAGGCTCAGAGCCAGTATCAGCCATTGGCATGGCCATGCCATCACTGTGTCTGTGCCCTCCAACAGTGAGGAAGTGCTTGTGCTGGATTAAAATCCTGCTCTGGCCTCTGTGACCCACTGATGGCTAATGCCAGCTGCAGAGCAGAGTACCTCATTCACTGCATCCTTCCCCAGAGCCATCTCAGCTAATAAATGCTGTCAGTGAGAAAAATGGCCCCAGAGGCCAGATTTCATTGTCAGAACCTGGCCTCTGGCACTGACTGTCTCATTCACTTGTGACTTGTAAGCACAAGGCCATGCTGTGTTTTCCCTGGCAGTAACTAACCCGGGCTCCTGCACATGGGAGGGAGTTTGGGTTGTCCTGGGCAGGGGCTTGGGCATCTTCTGCCCCCAGGTTCTCTTTTCCCCTCAGAGCTGGAATGGTCTGCCCCTGCATATGGGATTTTCTAAGCACAAGCCACACAAGAACTTCCTAAAAGATGTGAAATCTCCTCCCAGTAGCAATCCTGCATCCGTGCCTGCCATAATTTTACGATGCTCTTTTTTTTTTTTTTTTTTTTTTTGCATATATCCCTCTCCATTCCCTGGGAGATGATGTAGGCACTAGCAGAAGGGGCTGACAGCTCTTCCCTCCTGGGGGTGCCTTGCTGTGTGCTGTTTGACAGCACTCAGACAGCTGAACAACAAATAAATCCATTTATTTTCAAAAATCAATCCTCACAGGAACTCCCTGGGAAGACAAAACTTGTATTGCACTAATTATATTCTATAAAGTATCCCTTTATGCTTCACAACAGCTTAAGGAAGGAACTCAGGATATGATAATAAAAGAGAAGAACAAACTGAAGCACTGTTCAGTCTGTCCCCATCTGCTCTAGTGCAGAGTTTGATCTGTATCAGCTGTAAGAGAAAAATGCGGACCTACCCTATCTTCTTTTTAGGGGCAAACAGCATCCAGAGGTCATTTTAAAAGATCACATAACCAGCTATAGTCAACATGAGTAATTAAAATGTAATTACATTGACACTGTATTCTTGGTTGGGTTTTTTTAATTAAATTCTGTTATGTAGCACCTTTGTCAGAAGTCACCCATTGTCATCAGCTTCTCCAGAGAGCTCCCACACAAAGTAAGGGCTGAATGCCATCCTCACCTCCAGGCTGGGAACTGTTGGTGAGAGCTGTGTTAGGAGCTGTGGTCAGATCTGCCTGCTGGACACAGTACCTGTTTACATTTGAATATTGCCTCCTAGCTTGGAGGAAATCATCTATTCCCGTCAAGCCAGAACATCCCTTTTTCTCACTGCTTATTTTTAGCATATTGTGCTTACATTCTCACAGTTCTTAAATCTGAGAAGGAGGTGTTACTAACATTTTTTCTGAGGCAACTTAAAATTTCCCATTTGTAAGCTCTCTGTGCCAGTCAGGTGCCTACTGCTAAGCCTGCAGAGAAGTTTCACACATCACACAATAATTTGTGGCCATCCTAGCAACAACTGTGTTGGGTAAAAGGTGTCCATTATATTCCATGACCTAATGTTTATCATGCTCAGTGAGCAACACTCATGGCTACTTCATTTAAGTAGTTTATAAAGCTGAACTGCTGAACTACAGAACCAGCCTTATTCCCAACGCAGGGAGCTAATGCTTGTGTTGCCATTTGAGTGCACAGGCTGCTGTGTACGTGCAAAGTGCTCTCAATTAAAAAAAAACCAACAAAAAAAACCAAACCACAAATAAAGCCCAGAACTTTGCCTATTTCTTCTTTAGACAGATATAATCACTTCTGCTTAAGCTCACATGCAGTGAAAAGAGTCACTGAAAGCTCTTCAAATCCCCTGCAAAGGCCATTGTTAGACATTATTTGAGTGATGACTGTAATCCATGAAATGAGAGGCTGGGGGCAAACCTGTGCCCTCAGGGCACAGCACTGCTTTGAGGCACAGGCTGCACAGCTTTGGTATGGGAAGTAAACCCAAATCCACACAGGAACCAAAGTTATTCCTTAAAGGAAAGTTCCTCTCAGACACAAAGGCCCTCCAATGGCATGAATTTTGGTGCTGCAGTTTGTACTCAGGAGCTGATAAAATCAGAAGAGATGTCAAAGGAGGGATGTAAGTGTCCTGTGATGAAGCCTGGCTGAGTTAGAAGGTTGCCTTATTTTGAGCAGCCTGGAACAAAGATGTTTGGGTATCAGAGACCTTTGGATGCTCAAATGTCTCTTGTCTCATGCCTGGAGGGAAAGAATTGAGACTGCCATTTTGTACAGTTGCTTCTAATCACCTGCCAGTAGCACCTCAAGGCTTCAGCCAGCTAGTCCCCAATCAAGCCCTGGTTCTCACACAGATATTTATAAATTCAGAATGCTGCACTGCAGCAAGCAATGCTGGCATAAATTCCCATCTGTCATCCCCTAATCATCTCCCAGCACAGTGATCAATCTCTTTCAAATTCAAATGATCTTAACCACTTAGTGTCTAGAAAATACACTGCAGGAAACGGGCAGTGTACCATCCAGGGCAATTCCGAGTGCTGACCTTTCCAGCAGCTGTGTGTAGCTCCACCTACATTACAGCAGAGGCAGATATTTTTATATTTCCATCATCATCATCTCTGTCATAGTTCTCATCACAGACTACCATGCTAGTGCAGGAATTAGTGTCAGCAAGGTTAAAATGTGGTCACAAATACTCTTCTATCACCTTTCACCCCCAGTGGGTAATTTTTGCCCACAGGAGAGCAGGACACTGAGGAGACTCTCAGGAGTTACTGGGACACTGGCACAAGGACACGGTTGGTCCCATGGAGGGGTGTGCCCACCCACTTCCCATTTTACTGAATTTTAGATACTTTTTTTTGTTTGAGGACACACCAAGGACCAACTTAACACTGGCTAGGAAATGGATGAAGAACTGAGGCATCCATAGCTCATCTACACTTTACCTAAACAGTGTACAGCAGGAAGAATACTCACAGACCCTGTGCTAAGACAGTGGCATATTGGCAACTTTCTGCTGCATCCCAGTGTGCATCTGTTTTCCCAAAGTAAATGGTGTTACTATATTTCATATCATCCAAGCTGTAATGTGATCCCAGGGAAAGCATTTCCAATACAAGATACAGTCACCCTTGCAGAAAAAATTTGGTATAGCTCGTGTGTATTTTGTCAGATCAATTTTCTAATCTGGCTCACCAAGCATGGCTTGCTGGCCTTGGATAAATAACTTGCATTTCAGCACATGCTGTGGCTGGGAACCCTGAGAGAGGAAGGGGCAAAGGGTGCAAGGGACTGCTCATAAATCTGCTCCTGTAGCAAAACTGAGTGAGAACTGAGCAGCAGGACCCCTGCCATAGGCAGAAAGTGTGAGGAGCAGGGCTGCTGTACCTGAACACAGCATGGCCTCAGCATCCCTGCAGGAGCTGCTCTGACAGCCCACAGTCACCAGTGCCTTCAGACATCCCCCTTGCTGCTCACTGGCTCCAGCTGCTGCTGCTGGAACGAGTCAAAGCAGAGGATTTGAAGAGAAGATGCACCCCATGGGTCACATCCAATGTCTGTGAAGCTGAGCCAGTCAGCCTGGCTGGCCAGAAGCAGCAGTGGCTGCAGAGCCATGATAAACACTCCAGCTCGAGGATTTCCTTGACAGTACATCACTCACTGCACCTCCAGGGCTCATCAGCAGGCTCAGCAGAGGCATTTCTAAGCAAGTAAGTGAAAAATGACACAGCAGTTCTGGCTGTATCACCTCTTGTCTCCCACATCTGCACTGAGCTGAAATCAATGCAGTTGCATTCACGTTAATGGAGGACAGAATTGGGAAAATTCCCCTGAAGGCAATTTGAGACCATTGGAAAGATTGTGCTTCTTTTATTTTTTTTATTTTTTTTCAGTTAATTGTCACGTTTGGTTTAGTGTATTTTTCCAAGATATAAAATTAATATGTTCAGTTAACACAAAAAAAGGTGAGGACTGTTAGTCAGGATCATTCACTCTGCTGCAGTTCATTTCCCTGGTGGCAGAAATCTGCTCCCAGACAGCAGGCTTTGAAGGCATTCACAAAGGAGGAAGTTTTTTCAGTGCCAAGTAAAACAGTTTTTAAAAAAACAAGCATTTTCAGTTGTAGGATGTGTCCTAGGCTGTCATTACCTTTATGTTACCAACTTCCTTTTTCTCTGGTTTAAAGGAATCTTTACAATTACTGTTGATTTGTTTTGGGAAAGCCATCAAAGCTGGCAGAAATGTTTGAAGCACTGAATGCAGAGAAGAGGTGATTTACAGAACACTTAGGAAAGTATAAACTACAAACATTTGGCAGTCACTTGTACAGTAAACCAGATCTCTGATTTTTAAGCACTTCTCCAGGTATTCTAGCCAAGTGATACCAGCCTCTGATGGGAACAATCTTACCTCATTCTAGCCAAACTAATCGTAGGAGTACTAAGAATTTATATTTTTTCCAATTCAAGACTACACATTAAGTTCTAGTAAACAAGAGGAAGCAGTTAAAATTTGGCTACACCTTAGTGCTCCTGCAAATCTCTCAAGTACTACAAGGGCTGTTTATATTCACTCCCCTTCTTATTCATCCCTTGTTATATGAAAAAGTGAAAAAAGCAAGGTGAGAAATAAAAGTAACTGTGTGTATGAGCTTTTTTTCTCCTGCTATCACTCCCTATGTGTGCACAGACAGGAGTCCCAGCTCAGACCCTCTGCTCAGGGGGTGGATTGCACAGCTGAGCAGGGCCACATGCTCCTGTCATTGCAGCATCTTCTCTGAGGGACCCGACTGAGCTGTTTTCCTTTCGGTTTCTTGAACTTTAACAAGGTGGTCATGTTGGCAGTTCTCAGAAAAGCTTATGTTACATCTCAATAGCCTAACTCTGTGTTCCTTTCTCCACAGCAAACATCTTGACAGTCATCATCCTCTCCCAGCTTGTAGCTCGCAGGCAGAAGTCCTCCTATAATTACCTTCTAGCTCTAGCTGCTGCTGACATCCTGGTTCTCTTCTTCATCGTCTTTGTTGACTTCCTCATGGAAGACTTCATCTTAAACAAACAGATGCCTCAGGTACTGGACAAAATAATTGAGGTGTTGGAGTTTTCTTCCATCCACACGTCGATCTGGATCACGGTGCCGCTGACCATCGACAGGTACATCGCCGTGTGCCACCCCCTCCGCTACCACACCGTCTCCTACCCCGCTCGCACGCGCAAAGTCATCGTCAGCGTCTACATCACCTGCTTTGTGACCAGCATCCCCTACTACTGGTGGCCCAACATTTGGATTGAAGACTACATCAGCACGTCCGTGCACCACGTGCTCATCTGGGTGCACTGCTTCACGGTGTACCTGGTGCCCTGCTCCATCTTCTTCATCCTCAATTCCATCATTGTGTACAAGCTGCGGCGGAAGAGCAATTTCCGCCTGCGAGGGTACTCCACAGGGAAAACAACTGCCATTTTGTTTACTATAACTTCTATTTTTGCCATACTGTGGGCACCAAGAATAATCATGATACTGTATCACCTCTATGTGTCTCCCATAAACAACAGCTGGGTGGTCCATATTGTGTCGGACATCGCCAATATGCTGGCGCTGCTGAACACTGCAATTAATTTCTTCCTCTACTGTTTTATTAGCAAAAGATTTCGCACAATGGCAGCTGCCACCTTGAAAGCCTTCTTTAAGTGTCAGAAGCAACCTGTGCAATTCTATACAAACCATAACTTTTCCATAACAAGCAGCCCTTGGATTTCCCCAGCCAACTCTCACTGCATCAAAATGCTTGTTTACCAGTATGATAAGAATGGAAAGCCTATAAAAATATCACCATGAAAAGACCAGTAGTTGGAGTTTCCGGGTGCAAGTTCTTTTCAAGTGGTTACATCTTCAGGATGTAATTTTCTGAAATGGCTGTTTTGAAGAGAAGTCATTTGATTTCATTTCCCTGGGTGGCCAGGGGCAGACCAGACTGTCGGGAGGAAACAGGAGCACTTGATTTTAGGAGCAAAAGTGAGAAGGCAAACACCTCCATCTCTTATATAGCATTTTGAATATGCTTCAGAGTTCAAGTCTTAGTGTTCAGTCACACTCAAATGTTTTGCATCCCAACACCAGTGCAATCCAAAGTCATCCGAAGGGAGAAGCCACAGCAGTGTTTAATTACAACCTTTTAAAACACAACAAAACCTTACTTGACCATCAGTTTGCTATCGAGAAAGTAAATGGATGCTTTTGTGTACTGTGGAAGGTGCCATTTCTGGAGCATGCACTTGCCAAAAATTCTGTGTTGATTCTGGCATGAAATGCTAGCACACACAGTTGTGCTGTCAAGACCTCCTTGCAGGAGGCAGCCTGTGAGACACAAATGGTGACAAGCCTGGTTTTGGCTCATTTGAACAAGGCTTGAGGACCATTACAGTACCTGTGCAGCCTTGGCATGGAAAGCAATCCTGCAAGCTGCCAATATTTGCGTGTTTTAAGTTGTTATTTAAGAATGTTTCTGAGATGGGAGCTCGAGGGAGGGAGGGAGGGATGTTTCTAGAGCCAAGAACAAAAGCAGCATCTTTCCCCAATTACTTCAGTCATTGTGTCTAAGGACTTTCAAGGGTGAAACCAAGGCCTGCCTAAAGCAGAGCTCTCACCAAAGCTGCTCCTGTGAGCAGTGATCAGAGCCTTCAAGTTCCTTCTTAATCAATACAGATTCTCAGTTATTCCCCATGTTCAGGCCCTTAGGGATTAACATATAAAAACCTCAACTTAAGATTTTCTCCTGATGGATGATGCCATCCTATTGCAGATTTGCCATTTAGTTGTTAAAAAAACCCAAACAAATTGTGAAAGAAATTCATTAAATACCCAACAGCAGTAAAAACATTAAAGCCTTAGTTTTAGTTTAGATCAGCTTAAGCTGATCTAAGTATTTCACTTATTTAAAGGAGGTTAGCTTCTCTTCCTTCACACTCAAAAACCAGCATCCCATCAATGCTGAGTGTAGAAAATAAGAGATTTACAGGAAGGCTGAAAAGGCATTTGTTTTAATTTCTTTCCCTTCCAGATCCTGGCATGTGTTCTCTTGGAGCCACATGCCACAGCCTCTTTATTCTACACTGGGCACTTACTGGAGCCTGGCTGGTGTGAGGGCAGGGCAGGTGTGTGGTGAGCAGCAGCCCAGCAGGGTCAGTGCAGGAGATCAGATCAGGGGAGCTTGGTGCTAACGCTGGGTTTGTGCCTGTGCCCATCTCCAGTGCCAGCAGGGAGCTCGTGGTGCATCAGGAACCAGCACAGAGAGGTCCTCTGAGCAGGGATCCAGTCAGTCTTGCATGGTGGGATCAGAGAAAACATCTCTCTAAAACACATGGATGGCTCAGCTTTGGTGCAAATCCCCTAAGACACGCCAAGGGAAGTCCTGCTGAGGACAAGAGCCTGGCTCCCTTCTGCCACAAAGGTCATGTTTGTACAATGCCTGGTACCCAAGCCCACCTTCCCCAGAAGGGAATGGCAGCAGGAGGCACAGGACATGAAAACCAGGCCAAGGCATGGAGGGGTGTTCCCAAGAGAGATCCAGGCTCTCTCAGCAGCAGAGGAGATGCCCAGGGCCCCACACGCTCCCAGTGAGTGGCAGAACTGCTCAGCAATTCTCTGTGAGGTGCTGAGGCACCCCAGGGACCACACAGGGCAAGGACAGGGCATCTGGGGCCATGGGGGCTGAGAGCAGAAGCTGAGCCTCCCCACCCTCACCCACCAAAGGGATGGTGTCCATTTAAAAGCCCCCACAGAGAAATGAGGAGCTCCTCAGCCTGTTGGTTGTTCATCCTTGTGATCTCAAAGCTTCACCCTTGCAATAACAAAGTGTAAAAAGGACTCTCTGCCTCGCTGTATTTGTCATGACAAGGTTAAAATTATTGGTCCCTTGGTAATTTTACAGAAAATCAGTTTTGTGGCCATCCTCCCTGCCCTTCTCTCAGAAACCTCCCTTTAGTCTTGGTCAGTTGGTAGTAACCAAAGTTACCTTAAGGAAAAGGTACTGTATGTTTCATTTTGGAAAAACACTGTATTTATAACTTATTTTTATTCTACATTTGTTATGAGGAATGCTTGTCTGAGTTAAATGTGAATGAGTCTGAAGTGCAATATCTATATAGATAAGTGGTTCATTTTTGAGAATGTATCTATTGAAGAAATACCTATTTATACAAGAAGTTCACTATTCTACTTAATATCATAGTAACTTTAAAGAAAATAGTGAATGTTTAGGGCTTTTATTTATTAAAAAAAATTCAATTAAGTGCATGGCATATGCTGCCATTCACATGCTGTGACTTACTAATTTTTGTAACATAATGTTTATCCTGCAGACTGTGAGTGTCATCTGATTTTCTCTGTTCTGATAATGTATTTTTGTAAATTATCATATTTAAAAACAAAAATCTTTCTGTGTATTTTTTTCCCAATGAAAAATAACGCATTAAATTCTCATAACTTATTTGGAAAAACTCACAATTGTTTTCCATATCCTTTTGGAAATGACAAGGTGCAATTTTCATGTACAGTGGATTGATCATTTCACTAGTGATAATTTAGGGCTTTAAAAGCTTGCTTCCAAAGCCCTTTGAATTCAAAGGGAAGGTTGCTAGTGGGTTTTGTGGTTGGTTTTTCCAATCCCCATTATTTTAGGAGGGCTTTGGATCAAGCCATATCTTGTTGGCAGACATTCAAAGCCTTTTTAGAGTCCAGTTTGGATAATAAAGCCTTGACTTTTTAGTCTGCCATAGGGAGCTGCTGTTGAATACTTGCCTTATTTTTGGTTGTGTGAAGCATCTTGCAATGACTGTTGCTAACTAGCCATTGTCCTGCTGTATTCTTTGTACCTCCTAATTTTCAAACAGTAAAAACTTAACCAAGCACATATAGTGACATTATTTAGGGAAAAAATATCCTGAAGACAAAACCATCTTTGTTGAGGAGATGGTCTTCTGTACTCTAATTTATATTTCAAATATCTACAATTAGAAAAAAATAAGCTGTGAATGGACAGATTTACAATTACTTATAGGTATATGTTCTTGAAGACCACAGCTAGGAACAAAATACTTTTTAGATGAGTTGCTGATATATAAAATTATGGGACCTATCAGCTATTTAAATTGTGAATATTGATATTTTCATAAGTAGACAATATATTGTGTTTGACAAACTTGTTTGTATTATAATAAATTATGGTGCATAACTTACTGGTGTGTTTGGAGCTATTGCTTGATTTATGGATTCTTATGATGGACTTCTGATTTATAGATACTTATGATACACTACAAATAAGAGACAGAAAGTGGATGCAGAACCTCAGGAGACTGCTCGTGGAAGAAGCTGAATATTTCTTGAAGTGAAAATTACTAACACTGCAGGCAAATGTAAAACTATCTGGGATCAAGTTCCTAATTTCTCTGGAGAAGTAAAAGGACATGTAAAGGACAAAAAGCACTAAAACTAAGCAGAGACTAGAGAAGAACCTGCCCAGAGAAGCCCAGTGTCTCAGAGATCAACCACTGTAGGGTTAAGCACAATGACAAGGGAGGACCGTGCCCAACCTGCTGGTCAGATTTCCCTGCTGTAAAAGGCCTGGGAGCAGGTTTTAAAACACAGCTTCAGAGACAAATGAGGGGAAGGGGCACTGCAGAGAGGGGCAGTGTCAGATGGAGCTTATCAGGGTTGTTTCTTAAGGAGGGAGCCTGGGGTCTGCCTGTCTTCATTAACACTTTCAATACTTTCATTAACAGCTGTGGCATGAGAATTACTGATTAAGGGTATAGGTTATAAAAATGGAATTATACTGCTGGCAGAGGATGGAAGGACAGGTGTTTCATGTAAGAATCAGATGACCTTGCAGATTGCAGTGATAAAAATGGGATGAATTCAATAGTAATAAACACAAGGTTCTCTCTCCACTTGTCAGCCTGTAACAGCACATTTGCTGTTAAACCTCAGCAGTCAGAAACAACCAAGAACCCCATTGTGCCAGCTGGGCTTGAATGACAATGAGTCACCAACAGAAAGCAGCTGAGAAAAATCCCAGAATGTAATCACAGACACTCCTAGCAATACAGCACAGTGTTAATTGCATTTTATGAGACTTCATGTGCTATGTGCATATGTATATAAAGGGATAAATAGCAGTGCAGAAAAATAATCAGTTATGAATTTTCCTCAGGTAAATTTGACCTGCAAGTTAGAAGCCATTCTAACTAGGGAGGTTTTCTGGCAGCCCCACTGGTTTTAAATGAAACCTGGTGGGGTCACACACAGAATTGTGAGATGAGGCAGGTGGCAAAACATGGGGACCATGCTTCCTTGGAGCTGGCAGGTCCCTAACTCAGCTCAAAGGGCAGCAGAGGTGTCCATTCATCCCATCTCAGGGGCAGCACGAGAGCCATGAGAGCCAGCAGCTGCTCAGAGCAATTCCTACACCAAGCCACAGTTCCCTCAGCAGCTCTCACTGTGTGTGCTGCAGGTGGGACCACTCCAACACACCCTCACTGAACTTGCACCAGCTTCTGCCTCAGATTTCAGCTCTTTAAACCCCTCTTTAAGCCCACCAAGAAGAGTAGAATTTTAAAAAGCAGCCTCATATAGTCCTGAACAACTAAATAACAATCCCACTCCTAGCAGGCTGATGCTGGATTTGCAGATCTGAATTTCTGACAGCATGCAATTATTTCCTGGGAGCTGCCAGACACACCAAGGGGGTTGAAAGGCTCCAGTCTTGTGTAATAAATAGGCATCAAAAATGAATTTATTATTAGCTTCCTACAGGGAACCAAATACACATATATAGTTATTACAATTATAAAATTGTCTCAAAAAATATCAAAGGCTCATGTTTTCCTGCCTTACCATCATGCTAAATGCTACTTCTCTTATTTCTCCCAATCTGCACCTTCTTCTAGCAGACTAAATGGACAAGATGAACTGCAGGCAAAAGTAGGATATTGAATGTTATAGTCTTAGATATGAATTTGCTTCAATAGAACCTACTGAAGACCTTGAGCTGAGCATGGCTCAGCACTGGCTCATGCAGTACAGCAGCATAATGGAACAGCCCCTGGGCTGAGGATTTTGCAGGGACATGAGGTGTCCAGGCAGAGCCTCCATCAGGTCCATCAGGTGCAGGTTAGCCTTGGAAAGGGTCGTGGGAAGGGCAATAATGTGGAACAGAAAGAGGTGATGCTGAGATGCTGTCCCTGGCATGGCAAGGAGACAGACCCTGGCATGGGTTCTGCTGCTGGAACCTGGCTCCAAAAGGGGCTGTGACCCCCAGGGATGGGCACAGCCCTGCAGATGGACAATGGCCTTCACAGTCCCAAACAAAAAACAGCAAAGGGTTATTGTCACAGGAGGGATCAGCTTCTGGTGCTCTAAAACATAATTTCTCCCACCCTTCCAGTGTCACAGCACAGTGAGGCAGCCCATCCAGAGAAGTGCCCAGGCCCCTTGCTGTCCCTGCAGATCTGCCTTGCAGGTGGGATTCCCCTCGTGACATGAAGATCACTGTCGTGTAGAAAGTCCCCACCAGCCCCTCATCCCAGCCAGCAGGGAAAAATTCATCTCTCTGATGAAAATGCCACTGAAAATGCCCAAAGTGCAGCAGAGGGGACACATGCCATGGTCCCAAGTCGTGCATCATACAAATGAGGATGGTGAGCCCTGCCTCCACCAGCCACCCTGCCCGCTTGGAAAAGGACAAGGAATTTAAACAGACAAGACTTTTCCCTTCTGGATTTTATAACAGAGTTTGCAGCCCAGCCTCATGACAACCAGACTTTCCAACAACAGGTTTGGAGACATTTCATTCTTATGAATTAAATATCGCTGTGAGCCTGGTGAAGGGCAGTGGCTTCCAGCAGCACCTTCCCAGCCATTTGTCACAGTCATCTTTGTAAATGTAACTGATTCTGCTGGATTGAGCTCCCACAGGTTTCTGTCCTGCGGGTACAGACCTTCATCATTGCTACATTTCTAGAATAAAAGTGTGAGTAAAAGACCTAATCTGAGATGTCATGTTCAGGAGGAAATCCATCAGCCTATGACTAGTGCACATCTCAGGTACTGGGTTAAAATCACACAGGGCTGCAGCCAAACAAAATTGTGTGTTTTAGCAAACATTGCTTAAAGTTTAGCAGAGATCCATTTTCCTGAATTTCTTCTGTGGTTTTTGTTTTTTTTAATACTTCTCCCCTCTCCCCCATATCTTTTAATGAAGAATAATAGAGTACATACTGTGGAGGCTTTCCTCCTTTTTCTTTCTTTTATCTGCTTATGAGTTTCAGAAAAAGCAACCTAATTTAACTGTGGGTGGTTTTAAGGAAGGGATAACTGTGCCCAGTAACACAGGAGCAGAGGAATTATTTGTATTACCTCCTCTTTTTAGCTTTATTGCTGGGGCCAATTTAGACAGAAACAACCCAACCCCCTGTCTCTTGCTGTGCACCCTGAACAGGTCAGATGAGGTCAGATAATTGCTTTGCTTGTGTTTAAGACAAGAAGTTCATGTTGGTGATGCTGAACCATGAGGTTCAACATGCCCCAGCTCCTCCAGGAGCTTCTGCTCTCTCTGAGCTGTCAGCCCAGCTCCAGGCTCAGAAATGGTCACCTGTCCTCCCCCTGTCACCCACACAGCCCAGCACCCACTACACCCCTGTCCCTCCTCACCCTGTCCCTTTGTCCAGCTGCTGCCTGGCAGGGACTCTGCACAGGTTTGCTACATGGCAGGTTTGCATGGAGGGGGAAAAGGGGAAGTTTGGAGAGGTGCTGCTATAAGCAACCCCTTATCTCTAGACCAGAGAGCATTATACACAGCCCAGGGGTGCAGAAGCCAAGAGCAGAAGATGCTACCATTCTGATTTTAAATTGTAGATGGCAAATGAATCATATTGCCTACATCTCCCCAGTCTGATCAAATAGTCACTTGAAAACAGTATCTGTTATCTATGACCAGTATTAATAGAGGCTGTGTAGGGAAAAATTAGCTGAAAGCTTCTTTATAGATTAAAGCTGACTCAGATTAGAAAAGCACAAACTGAGTAAAAAGAAGAGCTATCCTGATATATAAAAATATTTGAAAGGAGTCCCCCTCAGTGCCAGAACTCCTCCAAGTGGCCCAGAGGTGCATCCTCCCCCTGCAAAGCTCCACACTCCAGTGGTGAGCCCTGTGTGCACTGATGGGGTGCAATGTGCCCAATTGTGACAAAAAAGTGCCCCCAGTCTGGCTGAGCCAACCTACAGGCACGACTGCAAGGCATCCAAACCATCTTCTGAAGCTGCATCCCAGAGGATCTCCAGCAGACATCTGGCCACAGCTGGCTGCTTAATCAGCTGCCTGCAGGAAGAGCCACATGCATAATAAACCAATTTTCATTTAAGCCGATGTTGCACTGGTGTGACCTTTTCCAGGAGTGTGTTTGAGTAAACTCCAGCAATCAGCAGCACTGAAGCTCAGCAGTGGCGTGCAGGGAGGCTCAGACAATTCAGCCCTGCCCAGCCCAGGTGCAGAGAGGAGCAGAACAGCACTTGTGCTGTGGTTTGTGTTGGTGTTTGTGTCTGTGAGCGCTGGGCAGAGCAGCGCTGGGGGAAGATAAGGCTGCACATCTGCAGGCTGGCTGGAGAGGCTGCTTAGCATGCAAAGCCAGCACATGGAATGTGAGCTACTGCAGCAGTGACTCAGAGGGGAGAATGAACAGGGAAAGGGGGAAATGTGCAGTTTAATTAAACTACTCAGAATTATCAAAGAGGGAAGACAGAGGAGCAGCACAGGGGAATCCAAGGGCAGAGGGCAGTGGCTGTCACCTCACAGAGGAGCACATTAAATAAAAGTGTAAATAAAAGGAATGCAGATCAAGAACATCAGTGGGTCTCTGGAGGGAGGAATGCAGGAGGCACCAAGACAATGGTTAGGTCACTGCAAAATCATAGAATCACTTAGGTTGAAAAAGACCCTCAATCTCCTGGAGTCCAGCCACAGTAGAAAGCAGCAAAAAGGCCAGAGTTCCTCTGATCACCACCTCACAGGGGTCATACGAGGTCCCTGCAGAGGCTGGGGGTGCTGCAGACCACACAGGAGAACCTCTCCTTCAAGGCTGCCCCAAAACCCTCAGTCTTGTCTGAATTAGGGTCAGTGTGAGTAAGACAGCAACACTGGAGGAAAGTGCTGCCTCCAAGTCAGGTTGGTTTGGGTGGCAGCATTTTGGCAGCAGGGAGGAACCTCCTGCAGCACAGCCTCCCCTGCCCTGTCCCAAAGCAGAGGGGCTGCCCGTGCAAGACAAGAACATTTTAAGGCTCTGTACAATGACAGACATTAACAGCAGCACTTCACAGAGCCTCACACTTGTTCAGTAACCACCCCACATCTGCCAGCCTGCACCAGTTACTGCACTGCAACCAGCAGACACACTGCAAGGCACCCCTAAGCATGGATGCAACAATCCAGCAGCTAAAGGCAATGGAAGATGACAATCTAAAGTACATTAAACAAAACCAAACCATTCTCCACTCAGGCCTCTCTGCACTAGTCAATCTCTTACACCCCCATAAAGCAACAAAGGAGAAATATCAATATCTTCATGGGGGTTTTAACAGCTGGGTTTGTCATCATTTTCCCCACTCAGTTAAAGTCTTGGGGAGATGGATGAGGACAGGTTATCCTCCTCTGTGGTGAGGCATCCTGGCCTTGCCCACTTGGAGAGGTGTTGAACTGGTGCCAGGGTGAGAAAGCCCCAGATGGCAGAACATGCTGCCTTACCAGCATTCCCACTGTGCCCCTTCAGCAGAGCAGGACTCACCTGCACACACCCAGGATTAGATTCATGAGCATCGAGAAATTGCAGGGCTCTGCTCACACTGGAGCTGGGTGAAGATATAGCTCAAGCAGCTCCACATGGTTTTGGAACCAGGTTTAAAAGGTTTAAATGTCCCAGGAGATGAAAGTATTGACTACTAAACGGATTCAACAAAACCCATCCTCATGCTCACAAGAGACTGAGCATTTAACATCTACATTGCACACATTTTCTAGTGATTTTCTGGAAAATAAACTATTACATTACAAGTTAAGACTTTGCTGTACTTTTCTTTGTTCAGTTTTCTAGAAATCAAAGCTTGGGCTAGTTTTGACCATATAGTGCTCCTGTCCCAGGAGGCCACCAGAAATCCTTCTTGGCTCACAAGCCACACACCAACCCATGGTCACACTGGGACCGTGGCATGTTCCCTCCCCATCCATTTCTGTAATGATCAGTGGGTCACAAAGAGGAACACTGACCCCTTTCTTGTTAGTCAATAATTTATGGCAGTCAATATGAGACAGGGAAAATCCAGCTTTTAAATTCTTACAGGTGTTCTGTTCTTGTCCTTCAGAGCAGGTTTGTACACCCAGAGCTCCCACCTTTACCTGGAGCCACACCAGCCTTCTGCAGCAAACAGCTCTGCTGGCTCCACATGACTCCAGTTGGCCCTGAGAGCTTGGCAGCCTCTGACACAGCTCTCACATTATGGGGAAGCAGGTGGAGAAATGAATGTTGCTGTGGATTCTCAGACTGGTATATACCAGCCTCCTGATGGGTGGGAATGCCACCACCCCCACCTCGCCTCCTGGCAAAGCCATTTCCTGCACCTGCAAAGCCCCATCTCCTCAGGCAGCACTAGCACATTCCCAGTGGCCACAGGATGCTCATTGGTGAGGTCTGTGACACAGCTCAGACACACAGGGGCTCGGAAATGGGAGCTGCTCGTGTCCGGTGAGCTCCCAGCCAAGCACCAGCTGATCAGAAAAAAATGACATTTCAGAAGCAGCTCATCTGGATAATCTTTTAATTCACATTATCCTCACCAAGACATCTCAATTTTACAGTTCCTAAACGCAGCCTCTCCTTGATGTAAATAAACAAGCGGGAGCTGAAGGCTGACTGAGTGCAGAGTCAGACAGAGGACACGCCAACACCTGCAGGCACATGAGCACTTTGTGGATCCTGTTTATAATGAACTGGGCACACTGTTAATGTTTGGCTGGCCAGGCTGGCCTCTCAGCAGAGATTTGCTTCCTGACCTGGGGGTAAGACAGACAGCTGCTCTCCAGGATGTGGGGATACTCCTCAGGATCACTGCCTGCATTTTTTTTTTTTTTTTTTAATAAATATTTTGTTTTGAGACCTTTGTTGATGCAGATATCTGCTGGAAGAATTACTGCAAATAGATGATCCTACATTAAAGAGCCACTTTAAAGCCAATATATGATTTCCAGAAGACCCCTGCCTCCCTCAGGAAACCACAATGTACACCCTGCATGCAGGGACAGCTGTACAGACAGTGTCACCTGACAAAGCTGCAACACGCTGAAGGTGGCTCCATCAATAACACCAAATGCTGCCAGTGCCACATCTGGTCACTTGGGAGCAGTTCCTGCTGCAAAGACACTTTACTTCATGGCTTCATTGTAGAGCAAAAGCTGAAGTTTTTTCAATGGTTCAAGGATTCAGGAACAAGAGCTCTGAATGTTTCCAGGGAACATGTACCAACATCCAGGTCAGCAATTTAGGTCACGCTGGCCTTGTTACGCTGAAGACTTCTGCTCTGAGACAAGCAGCCAGCTCCAGAGGACAGGCCCTAACACATCAAACCAGGTCATTAACAGGGAGAGGGCAAGAGCTTCATGTTACACTTTTTGTGCCAAATGCAATTGAAGCACTAATATGAAACACTAAGAGAAGTCACAAATGGACAGAAGGCTACAAACTGTGGAAAGAGAGATAGGACTGGGAAATCCAGGACACCAGGCCAGGGTGTACTTTCCACAATAGTTGTTAATGCATTTTAGCCCTTTCTACCATCCTGAAATCCATGGGGATGGTGGGGGAGACCCACCTTGCAAGTCCTGAGCGAGAATAACATTCAAGTGCAGAAAAGAGACTGTGCTGGTGTGTCCTGCAGCCCAGCACAAGGTGGGAGATGTACAAGCAGGCAGGAACATCTCAGCCCCCAGCAGCAGAGCAGAGACACTGATGGCAGCTCTCAGCCTGGACCTGGCACCTCACCCAGCTCTTGGGACACAGGCCACCAGATATTGGTGTAATGACACTTAAGCAGACATTGTGATAACTTCACTGTCCAGGGAATAGCCACAGTGTGAGCAGATAACCCCCCACACCTGCATCTCCTACCTGCCCACAGCAGGCTGTGAGCTCACCACTGTGCTTTGTGAACATTAGGAAAAGTTGTGTTGCCAAGTCCCTGGCAGTGACTGCTGCAGTGAAGTCCAATGTGAGACAGTCACACTGCAGAGCTGATCCTGAACACAGCTGCTGGAGCAGAGTGCTCCAGAGAGCCTCCAGGTGCCACTTCTGGCACTGTTTTATTGTATTTGCCAGGGACACCCCAGAAAACAGTATGCAGGCATTGAGTTAATGAAACTAGCTGCTAGGCACAAAGGGTTAACAGTTCATCTAGAAAGATTAATTTATGCCCAAACCCTTTCTGTTGTCACTTACTGAGAGAAAAAAGTGAAGCACTGTAAAATGGGCAGCGATAATTGCATTTCCTTAAGGACGTGTCTGGCAGGAGGTCGCTATCTGCTCCATGAAGTACGTGACCATGATACTGTCATTTTGACAGAATCAATGGATGTAGTCATTAATCTTACAAATTAAAAACCCATAAGTCTCTGTTAAACCCACTGTCATTGATTAGGAATTACATTACCACAATACACAGAAGGCTTTTAATTTTGTTTTTCCTCCAAAATGAATAAACAGGTCTGTTCAGTTTATCTTCTCCTATGCTGGAGTGATAAAGGGCAAAGCCACTTCATGGCTATGCATCATTGTTTTGGAACAAAATCATACCTAAGAAGCTTGGGAAAGGGGGATTCAAGAAGAAAAATCGTTTTCCAGGGATGTCATTTAGCCCAACTGTTACTTCTGAGGAGTACCAAACACTGAGGCAGTAAATTCGGTTGATATACAATCTATGAATAATCCAGCAGTTCTCCTCATGAAAAAGATAATGACATTTGTTCTGTTGGATTTTTACCTACTTGCCTACTTTTTTTTTAATGCTCCTAGCCATTGGAAATAATCCAGTTTGATCAGTTATCCAATGAATCGACCTTCCAAGGTAACAGGTAATTACTTCTCATTACAGTAATGACTCAATAATTCACATAAATTACTGGGAAATCCACTGCCTTCTGAATTTTGATATCTGGGTAGTGCTCTAAAATGCAAAAGTAGACATGAACTTCAGAATAGAGACAATTCAATTAGAGACAGGGATTGATGTTCTGATAGTTCAACACCCAAATACTCTACTAGACCAGCCTGGCTCCATCTTCACTTCAAACCCTGCAGTTCTGGTGTGATTAGGTCACCACTTCCTCTTGTTCAAGTATTTAGGAAGCAAAGTAAGGTCTTTCTGATAACTTGTTATAAAACTGGGACCTACTGTTCAGATTTAGCCATCTGTCAGTTTTACTGCTGGGAGGATACACATAAAAGAAGACTTCTGAGAATAAGGACTCAAGAACTTAAACAAGAACTTCCTGGAGGATGTTTCTGAGAACAGCTGCTGAGCACAGGAATGGGAGAGTGAGCACCCATGGATACATACCCAAGGCAAGAGCAACATCCCAGCTGGATTCCAGCAGCTCCAGCAGGAAACAGAAAGGGCTCAAGGTCTGAAACTTGTTCAACTCTTCTGCCTTCTTCACTCACCTTTTCTCACAATGCCCATCCCCTGCAACTAACCCTGGCTTCAAACCAGGGCAAAAGAAACTCTACAAGCTGTCAGACTTTGGATGCAAGCACCTCAATGGAGGATAATTAAATATAGCATATGTTCTCTTTTAGTACTTGTTTACAGCTGGAAGATCAAATGGTTTTCTCAGACTTTGATCTTGATGCTTCTGCTTGAAAAAACACACAGACAAGTTCAGTGGACCCTAGTTGCAACTTTTTAGGGATGATGTTGATTGGATTCAGTGTCCCTTAGCAGAGCTGCACACCTCCAGGTTGGGGAAACAGGCAGTTGTTCCAGTCTGCAAGGGGAACACACCCGTAAGTTAAACTGAAAAGGTGGGGAAGGTCAGGGTAAAACCCCAAAACTGCACCTTAGGAAGAGAAGCTAAAGAAGCAGCCACCCAGTCTCCTCCAAACCTCAGGGCTGCTCTCATTGCTTCGTCCCATTCCTGCTCTGAAGTGTTGGGACACACTTACCACTACAACTGCACCAAGTGCAGTAGCCTCTTTTTTTTTAACAGAAAAGGACATAAGGACAAAAAATCTTTTATTGGCACAAACAGGTGTTATGCAAGAATTTTGCAATATTTTCACATAGTTATCAGGAAGTTTTCCTGATTTTCTGGGTAAGCTGTTGCTCTAAGGACACAAGGGAAGTTGTATCATTTAAATAGTCCCCAAGACCAAGCCCAGCCAGAGGAAGCTACGGGACACTGACAACAGTCAATAATTTAATTTGCCTGAGGGCTAAAAAGTCAGAGAGTAGTACAAGATCCTCTGAACACCAAGTAGCCCTAACAAATATCCCCCTTCAGAAACACTGCAGCTGAATCTTGCCCTTCACTGTATCACACAGACAACAGGAGCCACTCAGGAGCTTGCCAGTTGTCAAATTGTCCAGCAAGTCCAAGACAATCCAATTGGAATAGGAATAGAAACATTTGCCAGAGTGAAGCAAACCACACAAGATCAATAATATAGACCCTGGGACAAGGAAAAATTACTGTGTCTGAAGAAGGAAACAAATGAGAAAAAAATCCCAAATCAATTTTTGCCAGGATCTTGAGAAAAATGAAATAGAATATGGAATAGCAAAATGGCATTTCTATGTGTGAAATGAGTGGATATGGGGCACAAAACATTTTTATTTTTTCCACACCAAAGCCAACTCCCACTCCTCATTCACACAGCTCCTTCTATAACTGCATGCAAGCGTAGAGAGAGCTCATGCACTGGATTCAAAGGGAAAACATGAAAACCATGAGAAAAGATGGGAAGGTTAACTCCTGCAGATGCACCTTTCCAAAGAGCACAGAAAGAGTAATACCTGAGCAGCCCCCAAGGGGCTTTGAAGAGAAACATTCCATCCATTTGCTGAGTCTACTTTGAGTGCTAAATACAGCATTTGATAACTCATTACTTGCAAAAACATACAGGTAACAAAAGCAGCAGTTAATGACTCCTAATCACCTGCCAGCCAGTGACAGAAACAGATGGGACTTTTGGTAGGGTTCAATACAGTAATCTCTACAAGAATGGGATGTGAATAAAAATTGCAATTCCACAATGAAGCCAGGCAGATTTTCAGGGATATACACACAAATACATATTCAGGATAATCCTCTTAATCACTCAGTTGTACAGCACTTAAGGTGGTATCTATTGTCATGGACTTGAGTCCACAGGATCAAATTTCAATATTTTGCCTTTCAAGCCAACTAATGATGACCTGTCTTGGATACCAGAGGAGAAGGTGGAAGGAATTCCATTTTAAACATTGTTCAGTTTAGACAGCAAAATAATTTTGCATTTTATGGCTTACTGCAGTGGAGTCAGAACTTTTTCTGTCTGTATCATCTGGGAAAGACCTGCCCTTCCAGTCATAGCAACAGACACAAGAGGTCATTTGCTCTGTGTGCTTGAGCTAAATTTACAAAAGCAATGGAGTATCTAAAAGATTGCAATACGGTTTGAAATATAAATGTTTTACCAGTGACTAAAACCAGAAGTTTTTTCTGTTCATGAATTAGTCAGCTGCTAAAGTTAATTCCTCTATGATGTTTAGATTGCCAGGGACCCCATAATCTGTAAATCACCAGACTAATCCTGCTATTTCCTATAGCCAGCTTTCTAGTGAGTCCAACTTCAAGAAATCCTGTGAACAATCTCATGCTATTTAGACAATTCCAAATCAACCTTCTGCCAAATCCAAGTCTTTGCAGTCTTGCTCACATGGGAGTACAGATGACAAGGCAACAGCTCTGAGCTGGCACAGCCAGCACTGCATGCAGTGCTCTCCTATTTCCCTGCACAAACCACTGAGGCCACAGGCTGGATGGATGTTTCCCCACACCAAACATGACTGCCATGCACAAGGCACATGTTTGGCACATGTTCTGGTAAGGTCTATTTGCCATCAGCAGCAGGGTCAGTGCTGACAGGAGTCCTGCTTCAAACACTTCCTGGAGCCATTCCAACATCAGCAACACCGCCTGGGTTTGTCCAGAGTCACTTGCTGAGTTCATCCTTTCAGGGAGGTAGGAAGCCAGTGCCCAAATCAAGACTTCTCAACAGAATCAGAGCCTTCTTCCCACCCCACATAAAGTGGGAGAGACATGCAGGGACAAACCTGCAAGTCACTGCATTGTCTTTGGTGACATGGATGCAATTTTAAACAAAACCTTTTGGTGTGTCTCAATTCCCCTCCAAATACTAAACCCAAAAGCCTTAATCCTTCTCCACCCCATTTTAGGAGTCTCTCAGCCAGCACAGCTTTTACAATGACATGCTCCTTCCCTAATCTCGACTTATGGTAATGTTGTTCTGGAATTGATTACTAGGGTAAACTGCTTAGTGGTGTCTCTCCAAATCAATATTTCACTGCTCTCAAACCACTCAGTTGTCCTCCCCCAGAGCAAAAACCCATGTGAAGTGCCCAGTAACTTCAGCAGAATTTTAGTGAAGGCCAGCAGTGCAGATCCTCCACCACGCTCAGTCAATCAATCTTTATGGATTTCAGTGGAGCTGCACTGATCTGCACTAGCTGGTGATTTGGACCAGCATCATTACCCAGTAGGAGCCTAAGGACGTTTTTACACCTTTTCACATCACCTATGAAGCAAGCCCTGGTAACATCTGCGATGGGCAGATCTACAGCAGCTCCTTTTGAGCAGCTGACAGCCCACACAGCAGCAAATCACCACTAATGCCTGCTTCTCACACCACAGGGGCTGCAGAGCAAAGCCACCTCCAGAGCTGCATTCACAGCTGCTGCAGCTGAAACTCAGCCTTCTCCACAGAGGCAACTTGATCATGCCTGAAAATCCTTCCTCACCTTCCCCTTCCAGGCTCTCTTTGGGAGCAGAAGCAGGTGGGTGAGGTGGTGCTGGGCACACAGGCAGGGCAGGAGAGCATTTCCCAGCTCCACTGTGGAGGTGAAAGCCTGTGGGTTTACAGGTGGAAAAGGCAGCACTGTGGAAAGCCTGTGGGTTTATAGGTGGAAATATAGATATTTCCACTCAGCAGTGTCTGGAAGGGGCGGGATGTACATCTTTTTCCAGTTTAGGTCATCATGAAGAATGTGATTCACAGACCTAAAAGCAAGTGAATTTTGTTCAAGGATCTGTCCTAACCCACATACAAAGAAGGTGCCAAGGTGTCCATCCTACATCAAGTTGATTTCTCCCCCATAAAATAGATTTGGGGCTGAAGCAAATTACTTCAGTGCATGTTTCATGCTAACATTTAGGTCAGAAGCAATTGAATAAAATAAATTCACATTCCATTTGAATTTTTAGTCTTTATTGGGGTTTGCCTTAAAAGAAGACTGGTTCTCAGAAAGTAAATTGAGGCATTTGTAGTCAAGCTGGGCACTGAAAAAATGGGAGAGGGAAGCCTTAAGCACTGCTGCTATGCACTGGTCTGGTAAAAGAGGAAATTATTCCCAGCTCCCAAACTGTAAAGAATTTGGGTAGAGTTCCTTATTTTGTAAATATGAATTTATTTTAATTTAAATAATTTAGCATAATTTCAGCACTGTTTAAATTTTTTTGGCCAAACTAGTAAATCTGATAATTCAGGACTGAATATAACCAATTAGATTTACTGTATGATACACCATAATCTGATCAAGCAGTCTCAAAGGATTTGACTTGTTAGCATTTCAAAAGCATAGGAGGTTTTTGAATAATTTATTACATTTCTTTCAAGCTCATCTTTGTTAATTCATTATGTAAAGATAAGGCAGATGTTTTACAGAGACCATATCTGTGCCATATCTATTTTAACTTGTTTTAGATACTTTAATCTGTTGTTGAAGACACTCCCTTTTGACAGACAGCTCTGTGAAAGTAACAGGTACTGAAAAAGTTTTAGGAGCAGATGAGGGATGTGGCTTTCAAAATGCAGTTTCAGAGATATGGGAATTTCTCACAAACCCCTCCACCCTTTCTGAGAAAGACATTTTATTCATTTACTTCTCCCAGGTTCCTGCTCCAGCCTCTCTGTCTCACTCAAGTTTAGTTTGAACACATCCACTCACCCTTCTGCTAGGACCTGCAACATTTCTTGCATCAAAACCTCTGGAGACAGAATCCTTAGCTGGGTTAAACAAACCCACAGCACCTCAGCCCAGCCTGATGGAGATATTTTTTCCCCTGCTCACTGACAGGGCTGTGAGCTGGCATTTGCTCAGTCCCAGCCACCACTCCCTGCTCTGCCTCCCAGCAGCTGTGCCAGAGCTCCTGCCTCCCCTGCATCCCGAGGGGACACTCACCACAGCGTATTGTGCTTTGTTCTTCTTCTGCCCAGCAACCAGTCCCTCACCAGAGGCTTGAATTCCTGTGAACAAACTTTACCGAGTTCATTTAGAAAGGGCACACGTTCATTGCTCGCTGTCTTTTCTGGGAGCTCAGGGCAGCAGGAGAACTCCCCAGGCTACAAACACACAGCACACAAACATTTACATTCTGCATGTAAATACCAAATAGTGACCAGCTCTGCTCACCTGGAAGCTACAGTGAAAATCCTCTCACCTCCTAAGTGGGAATTAGTTATCCCACAAGCAGCTGCAATTCAGAACTTCTCTTGGAATATGATGGAACTGGAGCTGTTTCTCCCCACTGGATATAGGAGTGTAGACAGCTACCCTAAACTTGGCAGATTTCTAAACCTAGGATGATGGAAAATCCAGTGTTCTTCAGCTAGAAGAGGGACTAAAATTGTGCGCTTTGAGACTGCAGTTTTGAAAAACAGCACTACTGGTGTATGCATGCAAGATTATGGTCTTAACCATAGGAAAAAAGAAATTACTTGGAGATTTCCTAGAAATCTATGTCAGGTCAAAAGATTTGGGCAACTTGAAAGGATGTCAGCTGGAACTGAAGGCTACTTGAAAGCACAATTGTATTTAAAAAAGCTACAGACATGTAAATGAGAATCCTGTAACCCAGCAAGCACAATTCATGAATAAACATTACTGCTCTAAGTGAGGGCTGGGACCATCTGAGGAAGTTCCTGCTGCATCCAGTTCAGTATTGTGCTTCCCATGGGAAAACAGCCATGGAAGTGTCCTTTGAACCAAGGCTGACAGGGTTTGCTATCACAGCTCAGCCAAACCTCTCCATTATAAGTCTTTTGAGGGTCAGGACTCAAAGTCTGGCTAAGCTATTTGGTCAGCATCTGCACCAAGAAGAAAAAAACTGCATGCAAGCACACCTAAGATGGCTTTTTAACTCACACCTGTGGTGGTGCTCTTGTGCAATACTGAGCTATAAAAGAAATCCAGCAACAAAGTTGGAATAATCCCAACATCTAATAATCTTCCTTAGCAATTTCAATTTTTTTAAAATTTTTTTTAAACAATAATGAGCTTTGAATTAGGTCATTAGCTAGAATGCAAATTCTGATCCAGGAAGTTGTATTTTATCTTGATTCCATTTTCAAAACCATCTGGACGTAAAGCACACAGATGAAGTAGCATCAAAAATACACGGCTATTACTAATTATGGTATGCTGGGCCATTTCTCCCACCACCTGCTAGCAATGACACAACATTACTCAAGAATCAAGCTTGATAAGCTTAATGAATAATTTTAATATTATTTTATTCAGCTCGCAAATTATCTCTGAGCAGATTTTTTCTCCCCCCACCCCTCCCCATATCTATCTTGTTATTTAAAGTTAGTCACAATGGTTTCGGTGACTAATTTCTGATCTGACACTTGTTTATGAGAACTGTGTTGCAAGCGTTTGAGATTTGAAATTCAAAATTTGGTGCAGTTTAGATTTGACATGTAATTCAATAGTGGTTTACTCTGTGACTAGATAACAGCCCAGTCATCCTCCCAGGGTGGATATTTGCATATGAGGAGTCAAAGCTCACTTTTTACCAATGTTTAATGGTTCCTTGCAGTTTGCTGCCCCTTCATAGAACGTTCTAAGAATGCAGCAGCAGTGAAAATATATAAGGAAGGTCGAGGTTTGAAGAAAAGGAAGATGTACGGAATTGCCTGAGATTTTCTAGTTTTACAAGATCAGCTTCAAAAATAGCAGTAGAGTCAGCTGTTCCAAACAGTACTTCCAAATACATTCACCACTGGATCAATTAAGAGAAGGCTTCACAAGCACCAAAGGCAGTGACCTTGTGAAAACAGCTGTTCATGTCCCAGCCACTTCTGACAGGTAAGAGTGGCCTTGTTCAGCAGAGCTCCAACCCTGTCAGAAGTCACACTGTGCTCACTGAATGAAGCTTCTGCTCCCTCACATTTCCCATCTTTTAACCCCCAGGAGAGGTATCGGTTTCATTTTGAAGCTGAGCCATATTTGAACACACAGCATAACCAAGGTGCTTCTCACACAGGAGAGGGGGAAGGCAGGAATATTTGCATTGTAGGAATATTCCTGCAATCTCCCCAGCTGCTCAGATCCAAGCCTGCATTTTGGGAGGGGTGTTACCACCCTGTGGGTCAAAGGAGACAACACATCCTCCTCCTCTGCAAGCCCCTTCCAGAGCAGCTCAGGAAGTCTCTCAGCTTCCATTCAGCCCTGTGCAATTCTGAAGGAAGTTTAAACACAAGGCAGGCACCTCCAGAAGTATTTTCAACCTACCCACATGGAGCAGAATGCTGGGAAAAATAAGTGCCTGGGACTGGTGAGCTGAGCACTGAGAAAGAGCACAGCCACTGCAAACCACAGGGATCAGACCTGCTGCCACCCAGCCTCCACAGGCACTGACACTGTTCTTGCACTCAAATATTTCTGGAAATATCCTGTAGCACATGCTGAATTGGGAAAAAAAAAAATTCAGAGACCATTCCCTGGCTGATACTTTGCAGGGGTCTGAACACTGTAAAAGGATAATACATGAAACTTATGAGAAGAACTTGCACTTTCAGGACACAACAGACTGACCAAAGAGTAGAAATGCCTATGAGGGAGTTGTAGCCTCCGTCCCCCCAGAATGGCAACTACACCTCATGTAACAACACCCAGGGCCCAATGCTCTGATCTTATCACACTGCTTATTTACACAGGATAGCACAAGCAAATCACAAAGGTCCCTCCAGCCCAATGTTTATGAATGTGTCATCACAGAAGCTTCTAGAACTGCAATGCTCTCCCAACTGCCCTATCACAGGTATCTGAAAGCAGGAAAAGATGTGTCATAATCCATATTAAACTTAATTATTAATTAAAACATTTGAGAAGAGTTAAAGTTCAGTATTAATTTTATGCTATTAATTATGATTAAAGTACTTTTCACAACTTGCTGGTAGCATTTTCTTCACTAAGGCAGTAATTTCACTCATTATTTCTCATCTGCAAGTCTGCTTCACAACTAGCACTTGGGTCTACTTTGTGAAAATAAAAGAATCAAAAAGAGGAGCCAAACCCACACTTTCCAATGAAAAGTTCTTCTGTGCTTCAGCTCAGGAAGTTATTTCAGCTATATGCTCCCAACTTAGAGTTCTGTCCTAGGCAGATGAAATGCACAGTCAAGTTCCTTACAGGTTTAATTGAGTAACACAGGACCACTTCAATAGAAGATTTAACTGAGAAAGAGAGAGAAGCCTCCTCAAAGATGGATTAAACACTCCAGTGGTTGCTTCACATTAGCTCACATGTTCTGCCTGTTTCTCAGCTATGTAAAACAGTCACAAGTTTGCAGCTTCCTGGGAAAAAAAAAATCCTGAAAGTTTTTTGTGCTGGTGTTCCTGGGGTGAAGTGCTCAGGTTCCCCTCTCCACAGTGATGTTTCCCAGCAGTGCACAAGGTCTTTGGCTATCTGTCAGGGTGACTCACACATTCACACTGGCTCCTGTTTGATGTTACTCACCAGGAAAACAAAGCTTTTGCCTTCATTCGTATGACTTCTTTATCCCCAGATCATAATTTATTGTGTCCTCCTTACTAAGGAGAATTTTATTTAATGGAGAAGAAACCAAACTAGGTTTTAGAATCATTTTGCTGAAAATAAAATGCTTTGCCTGGCACAGCTGGGCATGGACAGCACATGTTACTGGCAGCAGCAAGTGGCTGAAGCAAGGATAACAAACATGAAAGGATAAAATCCAAGAAGTGGGGAAAGGACCTTGACACAGGACTGCAGGCTGCAAACCTGTCTCCTGTTGCTGTGTTTAACCCCAAGAGAAAGGTGAAGAACTGGGGTTTAGGTGGTTCTGTGGGCCCAGGAACAGGACACAAGGTGCTGCCTGTGGGTGAAGTCCTGCTACAGCTGGACTGTAGCAGTCAGCTGTTCACCTTGGCTCCAGGCACTGCTGGGGGAACAGACATCAGCACAAGGCAGGGGTGAACAGCTCTGGGCTTCACCATAAATTGCAAACTACTGTAAAAGGGCCTGTAGGGGGAAGGAAAGAGAAGGAGAAACTCATCTAATTTTTTAGATCTCCACCAGAGCTGCCTAGCTTGGGAAATGACTGTCATGGGGCCCAGCTCTCCAGCAGTCAGGGACATTTCTCCTGCTCAGTGCCTCCCAGAGAGCCCAGGAGGAATGTCAGGGGGCTCAGACCCCTGAGCCACACACCCACTGGGATCACTTGGATGTCAAGACTATAAAAACAGGTTTTTTTTCCTCAAAAGCACCTGTTCAGAAACAACCTGAAGTGTCTCATTTTGAAACTACATGAGTACCCACATAAATGTTAAATATGAACCTGGGCTTCACACCCAACAGACTTCTGAAGAGCCTGAAAGTCACCCAGAGGATTTGTTCTTGGGGAGTCCAGCCCTGACACCACAGAAGCATCCAGGTTTCATTAGCACAGCTCCTGTGCATTGAAATCACCACAGACCACCAATCCATAAACCACACAGCCATGTTCTAAAGACAGTAACAAAGCTTGTAGTGCTTTCAAGCCACAAACATTAAATTGTATGTGTTGTGTATTTAAAAGCATCACAAGGTTCTCATTTGTGTGATTAACAACCTGCTCAGTGCTATAATCAAACGAAAAGCCCGGATCTTTGCTGACCCCAAAACACTTAAAACAATCAGGAACAGCTATATAAGAACTGTCCTGCATTTTACTTTTCCATTTTACCTTTCTATAGAGCTTTCTCCTCCACACAGCCCCCAGCAAGATGACATAAGTCCTTCCAACTCCTTAAAAGCATTCCCACAGACCTATTTTTAAGCCTGCTAAAGTCACCTTGTTAATTGTGCCTTCTCAACTTCCTCAGCTGACCACTGCCAAGGGTGACTTCATTTTAGGGAGGAATTTGGCTGTTTATGTGGATATTCACACAGCACAAACTTCAGCAGAACAAACATCTGAGCTGGATCCCGATGCTCTGTCACACAAGTGTCAACACCAGCAAGGCTGTATTTTGTATTTTGGGGTTCAGGATTGGGTGAGCGCCTGTGTTGATCAGGAATGTTGAACAGCCCATGCTCAAGGGGATGGTGTCTCAAACCCCTCACTTAACACCAGGGCAAGGCTGTGCATGACTCAGGTGTAGGAGATAAGCAAAGCACCTGAGCTAATGTTAAACTACCTGAAACAGGAGAGAGCCTGGCTGGCCCTGTGCAGGCAGGGAGCAGAGGCTGGACCTGACAATCACCTGGTGGTGGTGATGGTGTGACTGCAGGCACGCTGCTGGCAGTGAATGAGCTGGCTCCAGCAGAGCCCACTCAGGGAGGGCAGCACAAACCACACTCACAGTTTCCTCTTTGCTCTCAGACCCACCACCACTGTGTCACCACTGTGTCACCTCTGCAGTCATCGAGGCACCAACAGCAGGCTGTATCAACTTTGCTTGCTCTCATCTCACCTCCTCCTCTGGGGAAGTTTTGGGCCTCCTAACTCTTGCCACCAGCTGTCAAGATTATTACTGTTTATCACAGCATTTCATTGACATTGGCATCCCTGTGAGAGGGCAGAGCTCCTGTCCTGTGGCAGAACTGGAGACAAGCACAGAGTTTTGAGGCAGGCAGAGAAGAGCAGGGATGTTGCTCCTCCTTTGGCTTCCCCTTCATAGCTCTTATTTAAGAGCTGACAATGCATTTTCTTGAGTTTAGCTTTATCTCAAGTGGGCCAGACAGTCCTGGCTGCTGTTTCTTAATGCAATGCTGCATCTGGAGAGGGAAGAACAAAGCCCAGCAAACCTTGGGAGGAAGATTTTCACACTTTTATAGAGGGCTTCAGCATCAGTTCAGAGGTGTCAATGAAACTTCTCTAACTCCAGCCTCAGGGGCTTTGTTAGGTCCTTGCTTCTCAGTCATACACATCACAAAGCAAGAACAGACATGAATGGCTTATTAAAAATGCCTTTAAACAGATCAGCATTGCTCCTTCCCTGGGTTACATCTAGGAACTTTCCTGGGTTTTATCTCTATGAATTTGCTCCTCAAATAATTTTTTGCTAAGGCACAAAACCCCCAAGAATGAAATAAGAACAAGTCTGCAGTAATGAGGGGAGAGAAGCCTGCATAAGAAAATGCAAGAAAACAAAACTTGACATTTTGGGTAAAAAATAACCTGCTCAAAGACTGTGTTTGGAACTGAAATTTAGAGTCCATTGACTTTAATGCCTAAGGGCATGTGAGATACCTTCAGTTTGTTGGGTTCACCTAGGACAAGCACAACTTTAGTCTCAGGTCTTTCTCCATGCAGAAAAGTAATATCTTTCCCAAAATACAGAGGTGACATAGAAAATTTCACCAGAAATGACACTGCTCTTATGAAACTGCAATAAACCAAAACCTGACTCAATAACTCAGCAAGTAATTGAGTTCTGTTTTCCAGTAGATGGTGTGGCCTGACCCCTGAGCCCAGGATCAGGCTCTAGCAAACACCCATCCTAAAAAGTCACAACTCTGCTATTTCCAGTATGCATTAACAGGAAACAATGCTCAGCATCTGACCTTTCCAGATACATTACTCTCATGTGAATGTACTATAAACCTCCTACATGGCTGCATTCACCCTAATCTGTCTAAACCAGCTGCTATTCCACCACCTTTACTCCCACTCAGTACCAGGCTGATGAAAGAGCATCTCCTAAGCATTCCTGACTCCAAGATATTTAGGGAAAAATAGATCTCATTTAAAGAGGCATCCTAATAAGCATCAAGATCTATGTTCAATTGATATTTAATGTTTTAAAATAGTAAAAAAAAGAAGGCTGAGAAGTTTAAAGATTTTTCAAAGGTTTGAAATTGAAGTTGGCACAAGCTCAAAGATGCTGCAGTTTGTTAAAAGGCAAGAAGTACGAAGAATTTTAGTAACAGAGGTTCACTAGTCCATCCCTAATTAGAAACATGATGGAGTTTACAATACAGCAGGGTGATTTGGGGTAGAGAAAACACAGTATTAGTAGTAAATAGTATTTATATTGTGTTTGCATTTACACTTGGGCTCAGCATTGCAAGCACACACAAAGGAAACCCCAGAGTTCATCCATGCTCCAGCAGTTTTTGCACTCCCTATTTTCTCCTTTTTCCCTGCAATGCAGCCCAGACCTCTCTGATGTAGCAGCACAGCTCACATGCTGCACTCCTCCCTGGGGCTCCACAAGGATCACCAGGACATGGAGCTCTGCCTGGGGGCTCTGTGTCCTACTTCCCAATGACAGCAGAGCATCCAAGCCCTCTCTGCATTCACACTGAACTCTTCCTACAATAAAAATTAAGCAAGGCACACTAACCAGCAGCAGCCAAAGTCCTCCCAGCACTTGCCAGCCAGGCAAGAATAGGGAGGCAGAAACCAGCTGCTTAACTGCATCTCCGTGCTATAATGACCTGCCTTGCCCTGCCCATATTGAGACAGTGGGGTGGCCTTGATCCCTCAAAAGATATTGGCTCTCAGTGAAGGATGAGCATCTGCAATTAGCAGCACAGTCTGGTTTCATCCCTCTCCAGTGCCCGGGGGAGCCGACTCTCAGAATAGCTCCAGCTGTTTAATAAAGCTCAAACCTGCTGTCTAAAGGTTAGACCCTTTCTAAGCCACAGTAAACACTTCAGGTGGCCTGACTTTGTGGCCACTTGCACAGAGGACTCTGCATCCCTTGTCCTTCTGTGATTTAATGGCATAAAGTGAATAGAGCAAGAGGCAGAACTGGTGCCCACCACCCAGAGAGGGGAGGGCAGAGAGCAGCACTGCCAAAGCCTGGGGCACAGAGAGGACTGACAACACACTAAAGGCAGCTCATGGGCTGCAGAGGGAGGTGGAGACCAGGAGATAAACTGCACACAGCAGCAAGAGCTGCTGAACACCTCCAGGCACCTCTGCAGAGGGGAGAGGACAATGCTGCAGCTCATCCTAATCTAATGCTGGACTGCACAACACAAAAACATGCAACAAGCTGGTGTGCAGTGTAACAGTGAAAAACCTAACCATGTCAGATTAGAAAGGGATGGAGGTGATGCCAATCATGAGAGCAGAGCTGTGTGCAGCCTCTCAGGGAGGTACCACCCTCCCAAAACAGACAGCCCATCCCCTATGCCAGGCATGGAGCGTTCATCCTCCTTCAGATCAGGCTCTTGGTGCAGACATTCACACTTGTCAACGTCTTCTCACCCATTTTCCATCTTTCTGGTGTGAAAATAGGTACTATTCAAAAGGAAAGAGGGAAAAATCCGGAGAATTGAGAACATTGCATAAAATGAGCTAGGAGAGGTTTTCAGCCACAGTTTTTTGGTAGATCAGGGTGGTTGCTGAACTATCAGTTTCAGTACCTCAGAATCTAAGTGGAGCAACTGTATGTTTTTTAGCCAGTGGCCTTGACACAACCATTATTTCTTTTTCCTTTACTCTGAAGTCTCATACCTGCTGTGCAACATCCTGCTGAGGCCAATGCAGCTGCCAGACACCAACACCAGCACTCTGTGGGGAAGCTGAGCCATTTGTGCTCTCCTTGGAGCCTCCATTGCCTCACTTGGACAAGCAGCTTGTGCTCTGCATGGTTTTGGCAAAGTTCCACCTGCTGTCAAACCTGCCACCCTCAAGGAAGTCCCCAGGGATCTCAGGACCAGCTCATTTCACTCAAATCTCTTTTTGCAAAGACCACTGCAGGGCACCCCTGCAGCAACACAAACCAGTGTCCCCACTGCACCCTGGCTTTTGAGAGTGATGTTCAAGAACAGTACCCTTCTCTGTGCCTCACCAAGTTTAAAAAAAAAAATCTCCTCCCACTGCTTGCTGAAGGCTGAGATGGGAGACAAGAACTGGGAGAAACTTTTCTTTCAAAGAGTCCAGGCTTTCCTGGACTCTGCCTCTGTTAATAAAAGATTATATATTAAGAACAAATTGCAACTTAACATCACCAAACATTCACTTTCCAGGTTTCTCCTGATGAGCAGATGAAGATAAACTGGTCCATGTCTGGAAGGCTCAGAAATCAAAGATTTACAGCCCATAGCACTGTACCTGCAAACAGGAAGACAAGCTACAGGATCAGCCTCTGGTGAGCTCACCCTGCTTCTCAGAAAACACAGAAACAAGGAAATATTCCCAGCATTTTCCCCTTGGGTCTCATTTGAAGACTATTTTTGTTAAAGCTAGGGTACCAACCCAGCAATGGATTTGTTAAGAGAGGAAGTGCACATCAGACAGCAGAGCTCAGGACAGCTGGAACAAGGAGGCAACACCCAGCAGGCTGAAATTCCCTTGGGAAGCAGCAGCTACAGCCTGGCCAGCCAGTGGCACTGCCAGCAGGCAGTGCTGGACACTGCCAGCAGCATGTGCAAACAGTGACTCAGGTCTCTTGCACACCTCTGTAAGAAACAACCTCTTGGTATAAGGATGGGTTGGTCTGTCTAATCAACCAGAGGTTAGGCAAAGAGCAAAACCAGAAAAAAGGATCATACAGTGCCAATTATTTTTGTATCCTCATTTTGGAGTCTCTCCACCCCCACCTGAGTCTCTGTCCCTTGCAGCCTCCAGCTTTTTCCCCTCCAACATCACTTTTATCACTCCTGCCATTTGGTTTCTTAAGTCTGCCTCATCTAATCAGTGAAAACTTTATCTGTCTCTCCCCAAAACAAAGTCTCAGGGAACTATTTTGGAAGAGATGCCAAAAGCATATCTTTGTGCTGACAGGCAAAGTCTGAGAAACTGCCTAATCATGGTCCTGATACCCTGTGTGACAGTCAATTCAGTGCATTAACTGATATTTTATGGCATTAAAGAGATAATGTAAGGTTTTTTTTAAAGCTCCTGATGCCTAATCTCCGGTGACATCTTTAACTCTGACTGCCAAAACCAGTGCTTACTCATCCACTGTTATCCCCTGTCCCATGTTTTCTGAATGGGAAGTCAAAAAGCTGAACACATTTGAACCTAAGTAAGCATTCACTGACATCAACAGCAGTAGCAGCTATACATCACTGACATGCTTTATATTTTAAGGGGAAATGAGTTTCTTACTCTGTATTTCAGCTATTGCCCTTCCCAGGGAGAGGAAGCAGAATGGGAGTCAGGCAGGGCTGGGGTCAGTGCTGGGCAGGCAGGAGCAGACACAGCAGGCAGATTGTGCAGAAAGAGCTCAAAGTGATTTTCCATAGAGGGACTAGCTTGAACCAAAGGTAGAAAAACTTACCCAAGCATATAATGACATATTATTACTATATAGTTACAGTATTGCAGTGGGTAACAGGATAATGTATTTATAGAATAGATATACTGACCACCTAAACTTTACGTTAGCAGTAACTATAGGAATTTCACACTGCATTCTCCCTGAGCAGCTCTGGGCTGGTCCTGCTCCAAAATGAGGATGTGCACTGAATGCACAGAGCTGCTCCTGCCCCACTGCCCCCACTGCTGCTGCCCAGCCCAGGACCCACTGCAGGCTGTGTGCCATCCCAAAGGAGCCACAGCCAATTCCACCCCCTGCACCAGCACAAGGGGCACAATTCCAGCACCACAAACACCAGCCCCACTCACTGGGTTTGCTCCTGATCATCATGGAGTGGAGATGGGAATAACCAGGCTACAGTCGTTTTTCCTGCAACAAAAGGATATTTTACATATATTTCTCATAACATCATAGCAAATTTCTATCAGTCATTATACAGTTATAGCAACTTATTTTAATTAGTTGTGACAATTAGTTTCATTTTCTGCATGTAGTCTGTTATCCCTTCCTATCCCTGCACTATTTTTCCTTTACTTTACACTTGGGTTATATTGTGGAAGTGGGGCATGAAATATTTACAACCATGATACCCCCAGAAAGTATTGCCTTCCAAATTCAAAAAGTAGATATATTAGATACACTGAAGGCTTTGATTAATGTATTTTAACAAAAAATCTTGTAGGAAAAAAATCTTTGAGTAGCTCTTGCTGCAGTTCTTACTCACGCCCCTGCCAGCAGTGCCCACAGCAAGTTGTGTCAGCACAGGCTGGCCCTGAGCAAAGCTGACAGCAAACACTTTGTAGGGACGGACAGGAACAGCATAAAAGGCCAGAAATGGAGAGATGATAAAGCGAGAGATGGAAAAGGAAAATCTCTCCTTGCACGGCCGCAGGTTGCTGCCAGGAGGGCTCAAGATCTGAGTGATTTCAGAGCTGCAGTGATGCTCAGAGCTCTGCTCCTGCTGCGCTCACGGCTCCCCCAGCCCTGCCAGGACCCAGCGCTGGGCAGGAGCAGGGGAACTTTAAAGGACAAAAGCGAGTGGAGGGACAAAGGCAGCTCTGGTGTTCGGACACTCTGAGATGAGGGATGCGTGTCCCTCAGCACTGAGAGGAGGCTAGAGCAGAGGATACCCCAGTGAGGACAGCCCGGAGCTGCTCTCCCCGGTCCCTTGGAGGCAGCTGCTGGCTCCGGAGCCCAACCCTCGCTCCTAATTCAATGGTGCCACCTAGTGCCACCAGCCCGGCACGGGACAGCCCAGCTCTCCTCGCAGGATGCTTCACCCGCACCCCTTGGGCGAATGGTCCAGCCTGGATCTCCTGCGGACAGCCCGCGGTGGGGTGGGGACATCGGGACACAGGCAGAGGAACAGGGGAAAGGGATGGAGCCATCGGGAGAAAACTCCTGAGCTTTGGGATCCAGGATCTGGGGGATGTGCTCTGGAGGGGCGGCTGTGGAGGCTCCCTGCAGCAGCTGGCTCTGGCCTGACCTTCCATGGTCTGGGCTCCTTCCAGGGAAGAGGGAGACCCTGTCTGCTCACTGCCACTGTCACTGTCACTGTCACTGTCACCGTCACCGTCACTGTCACTGCAACTGTCACTGTCACTGCCACTGTCACTGTCACTGTCACTGTCATTGTCACTGTCACCCTCACTGTCACTGTCATTGCCACTGTCACTGTCACTATCACTGTCACTGACATTGTCGCTGTCACTGCCACTGTCACTGTCACTGTCACTGTCACTATCACTGCCACTGTCACTCTCACCGTCACTGTCACTGTCACTGCCACTGTCACTGTCACTGTCACCGTCACTGTCATTGCCACTGTCACTGTCACTATCACTGCCACTCCCACCGTCACTGTCACCGTCACTGTCACCGTCATTGCCACTGTCACTGCCACTGCCACTGTCACTGTCACCATCACTGTCATTGCTACTGTCACTGTCACTGTCACAGCCAGGCCTCCTCCTCACAGACCCCCACCACATTCCCAGCAGGGCTGGCCACTCCTCAGCCTCCAGGGGATTGCAAACTCATATTGCACACAAGAAATCATATTGCACACAAACTGTAGGTTAAAATCTCACCTTATGGGCCCAGAAAACCTGCAGAGGGTAATTTAACTGTCAGACCTCCCTCAGCTGGGGATTTGTCATCTCTAGGTGGGGCTGTCTGGCTGGAATGCCAGGGCCAGTGCAGATGTGCTGGGCCAAGAGGAGAGGAGCTTGTGGTGACACTCAGCCCAAGAAATTAAGATTAACAGAAATTTGTTTAAAGGGATACAGTATTGAAAATCTTTAATCTTCTGAAATCAATAAGACTGCATCCACTGGAAAAATATCCGTGTGAGAATAGAGCCAAAATTTTGTTACTGTTCCAGAGCACAGCCATGCATACACCAAAGGTAATTTCAACTAAATTAGGGTGAATTGATATCAGCATCATTTCCTCTGCATGGAGGTGGGGATCAAATGTAACTGTCAGCATTAATTAAGGGAACTAGTCACTTGATTGTGCATATATTGAAGGGTTCCCCTGGGTTTCTGGAAAATCAGCCCAGTCTGTGCTTTTCAGGGGTGCACATGACCTGAAAAGGAATCACTTAATTTCATGGCCTCAAGACACAAAAGGGCAATTTCAGTTTTTGGCAAGAGAATGAAGTTGGGTCAGAAAGATGGAGGTGCTCATTTAGATCAAAGTCCTGGACAGCCAGCACAGTGCTGCCAGCTCCCAGATCAATGCCCAGGCTGCTTTTTGAGTCTCTTAATGATTGGAGCTGATCGATGCTTTGAGAGGCTGTTCATGGCTCACCCCATCTCAGCTTCCTGGTGGTGGGAGCCCTGCAAGCTCTGCAAGGGACTGTAAAGTGAATTTGAATGTTCAGCTCTTTGAATGTGTTTTCCCATTTTCCCTGCTGCCTTCTTTAAGCACTATTATTGTTCAACAGCAGTAAATTCATCATCAAGTGCAGGCAGCCTGCAAGGACATAGGGCCAAGAGAAGCTGGCAGGCAGGGAGCACGAGGAAGGCGTGTGAGCAGGTTCAAGTGTTTGTGCAGGTCTGCACAAACATCAACTGAGCAAGGCAGAAAACATCCCTGTGCTGCTGCTCCCAGCACCCCCCCTTGACACCCTGCCACAGCTGCTGGCTCTGCCTTGCCACCTTTCCAGGATTAATGCCACCATAACTCACACCAAACACCAGGATCCTCCCAACACCTGTTTGGGGATAGAGAGGAAGGAACAGACTTGTCAATCCCGCCTATGAAAGGATGGAGAGTTCTTCTGGGGATGGGAATGTAAGGGCTCAGATCACCCCAGCTCCTCATGGCCATCAGCTCCTGACCCTGGTGGGCACAGGCTTCACTCAAACCACACACAGCAATCTGGATTCTCCCCAGGCAGACACTGTCCTCTCCACCTTCCTGAGAGGGACTGTACCAAAAGCATCATCACTTCAGTGTGCAGGCAAAAAGGAGTTTCCCTCTCTGCAGGGGAGGTTGAAGGGAGCAAGGACAGCAAGGTCCACACAGCCCTTCCTAGAGCAGAGCCCAGCTGTGTTAAACACAATGCCGTGTGCATTCCCCAGCATGCAGCAGCTTTAGTTACACTCCTGAAGAGACATTGTGCCCTGTGCCACTGAGGCAGGTGACACAGGTGGCACCCACTGCCCTTCCTGCTGGGTTCAGTGGCTGTGCAGGCAGAGGCCAAAACCCCCCAGACCAGGGGCAGAGTGGAACTGCAGCCTCACCATGAGCAGAGCCATGGCCCAGGGACACTGCTGTGAGGGCAGGGCAGAACAATCACTGAAGCCAGGTAAAGTCTGTGCAGGTTGTTGTGGGGAAAACAAACGCTCCAATTCAACGTGAGAGAGAGTGCAGGGAAGAGGGAATCTCCCTGAAGCCTCTGTTCCACGCCTTTAGCTTTCGGTGGCATCGCAGCACCATCTGTTGGGAATGCATGGAAGCTGGCCAGGCTGCTCCCAGGGATGCTGGGACAGGCATCGTGCCGAGAGAAACCCCAGTGCCCTGCTTCACCCCTCTGGTTATCACCCAGAAGCTGGTAAACGTGTGCCTCCCTCTCTGAAGCCTTTTAAAACCCTTTCAAATCTGACATCCAGCCCACACCAAGGTGCTCCTTCCTGCTGCTGCACCTGGTGACTGCATCAACAGGACACAGACGTGGCCCTCAGCAGGAAAATGTGAAATGCAGGAGCCTCATGAAGAAGAGATGTCAGAGAGGGGTCACAACATCCTGAGCCTGTGCCACAAGCTGCACAGATAGCATGGCTCATTGGAAATTGCCCAGCAGATGACAGATTTGCTCTAAATTCAGCCCCCTGTGACCCTTTGGTTGGACACAGAGCTGATCTTTACACTTGGAAAGGTTGAAACAAAGTACATATGCATTATGGTTTTCTCGTGGGAGATCTCTGATTTCTTGTCTGCAATTCAGTAGGGCAGGCCAGGTGGCACAGACCTCTGTTCTCCCTCCCTTCCCACCAGCAGGCACAGTGCCCTTGCAGCAGTGGAGCAGCCGTGATGCCAGAGCGAGTGTTACCTCTGGAAAAGGTGAGCAAGTGTAGTGGTCCTTGCACAGAGGAGAGTCCACGTTTGGACTTGGCCTGATCCCCTACTGCCTGCCCAAACTGTTCTAAACTTCATTTTCACTGAGAAAAGCTCTTCTCAATGCCCTGTACCAGCTTCAGGGATTTCAGAGCAGTGAACCTGCCCTGGGGCTGAGCTCCACAGCTGAGGCATTGGCTCCACTGGGTGTTCTGTGATGTCCTCTTGGGCTGAGCCCACACACATCACTAAACCAGTACCAGCACTGCCCCTCCTACTGCTGCCCTGGCAGAGCTGCCCTGCCCTGTCCTGCAGCTCACCAAGCACATTTCAGTTTAACATGTCAGAAAAAGGACTGGCTTTCCACAGGCTGTGTCTGATTCACAGAGCTGTGCCAGAGCCTGCAGGGGCATTGCCATGTGGCTGCTGTGCCATCCAGTACAGGGATGCAGCAGGAGCATTCCTGCTCCACTTGCTGTCAGCAGCACCTGCTGATTCCTGGGCAGGCCTGAATGTTCCAGCCTGGTGACCCTCCTTGTGCTTCACTCCCAGCACCTGCAGTGGCACAGGCTCCACTGGACGGCCAGATTCCTTCTCTGCATTCATGCACTGCCTTCCTCCCCCGTATTTCCATTTTATGTAATTGGCCGTGTCAAAAGAGCCCTTACATAACCACAGCCACCCCAGGCACATGTCTCAGAACACATGCAAGCCTCCCCTCTCTGTCAATTGTGATCTTTTGCACATGGATGGATTCAGCCCTTATCCAGGAACTACTAAAAATAAAGAAACCACACTGGCAAACATCAGGGACTCTCAGAGCTTGGCATAACAGTTTTTCATGTCTCACAGACAGTGCCCTACAGTGGAACATAAAGACCTGGGCACAACGCGTGCCAGTGGGAAAAGAATAACTTGATTTACTGAGTCACCTTCCCTGCATTCAGGCAGAGCAAGTTTTCTTAATGAAAATGTTATTTTTTAATCTTTGCAAGTGAACAGAACTGTGTGCAAGCCATCCATACAGACCAGGGACCTGCACAGAGGCTAAAAACACTTTGGACAAAGTTATTTTAATCATCTAAGTGATTCCATTGATTTTCCTGGGCTGCTTGCATATCTAAATTAATCTGAACATTTGCATAACTTTTGCCCAAAAGTTTACTGTCTAAAAGCATTGGCACAAGTCCCCATGAGATCAGCTTTATCACAGGCACAGGGAATCACACTGACTGCTCACACAGATCATTTGCAGGGGCAGAGTATCACTTACAGATGAAACAAGCTGGAGCCTGTTGTGCAGGGGTGAAACCAAGGGGCACTTTGGCACCCACCTCAGGGAAAGCCAGATCAGGGCTAGATAACCATGGCCATGATTTGTTTGCAAAGCCAAGAGACACTCACTCCACCTGACCAGGCACTGCAGCCTCACTTGTCTCACAGCAAGACTTTGGAGTTTCTTTTTCTGTTCATCTCCTTGCTCTGCTGCCACGTCCCTTGTGTCCTTGCAGGTGGCTCTTCTCACCCCTGCCATCAGCAACTGCAAAGCTAAAAGGAGATGGGATCTGATCACATCTGTTAAATTATTTTGGACACATACAACTTCCAGAATGCTGAAGGCAAACAGTTGTTTGTTCCTTTTTATATTCAGCATTTCATTTTACAAGGCTCATTGCAGCAGCCCTTCGACACCCACACAGACTACTAAAGTGCTGTCTGGCTGGAAAATCTTCCTAATTTATGAGATGATATCAAAGCCTTGGACTTGGGAGGCTGTGCTGACATCAGTCCATCTAATGATGGTCTTTTTGGAAGGATCACAGATTGTGTTAGGGTTATTGATGGTGATGGAGTCACCACACAGAGGCCAATCAGTCACTAATCATTTACTTACATGAATGACTTTTCCAGGCCAGCAATTCAGCTGGCACAGAAATGACAGTGGCTTTCTCCTGCTTGGATTTGAGCTGGGCTTTGTCCAGACCTGGACATCAGCTCACTGTCAGCCCCTGGGCAGGACTCCCTCTCTAAGATTCCCAGCAGCGAGGCTGAAGTGCCCAGCAGGTCACACTGGAGATACTCAGCATTTAGACAGAGGCATGAGAGCAGGGAATCTGGGGACAGGAGAGGTACTCTTTGGCACTGAGTTGCTTATTTTGCTAATTTTCCCTTTTATTTTTCTTTTTAAATTATTTTTTTAGTGTAATGGATGCAATTTGAGTATGACTTAAGTTACAATGATACATTTAGACTGTCCTAGGCAAAACTGTTAGGCAATTTAGGCACATGTAGGCAAAACTGTTGTGTTCCTGGTGGAAAAATTCAGACAGTGGTGCTCAACAGCCCTTCCTCACACACAGGTATGGGGCTGGCACCTGGGGCTGGTCTCTGGCTCCTGACTGTGCAGACATCGCCAAACCCACATCTTTGGGGTGGCTACGGCAAGGAACAACTAATCCAGCTGTCAGAAACCACACTGCTCAGTATTTTGACAGAAAGTTTTTAGGCAGCTCTAATGAAAAATCGGGAATCCCCACGAGCCCCCTTTGGCCACTCCCCACCCCTGCCCGGCCGCTTTCCTCGGGAGAGCTCCCTGGATTACGAGCATTAATTAATTAAACTCCTCTCACATTCAGTTGCTGTGAGGTGAGGTCGGGATTTTTGGATCGCTTCCCTCTCGTGTGAGCGCAGCCGGGCCTGGGAGCGAGGGGAGATGCAGGAGAGCAGGGGATGAGGGGCAGGGAAGCACAACGCAGTGCACACAGATTAAAGCCTGGTTTTGTCCTGAAAGCCTCCTGGCTTCCCACAGATCCTCCACAGGACTGTCCTAGGACTAAATGCATGCAGGCTGTGTGTCCTGAGCTGCAGTGGTAGGTGGGACCATAACATAGAGCAAATGCTGTGCCAGATTTACAGGAAAAAAAGGCACAGAACTGTTAATATGAGAGAAGCTAGGCTCATTTAGCTTCAAACAACATCTAAGTGTGTTGATCCTTATGGATTTCCCTTTCCTCCTGATTCCCATTTCCTCCTGAGGCACAAGGACCTTGCTGACCAAACACAAGTTTACCTCTGAGCCAGCCATCCACATTCCCAGGTGTCAAAGTCAGGAACTGGGATCTGGCAGCTGTAGAACCAAACAGAGCTCATCATGCTCTGCCCAAACACACAGCAAGGACATGAGCATTGACATAAATGTGCTCCTGTTTTTGCTGGGGTGGCACTGGGCTGCCAGTGGCAGATGCCAGGGGTAACCCTGCAGACTCAGGGACCAGCACAGGAGGATTCTTTGGTGGGAGGCAGCCTGATGGTTTCAGTGCAGTGCTTAGCAGCAGTTTGGGTAAAAATGTTAAATTCACCCCAATTTTTTAAGTCTGGTTCAGTATAGAAAAGTCTCTTGAGATTGAAACACAAATAATGTTTAAATAACCAATCCATCTTTTGTGATCAGGCACCAGCCTCCCTATTTACCCCATACATCCCCCTGTCTACTCAACCCTGCTCTTAGCTTTTGCTGTGGGATTTTAAATCTGCACTTGCAAATTTTATTTTACCATCTTTATTTCCCACCTTCCATTCCTTTCTCATTATATCAATACCATAGATCAAAACACTGAGATGCTTCAAAAAGCTGTCATGAAACCAAAAGCCCTCTGGCTTAGGAGTCTTCCTCAGCAAGCTTTGTCAGCTCCCCCAGTTCCCAGTAAAGCTGGGTCGAGTCAACTGCACAGCTTGTGACAGCACAAAGCATCCATCTCTGGGGATAAACAAGTTATTTGCATGCTTTTCCACTCTTCACCATCGTGCTTTCCAGCTCTGTAAATAGTAAAACAAAGCCACGCTTCATCCTGCTGGCCAGAGGCCTCCATCTTCTGAGGGTGCAATGGCAAACAACAGGCAACTGAATTCTCTCCCAAATATAAACAAAACAATTATTCAACCCAGTTGTTTTTGGTTTTTATCCACATGGGTGTACAAATCAACCTGCCAGGTTAGGAAGGTATAAATACTGTATGGTACCTGGCTGTGTGCAGCACCTGGACTGTGTCTGCAGGAAGCTGGAGCTCACACACTGCCAGGGGTGGGACTCCCCACTGCCAGCTCAGAGCTGGAAAATACCTGCAGTGCTGTGACACCTGAGGGCCCTGCTAACAAACACAGTGCTGATTGCACCCATGTTTGCAAAATCAAACACCCTGAATGCACTTTCAGGCTCCAACCTCCACCTGTGGCACCCAGCTCCTGCCCTGGTCCTGCTGCCAGCTGGGAGCACTCCAGGGTGGGGTGCACAGCCAACACTGCTGCCCTTCCAGGGATGCTGCAGGGACAGCCTGTGTGCACACATCTCACTTAATCACTGACTTCCTGCCTGGGCAGCACCTCTTTGGATATTGTTCCTTAAGGCCAAGAGTTCATGAAATTCAACCATTAATATTTCCAAAATGAAGTTTAGAATTTTCTGTCTGTTCAGTTCCTTCATTTCAGATCCTGAAGATAGAAAGGGCCTTTTATTCTCCCCTACTGCAATATTGCCCCCAAGAAAGAGCAGAAACCAGAAGAGCCTGGAGGAACATGGCTTCAGAAAAATCAAATGTCCTCCAAAGCCCCTTCCAATATCAGCCAGATTTGCAGCCTGAACCTGAACAAAACAAAATCCCTCTGCACCATGTGGGAGGAACATCAGCTGGCCAAAGGGAGGGGGAGGAAAAGGGCCACATTTCTGCAGCTGTGCTTGCTAGGTAGCTTTGCTAATGATGATTTAATCCATAGCCCCACTGGTCTGGCTGTGTCTGGTGGCACTGAGTGCTGTCTCACTGTGAGTCTCAGACTCTCCAGTTTTCCAGCTGGCTGCAGTGAGGACGACCTGCCCTTCCATAGCACAGGGGAGGCAGAGAAAGGGCCCAAAGTCCTGCCCAGGAGGCAGGAGGGAACACATTTGAGCTGCCTCTTGTCAGCAGGGCAGTGGCTCCTATAAAAGCATCCTGACAAGTGAGTGTCTCTGGCCTTTCATTGCCTCCCAAAGTGTGACAGCAGTGGCATCCTGCACCAAAGACAGGGGGGGAAAGGTGCAGACCTTTGAATTAGGAACACCTAAACCTCTCCCTCATGGTGAGCTCCATGAAGAAGATGAAAAGGCTTCTGACCTCAAACAGCCAGGCGTCACCTGAAAGCGAAAAAAAAAAAAAAGACACTCAACTTTCTGAACAGATTCAAAGTCAAACTACTGATGGCAGAACATGCTGCTCTCTGCCTACCCTATTTCAAGGCTTGGCTGCGAGTCAGTGGCGTTTGAGCAGCAGCCAGCTGTGCCTGAGGATCCCTGGGGAGCCCCAAGCCTGGCTGCTTTCTGCCCACGCCTCTGCAGTGTCCTCATCTCTGTGACACAGGCTGGATGCTGTGCTGCACACTGCAAGTCACGGCTGAGTCTCCCCAAAAAGCAGCACCTTCTCCCAAGCTGCCCAGCTCAGCTGGAGTGGTTCCCCCTCTCCTCCCCAGCCAAAGGCAGAATTCCTAAGGACAGCTGCCAAGGAGCATCCTGCATCCACAGCACAAGAGCTTCACCCTCCTTCCTCAACCTCAGTCAAAAATACTGTGCCTTGACCAAGCTCCAACAGCATCATCTGTGTCAGCCCTAAGCCATGGGCAAATGTTCACCATCCTAACACTGAAATACAGGAGCAGTTAACAGTGCCTGGTAACTCTGGGGCTGTTTCTGAGGGAAGGCACAGGAGCAGGATCAGCTCATCCCCCTGGGATGTCCCTGTCACCAGAAACATCACCGAGCCCAGACAAGCTTCAGGTGATGAAAACTGTAATGTGGCACAAGACTTCCTTTTCGACCTTCAATTGTCCCTGTTGCTGAGATCACAGCTTCTCACAGCTTGAGCAGTCCCTTTGCTGGATCCATTTGTGACGTGTAATGTTTTTGCCCAAACTCCATTTCCTTCCTTCCAAAGCACTAAGATTTGCTAATGACTCAGTCTCAATAAAACACACAGCAAGAACCATCAAAACACATGTGCAATGCAGGGATAAAATTCACAGGCTACATTCTTTAGGCTAGAATCTTCACTCCCCTTTATTTTCCCTCAAAAAGAATATTAACTCAGACTCGGTCTCAGTGCAAAGTAAATCTACCAGCAAAAGAGAAGTTTTAAAGGGAATCTATCTCCATGTAATAAATAAAAGTGATGGATGGGACTGCAGAGGCTGTGATGGCCCTGCAGAGCCCACGCTCCAAGCCTGTACAGGACTTAGAGCAGCACTGCTCCCCAGCCATCCTCTGCCTGAACAGAGATCCCACCAGCTCTGAGGAAATCACTTCTGCAGAGCGTGGGTGGAAAGCAGAGAAGGAAGCCACGGGGATTTTTTCTAGCTCAGCATTCACAAATTTGCAAAGAGCATTTCAGGCAAAGCCTCATTTATTCTCAATGAAGATGGAGAGGCTGTGGTTTCTCCCTGTTGGTGTTTGAGAACTGGCCCCAGGGTCTACCTGGTTGTGAACCAGAGCTCTTCAAGTTCTCTTGACACAAAATGGCCTTGAAGAGCTTTGCTCTTTACAACAGTGCACAAGAAGGGAGCAGGGAGGTGACTCTGGGGCAGGTAAATGGCATTTTCTGTCCTGTACAGGGTGGAGACTGAGACTCAGCATCCTGTATTAATCCACCAGTTTCAAAAGTCTGCCATGATATGCATTTGAAATCTGATCCTCAGTTCTTTGAAGTTATGCTTTTCACTGAATTTAGGGGAATTTCACACAGTCTCTAATCTCTCTGGTTTTCTTTTTGAGCAGCCACTTGCTTTCATAAGACAGGCATCCAGGCACTCAGTGTTCTCTAACAACAATAGAGCTTGTAAGTGTCCAGGCACAAGAACAGAGTGAAGGGAAATAAAGGTAAATTATAAACCCTCCACCAAACAAATAATTCTAATTTCTAATTAGAAATAAAAATATGGCCACTTTGCATAAATTCAGAGCTAGGGATTGACTCCAGATGCAATCCAAAAAGTTTCACTTTAAAGTGCATGAAATCTATTTTTTACAGATGTGAACTAAGAGGCTTATGGAAAAACATCCATAAAAAACTCTTCTTTAAAGTTTCAGTACGACATGAACTGGAGGGTTACTTTAGACATGCTTTCAGCAGCAATACCCTTGTGTAACACCAAGTGAGCTGAGGATAATTGTAATGAAACAGCCTCCATGGCACCAGCTTTCCTCCCCTATCAGCAATCCTGCAGGATGCTGGTAACACAGCTCAGTTATGTAAGAAAAAACCACAGATTTTTGGAATTAACTCAAGAGAGTGGTGCTCCACTGGAATAACAGGTGCAGTTCAGCACCTTTGTACAGCTCAGAAGTTATTCTGTGTCAGAAAAGTCACAACTGAACAATGCATTTCAGGTGCTGCAGTAACCTGTTCTCAAGTTGGGGGGAACAGGGAAGCACTTCTCAGAACAAGGAGAATAAACCACCCTGCAAACCCTTATTCCAGCTGTGAATCCAGACTTGCTCAGATTTACATCAGCTGAAATTCTGGCCCAAGGACTGGCAGAAAATGAGCTATCAGTGACAGATGGAAGGGCAGGACAAGGGCAGGGCTGAAAGAGCTTTTCAGAGCAATTCTTTTCCCTTCCTGTAAAAGCTGTGGCATAGCTCTTCAGTGAAGGTCCTTTGATTCCTGTTGAGCTCTGCTGGTCAATACAAAGATGTGACCCTTTCTTAAGGTTGTCCTGTATCCATGGTCTAATGCAGGATAACAAATATTTTGTTTCCTCTTTTATGTTTTCTCCTTTCCTTTGCTTATTGGTTATGGCTCAGTTTGCCATGGTTAAGCTTAGTTAAATTTACTGGAACCAGCATTTACCCCACGTGTTCACTGTGATGAGAACCTTGTTTCCTTTGCATTAAAACTCCATTAAATTTACATGTTTTATAAATAAGGAAGTATTCCTGGTCTACCTCCATTTACAGAATTACCATCCTCTTTAGAGTTAGATAAACCAGGAACATCTCAATGTGCAATTTCTAAAGGCAAACCTGAGTATTTAATCCATCGGTTTCTGAGGCTGTTCCCGAGATCCTGGTGAGCTGCTCCCTGGCCAGCAGGTGACAGTCTCAGCAACAGAAACCCTGAGCACATCACCAAGAGGGGATTGTTCAATCATCTGCGAGGATACAAACGTTACTTTTTTGCTTTTAGATACATAGACAGTCCACAACAGGGGAAATATTTTTCATCAAACATGCCAGTAAAGAAAAAGGCCAGAAAAAATTCTGTGTGTGATTCCCCAGTTCCCTGAGGAGCTATTGGAGATAAGGGCATTAATGACACTGCAGAGGTACCAGCACCATTCTTAGCAGCATTCAGAAAAAACCCTTTACACCTCAGTGTAGGTGTGAGACCAGCAGAAATAAATAAAAACACTTATAAATCAAGCCTATTTGAAGCATAAATTCATTCAAGGGTGGCACAGTTTTTCTGGCTGATATCTTCAATGTGCTGAGGAGGGAACAGGATGTAGAAAATCCCTGTGTGCATTGGAGGTGACTCTGACAATCCCTGCAGCAGGCACCCGAGGAAACCTCACTGCACCCAGCACCTTCCAGAGCGGCACACCAGAGGGAATCTCAGGGCTCTCCAGCAGAAGCTGATCTTCTTGGCCATGGTCACTATCTGACACATTCAGTTTTAAGGAAGTTTTCTCATGCTCAGAACAGAAAGCCACAAATCCATTTGCTTGATCTAATTTATTTTAATACAACTGTGACTTTGCATGTGCAAAGGTCAAGTATAAACATTTTAAATCTAAATGGTTTGGCCAGTTTGAGATTTATCTAGTCAGAGCCTTAGAGAGGCAACAGCAAAAACTCAATATACCAGAGATATGCTATTTAAATACCAGTCTCTGGTGGTTTTCCTTGTGAAATGAAGATTTGAAGGTGTGCAAATCCCCAATCATAAGGATTTTAATCATGTGCCTGGTGTCACAGACCATCTTGATTCCAATTGTGTTTTAACTGAATTTTACCAGCTGCACTAAATCAGAAAACTTGTCCAGGTTTCTCTACAGTTCAGAGAAAGCATTTATACATTACTAGTGTGACAAAGGAATGTGTTCAGAAGACAACAAATATCATATTGACTGCATTGTAAATCTCACCTGCATCACTGCTCCCTTGTGCAGCTCAGAGCTGTGACTGTCAAATGGAGGAGACTCCCTTCCCACATAGTCTGTGTCCAAACATGTGGTGGGGTGAAGCACAGGAGAGGCTGCATTTATTACCAAACAGAAAAGGAATTGTTAGTAGGTGCACTGTTGTAAAAAGGGTGTCCTTACCTTGGTTTGTTTAACCCAAGCTGACAAAACAGGTGTATAATTTGGATTTGAATGTGGATGTGACATCCAATACTGTGGCCATTTACCCACACTCGGTCCTGAAAGCACTCTTCTTTTGTGCCATGGATAAAGGTTTTTCCAGATTATCTTTCTCAATAATGTTTCAGTAATTCTTTCTTTCTCTGTCCTCCATGCATCCATGTCCTTCCTGACACCCATCTTTTTCTTCATAGTGATTTAAAGATTCTCCTTCTATCATTTCCCCTTCTTTTCCCCACTAGCCCCATTTGGTGACTCAGACCCATTTCACAGAAAACTGTGGAGAGCAGACCTGTCCTGGGCAGTGCCAGGAGCGACCTGTGACACCCTCTGCAGTAACAGAGAAACCATCTCAGGGTGGTCACACAAATCTCGCTGTCTCCTCGATGCTGCCAACCAATGGGAGCACCAGGATTTGGATCCTGCCCTGAGAAAAAGCAGGGCAAGTATTAGGCAAACTAATCACGCTGCAGGGATTTGTGTAAGGAAAAGTACCTCTGCTCAGGGCTCAGAAATGGTGTGAATCAACCACACACCATTGCCAGGGGCAGATTCACCTGGTATCTCCTTATTCTCTTCTGTCATACTCATTACTGCAGCATCTCAACCTCTAGGAGCAGATACCAGAGCCTGGTTGAGGCACAGGGTCTGTCTCAGGGCAATCCAAAGTGATTTACACAGGGCTGGCTTCCCCCTGTGCTGTGCAGCCCTGTCTGTGCCTGGGGCCTCTGCACTCTCCCTAATGCAAACAAAGTAATGCAGACTTAATGATCATTGTCATTTCCATGTGCCCACTGCTGATCTCTTAATGAAATATTCCACTTAAATTGCACTGGCACAAGCACAGTCCGTGCTGGCAGGAGCTGCAAAACCAGAGTACCCAGTGAAAAGGTGCTGCAGTACAAAGGAAAGCTGGTAGTGAAACACTGCTCCACCGTTTTTGTGCCTGCTCCTGCAATAAACACAACACCTGCCAGGCTTTCTGAAGGGTAAGGAGAGAACAGAGGATGGAAATTGCCTTTATCTCAGGTTGGGATATGGGAAAACCAGCTGAAATGAGGATGACAGACTGTGGGGATATGGATGTGGCATTCATGGATGGGTGAGTGGTGTCCACTCAGTGCTGCTGTAACAGCCTTGTTCCCTCCTGTCAAAACCTGCTGCTGCAGGAGAGAAACATTGGGAACAGGCAGCACCACACAGAGTCTTTGTTTACCTATTGTCACAAGCAGTAAACCAAATATTGGTGGGGGGAAAGCTAAAAATCTGTTCAGTGACCCAATGTGTCTTGTAGGAAATAGGAGGAGTAAAATTACTGAAAAGCAGTGGGGTTTTAAAAGTTGACTGTATTGTACACTGAGCCCAAAATAAAAACAAATAGATACCATACATATTCTTCATTATTCCAGAGCTGAACAAAAGCATTGAGCTTACCTTTCTTTAGGCCATCAGCTCTTGCACAGTTGCATGGCATAAGTGGAGGTCTTTAAATTTTGCCTCTACTTTGGCCTTGCACACCTCACCCCTCCTCAGTCTCCTCTAAGCACTGATCACATGCAAGCAGCCTCTGGCCACAGGCACTGCAGGGTCCCAGGAGCTGATGGAGGAGCAGAGAGCAGCTCTGAAATCGGGGAATTCACACAGTGTGCTTGGGTCACAGCACCCACTCCACCCTTCTACCTTCTCACAGAGAAATGCTGAAGGTTCTGATGAGCTTGTGGCTGACTGATAGAAATACTTTTCCCCTAAATAAAAGCCTATTTTAAGAGCATATTTTTTAAAGCTAACTAGGTGGAAAGTAATGCAACAGGAGCTGTGATTTAAACCAGCTACTCTACCAAGTCCTCCTATAATTTCCTGGATGATTTGGAGTCCTGTCCTACATTTTTTCACCAAGAACTGCTTCAGCAGGAGAGAAATCAGCCCTATTCAGTACTGATCCACTGGTAATGGTTGAGAGGGGCATTATCTTCCCCATTCTATCAGTACAAGGCAAAGGGGGGAGGCTGTTTCCTTCAGGGAACCAGGGCTGTGTTAGAGACACAGGAAGAAGGGAACAATGCCCAAGATTTGCATTTGCTGAAGGGCTCAGCACATTGCTCCCTTGTGAGCCGGCCAAGACCGACAGCACATGAATCCTTGTGATTCATCCTTCCCCCTGGTCTACCTCTCTGTATCCAGCACGGCACAGAGAACCCTGTGTGTTTATTTATACACAAAAAGGTCTTTACTTGGTACTGTAGTATTTGGGTGCTTGGCTCAGGCTCCCAAGATGGAGCAGGGGTACAGACTGATCTGTTCAACCAGTATTTTCCACTTTTCTGCCAGACTGCTGGGTGACCTTGGGCAGTTTGCAGCAACTTCACCTCTCACCACCTCAGTTTCTGTAAAATTATCATGCTTAACTTTGAATGGAGAGTAGCTGTCAACAGATGCAAGGACAGGGTATGTTGTTTATAGGTGACTCAAATAAAACCAATGCCTAAAAACTGTAAGCAGCAAGTAAGAGAGATTGAGAAAGAAAAGAGCAGAAATGTGACTTTGTTCCTCTGCCTCAGCTTTTCTCTGCCTGCTGCCCTTCCTAACACAGGCAACTACAGTCCAACCCCATCATCCAATTTACTCCATGTCAGCCACGCTAAGTTCAGGTTACCCCCCAAGGCATCATAAGTGACAGGTAAATAAGCACACACATGTTGGGAAGAGTCTCTTTAAAGGTTACAGCTCTGCTGTGCTGAAGAACACACATTTCAGGGCAGATATTTGGAAGGCTCAGGATATGGAAACCTGGCAAGAAGGGCAGGTGTTCGGGAAGAACACATTCCAGGCACTCCCTGCTCTGATGCAATGTCAGCTGTGCCTGCCCAGACTGTCGTCAGTGGTTTAAGGGGAAGCATGACCCAGGGATGCAGGGGTGCATAACCCAGGGATGCAGGGCATGGTGAGGCTGCCAGTCATGGACGTGTCAGGCCCATGGACTCCAAGCTGCAGAAAAGGCTCATGAGTTTCTGCTGCTCAAGAACATCACATACAGAAGCTTTCTTTTCCTCCTACAAATAACTCCTCCTGGAGTTGGTAGGAAGCCCTGTCTAAGGGTTATGACTGTCTCAGGGTTGAACTGTGGAGAAGCTGAAAAGCAGGACACCAGCAGCCCATGGGGGGTGGGGGGCAGACACGGAGCAGTGCCCAGCACCGCCTTCACAGGACGTGCCCCGCTCGCAGGGGTTGATGAAATGCCACTTGCACTTACACAGCATGCCAACGTTTTCCCTTCCGAGTGTTTGATTAGCTGTTGTCTCGGGCTGTGGCAGGTCGGAAGCTGCATCTGGAGAAGGTTTGAATGTATCCAGCCCCTTTCAAAATCCCCGTTGTCGGAGGGCTGAAAACCCGCACACCTGGCCATACACACATACACACACCTGGTGTGTGCACGGCCAGCCAGCCTGGCCGGGAGGGGGTTCCCAACCCTTGCTCTCGCACTCCTTTGCGGACACAGGAGCAGGCAGGAATGCCGGTCCGTGTGCCTGCCCTCCTGTCACCCGAGCACGTAGGGCTGCGGCCGTGCCCGTGTCCCCTGGGCCAGTCCGCGCCCCCAGCCCGGTGCGTGCGCGGCTGCACCCGCAGCGCGGTGTGCCGGGGTGCGGGGCGGAGGGTGCGAGTGTGAGATGGGGTAGCGTGTGTTTGAGGGGTGTGTGAGCAGAGTGTGTAAGTAAGTGTGCCCTCCCCTGGGGGCCGGGCAGCTGTGCGGTGCCCCGTGCCTGCCCCCGGGGTACCCGGGTCCCACCTAGCAGACTCGAGCCGAGCCAAGGGAGCCCGAGCCGGGCAGTGCCGGGCCGAGCCGTGCCCGAGCGGGGCGGGGCGGGGCGGTGGGAGGGGGCTGGCGGCGGGGCCGGAGCGCGGCGGAGCGGCGGGCGCAGAGCGCGGCGGACTGCGCTCCGCTCCGCAGGGCGCGCACCGGCGCCGGGCGCTCCGTGAGCCGCCGCGGGGGCGGCCGGCGCTGCGCTCGCTCCCCGCCGCGGAGCCGGGATGTGACTTGCGGAGGGCTGGCGGACAGAGCTGCCCCGCCGCCCTCGGCCGCAGCGGACAGCGGGTGAGCCGGCGGAGGGGCGGCGGGCGGGGGGACAGCGGCCCCGGACCGGCCCCGAACCGGCCCCGGGGGTGCGCTCCCCGCACCGGGGCACGGCTGCGGCCAGCGGGACGTAGCGGAGCCGCTCAGCCGGCTCTGCGCCCTGCGCTGCCCGCAGAATTAGCCCGGTGGCCGCCAGCAGACAACAGGCTGGATATAGGAATCCTGGGGGGATTAGAGGGGATATAGGGCAGGACGGGGGGGCTCGGAGCAGCGGGGTGCGCTGCGGGGAGCGGGGCGGAAGGCTGGCGAGGAGGGCTGTGGAGTTCGGATGGGGAAGAAGAGCGGGGCAGGCGGGGGAGGAAAAGACGGGGAAAAGAAACCGAAGAGAGAAGCGAGCGAAGGGACAAAAGAGCGGAGGCTGAAGCGGGATAGGGATTGTCCGGGAGGAGGCTGCAGGCGGATTAAGCAGAGCCCGGAGCGGACGCAGCCGCACGGAGGGCTCGCCTGGCTCGCACCGCGGTTGTGCGCGGGGTGGCTGCAGCCAAGCCCGGCTCTCACCGCATTCCCAGCGGGAACCCCAGGGCAGGGGCAGGGAAGAAGCCGAGAGAAGCCTTTTGTTGGCCCCTGGCCGCCGCGGTCGGGTCGCGGGGCTGGTGGGAGCTCCGGCCGGGTGCAGCAGTTTTCTCTCTAGTTAATAAAAGCCCTATCTCTGTGCTACCTCTCCGCAAAGCCACGCAGAGAGAGGATTTAGCACTTATGTGAACCCTTTGTTTACACCTGCACTTAATGTTTATCCGAAGGCTAACAGGATTTCCTGCGTGCTGAAGCCACAGACCCAGCCTGGCGATCAGCGCTAGTACCGAGCAGCTGTTTAACGGGGATACCCTTGCTGCTCGCCAGCAGGGAACATCAGGGTTGTCTCGCTACATCAGGAGAAATCAGTTGACAGAACCCATCTGCTAGAAGGCTATGACATTAATAGAAAGAATTAGCAAAGAAAATAAAACAGTTTATTGCTGTCATTGATTGCTATCAGTTGTGAGTTCAACGCCAGGCGCTATGGTCAGAAGTACCTAGGCACACGTGATACGCAGGTTATGACCAAAGGGAGTTGAGCTCCTAGAAAATTATAGAGAAAATTTCATAGGTATTCAGTGTCACAAAGTATTTCTAAAGGAAAGCAATACTTTTTCTACATGTCCTTTTTGGAGTGGGATCTTGCTTTCTGTAACCATGAGGCTCTAACAGAGCATGATGTGTATCTAATGCAGGGGCTGTCAAAACCACTGCTGTATTTTTGCCTACAAAGCACAATTGCACTATTAATTATTATTCTGGAAATACACACATCTCTTGAGTAGTCTGATCTCAGCTTGGCTGTTGCTGCTTTGTTATCAGTCCTGGAGCTCATTCCTCAGTTCTGATCAAAAGCAGCTGGCAGAGATCCTGTGTTGTGATTAATTCCTCACTCACTCACATCTCCCCACAACACTTCGTGGTGGGGGTGGTTTTCTTTTGGAAATAGCACAGTGAACCCAGTCTTCTGTGTGGTAGAGCAGCTTACTATTTGTGCTACTATTGCTTATATTTACTAGATTGTTTTTCTTCTCTGCCATTGAATGCATCTCCCTGTGTCAGCTGATTAACATTTGAACTTCAGATACAGGATACAGGAGCAGATAGTGCATCTAACCATGAACAGCCTAACCTTAAATCTTTGCACAGTAACAGTTTTATTCTGTGTATATATTCTGTAGCAGCATACAGCTGAGTCTTCTTGATCCCTTTGCAAGCTTTGGTCAGAAGACTTTAGCTACAGAAAGCCTCATTGATTTTTAACCATGACAACTTTTTGATGACAACTGTGAGATTTTCTGTTTCTGCTTAGTTGCTTGTAATTGTAGTTTGTACCCGCTGGGGCAGCTTTCTGTCTGCAATTTCTGTAGTGACTGCATGCCAGATAATGTAATGAAGGGGACACAACATTTTCTCTGTAGAAAACAGGGGAGTTATTACAGCTGTCATTGAGAGCAGATTTTGAGCCAAAAATTGAGTACTGGATTTGAAGCTGTCCTGCTAATTGCTGCTTTTGCCTAAAATGTGTAAGGCTTATTGATTAGAATATTGATTGCAAGTGTTCCTGATTGCTCTGGTTTCAGGTATGTTGCCTTAATGGCTTTACTGAAATAAAATTTTGGAGAGGAATCTGGGGGGGAAAAAAAAATCTCAAGTTGCTTTTCTTGCCAGTGAAGAGTTCATTGAGCATGTGGGGTGTATGGGTGCACGGGCTGTGTCTGTGCTGGAATGTTTCTGTGCCATCCCCGTGTTTCTGTAGTTCCCTGGCAGCACAAGTGAAGCGCCAGCCGAATAGAGCGCTATTGTTACCACTGGGAGGTTGCATAACTTTAGTAACAGCTAATCTAGACATAAAGAGGTAAAAATACTCTTCCTCTACAATTACTGTCTTAAGTAACAACCAGCAAGCATGTGCAGTAAAATTTTACTATAAAATCTCAAGAGGCACAGAACTCTGCCGTCCTGCACAGGCTTGAGGAAGATGCTATTTTAATAAAACCCCCATAATGATGTTTTGTTTGCTTCTTTTTTTTTTTTTTTTTGGGGGGGGGGTGTTTGGTTGGTTGGTTAGTTTTTTTCTCAAAAACAACTTTTCTGGAAAAAAAACTTCACAGTTTCCCCTTAAAATGATTGAATATGTGGTCTTCACTTGCCAAACCTGTGTGTTGTAATGCAGTGTTTTCCCTTGTTTTTACAACTGTTTAGTGCTGAGTATTTTTTGGCTGGTTATGTCTCAAGGAGTTGATTATTAATATTGCCTATTTTTACCCAGTCAGGCAGAAATTGATAGTGAACAGGTTAGAAACAAACTGCTTTGTTGATAGCAGTTAGGAGGAGAAGATTCCTCCTTTGGAGACTTCAAGCCTTGCCTGCCAGCTTTGGTCTGGGCAGGATCTGGCGTTTAGTGAGACTCACTGACATTGGGTAGGAAATTATTTCACACCAGGAATAACTGTCAGCAGTCCTAGAGGTTTCTTGGTCAGTACTGTGGCTGCCTAGGACCTTTCCAAGAGGACCACAGATTATGTCCCATCAGCTTTCCCAAAAGTAGGATGTAACTTGGGAAAATTCCTCTTGAGTTGAACACCTCTCTATTTCAGAATATGTATTTTGAATTCTGAATATATTTTGTCACAGCTTAATTCTCCCTTTCCAAAACTAACCACTTCTTCATGGAGGGGGAAATACTCAAATTCATTAACCCTCCCTTCCCCCTCCCAAACACTTCCAAATAGGAAGAGGAAACAAATGATGGCCTGACAATATGACTGCTTACCCATGCAGCACAATCTCCATGGAAACAGACTGTCCTAGAATAGCTCAATCACATGAGGGTTACATGACATGAATAAAGTAACCAGAAAACTGGAAAATATCTTAGAACTGAGGATACTCACACTTAATTCATTACCCCCCAGGTCTTTGGAGAGTAGCTAATAAACAAAGCTACTATTGAAAGCAATTTAGTCCATGCTTATCGTAATTTGTAAGTGATGGGACAGTGGAAAATTAACATGACCCTCACTTCAGGGCTGGTTGTTGTATCTAGTTTGGATGACATTTAGAATGAATTTTGAATCATTTTCCACATGACCTCCTACTTCTTGAAATGGTACCACTGGTTTGGAGCATTGCCTTACTAAACCCCAGTGGATTTCCCCCTTTTGTGTCAGCAGGCATTGACCATTTCACACTTTTTAGGATGTTTCAAACACTCTAAAGAGGAAATTCAGTAGTTGCAGTGGGAATTGACTGCACATAAAAGGAATTGGAGAACTATCTTCGGAATGTTTTCTTCTAGTTAATTATGTACTCAAAGGGAAAGGAGATTTATTGAACGTATATTCAATACAAAAATGAATATATTTCACTGAGGATTAGTTTTCTGTTTGTAAAGTCAGTGTTTTTAACGTGGGTGTTGCAACTGAGTAATTGAAGAACCTGTTACATAAATCAGATATAAACAAGTGTATATTCTACCAATCCACCATCAAGTAAATTACAGATAGGTAGAAAAAACAGATCATTTGTCCTTAGCAGGTCATTGCATCGTTAGAACATTGCAGCCCTTCCAATAGTGCAAAGATTAATTTCTGTGGGCTGGCAGAGGTTGCCCATTACCCATTTCCTGTTTGTCCAAGCCCAGATCTCATTATTTGTCACAGCTTCCACTTCTGAGATGAAGGTTTGTACTAGGATGTTTTGTATCCTGTGTGAGTGAAGACCATCGAGTCATTACATGTTTATATTGGCAGGTCTGCTGTCTTGGTGCCCCTAATAGGAAACAGCATCTGTGTCCTGATAGAGGCTGAAAATGGCCATTGGTCATTACACAGTGAAACATTGGTTTGAAGATTCACATCCTCAGGATTTAACTTTGGTCTTTACAGAACTGTGAAGCACAGGATTGTAATGCATGAGCAAATCCATAGTTCTCAGCTCCAAGAGACACAGTACAGTTTCAGACAGTCTATGTAAATAGTTTTTGTGTTGGTTATGACTGATTGTGCTCAGTGCAACATTGCACTGCTACTTCAAATAATTTTGAACTCTTGTTAAAGTTTTCAAAGTTTTCATTAAAAGCAGTTCTAGTCTACAGAATCTCTTTGGACAGGTAACCATTTAGGGCTGTTGTATGGCTTACAAAAGAGCTCCTGATAGTTTCTCTGCTTTTCACTTTGCATCCTGAACTTGTCCCATGAGCTGTGTCACTCACATTGGCTTACACTGCTGCCTGCTTTTGTGGTGCTTTTCTTCCTCATGGTCATACGGTGCAAGTGGGAGTCTGAAAGTTCCTCACATCAATGAGGAAAATCCTGCTGGACCCTGCAGCACTAAGTGCTGGTGAAGGTTAACAGAGTCAGGTTTCATATCTGCTCAGTGTTTGCTCCAGGCTGCCCTTACAGGGCAGCTGTGGCCAGGGCAGACTGGGAGTTAAAGGTTACATTTTTTAACAACCTCCTTTGCCTAATAAAAGCAAATGCCATAATGTGTAGTTTTAAAGCACCTAACCCATGTTCTTCCTAAAACTAAGTTGGGATTTGTCTAGGCTTTTGATCCTGATGGTCAAGTGGGATGTGTTGTGTTCTTGTAGAGTTTGCCATTGTCCACTGTCTGGATGCAAGAAAGTGATGCTCTGGGTTTTGTTGTTTGTTTTCTTTGAATGGCTTTGGACTGGCTAAGGAGCACAATGAGGCATTCATTTTTGATTAGCTGATTGATGACACTGCATGTGTGCACCATTGTCACAGAATATGGGATTTTTCTAGACTACCATTCCTATTTCCAAATGAAATCTAATATCTGGGTTTTGGAAGAGGATGAAAGAAGTGAATAAGATAACTGCCTATTGGCCGAGCATAATAACAAGATTTTTCTTTTTTTTTTTTTGAGAATGTACAATGTTTATTTTCCTTGGATTGCTTTATCCTTTAAAAAGTAATAATTTAAAAAGTGGTTTTGACTCTGCCTTTGTTCCAGTAAAAGGAGCAAGGCTGTGAGACAGTGTAATTGTGATATAGCTTACACCTGCATCAGGCCCAGTGCAACTTAAACACGCTTTAAACCTAAACATGCTTTAAACACCTTGATTTGAGTGGGATAATGCATTTGAACAGGTAGTAAATGTCTAAGTATTGCAAATAATGTAATATTTGCAATAGGATCCATAATTTTTTCTGGCTGTGTTTTAGCCAATTGCAGGGTCAGAGTTTGGAAATGTTGTTTTCAATCTGTGCAAACAGAGCAATGAGTCATTTTGCATTCTGAGTACAAGAGGCAAAAGCAGCTTTTGGGAGGGCAGTGAAGGGGGCTGGGGGGAGGCTGTGCCAGCTGCAGATCCAGTGCAAAAACTGTAAACATGGGCTACTGAAACAAACTGGGCTTCAGTGTCTGTGAAATCCTCCAAACTCAGCTCTAGCTAAACAAATATTTTGTTGTCTCAGACAGAAAAATGAAAACCTACCCAGCCATTGGTTTCTTCCTCTTCTTCGTGATCAGCTATGGCTCTTCAGAAAACTCCAGTACTCCTCAGGGGTGTGGACTGGACCTGCTCCCTCAGTACATTTACCTGTGTGACCTGGATGCCATCTGGGGGATTGTTTTGGAGGCGGTGGCGGGGGCAGGTGTGCTGACCACATTGCTGCTGATGCTGATTTTGCTGGTGAGGCTGCCCTTCATCAAGGACAAAGAGAAGAAGAGCCCCCTGGGAATGCACTTCCTCTTTCTCTTTGGAACTCTGGGGCTGTTTGGGCTGACCTTTGCTTTCATCATCCAAGAAGATGAAATGGTGTGCTCCACCCGAAGGTTTCTGTGGGGAGTTACCTTTGCTCTGTGCTTCTCGTGCTTGCTAGCCCAAGCCTGGAGACTCCGCAAGCTGGTCCGGCACGGGAAGAGCCCGTCGGGCTGGCAGCTGGCCGGGGTGGCCATCTGCCTGATGCTGGTGCAGGTCATCATCGCCAGCGAGTGGCTCATCCTGACCGTGGTCAGGGAGAACAAGCGGGCCTGCAGCTACGAGCCCATGGATTTTGCGATGGCTTCCATTTACGTTATGTTCCTGATGGTGTTTACCACGGGATTGTCGTTTTTCACTCTCTGCGGGAAGTTTAAGAAATGGAAGAAAAACGGAGTGTGCCTCATTATTACCCTTTTTTTTTCCATTCTGATTTGGGTCGCCTGGATGACTATGTACCTCTTCGGGAATGCTGAGCTCCAGAGAAAAGACAAATGGAGTGATCCCACTCTGGCTATTGCACTGGTGTCCAGTGGTTGGGTGTTTGTTATTTTTCATGCCATCCCAGAGGTCCACTGTACCATCCTTCCATCGCAGCAGGAAAACACACCCAATTATTTTGATACTTCACAGCCGAGGATGCGTGAAACCGCTTTTGAGGAAGATATACAGCTTCCTCGGAGCTACATGGAAAATAAAGCCTTTTCAATGGATGAACATAATGCAGGTAAAAATTGGTTATAAAGGACTATATTTTTTGGTAGTGTCAAGAAAACTCTCTGTATGAGAAATTTTTCAGGTGTTGAAAATGAAGGTCATGATAAATGCAGTAATTTTCACACTACACCTTTTTTCCCTTTACAGTTTTCACTAAGATGTCATCTAGTGATGGAGAAAAATGAAAAAAATGCAGGCAATACATATGTCAGGTTAAAATTATTCTTCTGTGTGTTGATTATTCTTTGAAAAACTGAACAATTTCGAATACAAAGCCAACACCAAAAGAATAAAAAAATTCATTGTGAAAAAAAGATAACCTTAATTTTAAATAATTTAAATGACATTTTTTGTAATTAGCAGTTACCAACATTTAATACAAAATATTTTCCCAAAACCTCAGGAAAAAATAGTGGTCTATGTTACAAATTGCTCAGCCACTTGAGCAACAACATACTTATTATTAATTATATTTCCATTAAAATGGATTTAGTGGCTCTTTGTGTCCCTGTGGGGAAAAAATGCCAAGTGGTTTATGGAGAGTTCAAAGACAGCCTTTGTTCTGAAGGCTTGAATGTCTGAGGTTTCACAGAGGTTTTGAGGTAATTTGCCTGCCTTGTTGTAGCATGATGTGTGATGGCATCATTAAAATTTGCAGTGGAAACGTTTTTGAATAATTGCTGAAAGATCCAGCAACAACAGGGTGCCTCAGAGACCCAAAGCCTTGCTGAAGGTTTAAGCCATGGCAGAAATCCCAGGGATGCCTCTGTGAGCAGCAGTGGGAAGCTGGAGCCCCTTGGTGCTCTTAGGGGGATGTAGTTTCGTGCTGCCCCACACCTGGATGAAGGATTTTGTTCCAAGTCACACTGATTTTTTTTCACTCTAATAGAGAAGAATGCTGGCCTGGTATCCCAGGCAGTAGTTGTCACACTGCTCTGGCACTCCCTGAAAGAAGGCTCAGGGCAGGTGCTCCAGGCACTTCACCTTCCTCTTCATCTTTGTGTGTCTGATTTCCTCTGGGTTTTATATTTCCCTGGGTACTGACCAGACATGGAGGAAAAGAGCTCTTTGGTTTGGCACAGTGTTGACATTTTTTCCTCTAAGTTTTTTAGTAGGAAATTTAAAGTTCTGGTAGGGGAAGTTTTTTTTTTCTGTGAGTAGATACCATAAGGGCAGTGGCAAAACAAAAAAAAATTCACATTAATAAAACAATGGTTGTTATTACTAATGTTCTAAAGCAAGAGGTAGTTGCACTATGGACTGTTAAAAGCACTCTTTCTTTTTTTTTTGTGGTGGTTTTTTTTTTACTGTCCTCCATCCCCCATTAAATTAATTTCATAGTAAAGTAACTGCAGTGGCTTCAGTGGAGCTATTTCTGGCTAAGGCAGATCTAAGAACAAAATTGAATCTTTCACTCTGTATCATTCCTACTCATGGATGCATTTTAAAAAAAGAACTGGAAGCTCCTTTTTGAGCTAATCATTCAGTAATTAAGTTTTTTTGTGAAATGGATAGATGTATGATAGCTATAAAATCATTATACTATTGTAGTGCAATTTGTGTTCTGTTTGAATCTATCTAAATTATAGTACAATACAAAATAGATTTCCTTATCTGATGCCCTTATAATAATAATAATGCCTGTCATTCCTATTCCCATGGCATATAGAATTTTTAATATATTAAAACAGATTAAATATTCCTCGGCAGCAATTCTTTAAGGACTGGCTTGGGACAGCAGGGTTTGGAAACAAAACTTAGTAGCATGGTAGATACTTAAAGTAAATACTTCAATAATAGCCAAGTCACTAAGTCAGATCCCCGTGCTGATGGCTGTCAGTGGCAAAGCACCTCGAGTCTGTGAGCAATTGGCTCTGCAGGTACATGGAGAATGTTCCCTTCTTTCATCCATTTAATCAGACTCAATTGGAGAATTCATCATCAAGAGTTTAGAAATTATCAGATGGATAATTTCTTCAGATACTGAAGATACTTAAGAATAATGTTTAGGAATAGAAGATCCACTAGTTGTAAAGTTTGGAAGACATGATAGAAAATAGATTGCTGACTGTAATATTTGTTTCAGTAAACAGTTAGCTTTAAATAGAAGCCATGCCTGGACAAACATATTTTCCATTAATTCTTAATATTTCCACTAATACTTGTATAAAACAATTTTATAACTTTGCTCTTTTTTTAAAGATTTTAAGCAGCATTTTAAGAATCTGAACAGCATTCAGTTTCAAGCAAGCGTATGTCCTCCTTCCTCCCTTCTTTCTTAGCCAAATGTAGCTTCAAGTTATGTATTGCAACAAGAGCTGCTCTATTCCAGGAATAATGTTAAGCATTAATAAAGCAAACCTATTTCAAAGTCGGCAATTTTCACATCATTTAAATAGCATACTAATCTGGGATTTTAATATTTATACAATAAGTTGAAATATCTCTTTAAAATAGTTACTTTCATGGGGGTGCCCTCTAAAATTATGTTAAAGTATTTAGAAAGCCTGGACAAGAGCAGTTGATTGAGTTCTCAGTCTTTTCTTGCACACTAGTAGGCCAGCCTCTGTAGACAGAGAGAATTTGCCTTAACAAGAGAAATCTGGATGTGAAATGTAGAATGCCACAGCTGTCAGGAAACCCAAGCCCAAGCAGCTCTGGTATCATTAAATTTCATTTAATAACCTCTAGTACTACAGTCACCGTCACAGCCAATGCCTAAAAGCAAAGTGAACAAAATTTAAAATGTGTTAAATATTTGCTCAAATATCCTCATTACTGCTTGTTTTTTACCTACACATACTCTATGCAAGTGGATTTATTTAATAGTAATGTGAAAAGCACAAGGAAAAGTGATAAAACTAGTGTGAGAAAAAAATCCAAAATGGATATTTTGTCTACAAGCTTTGTCACAGATTCTCATGTCATAGTAAGTGTAGCTGTTTGCAATAACAGGGAAAGAAAATTTAACAATATGAAATTGAATTTACTGGCTCTTTAAGATAGCTTTGAAATGACTGTGTATATTTTGTGTAAATATTCTGTATAAATATTTTAATGATGGTGTGCATGATGAAGATTTTTTTTGTGTCTATGTGTACTAACAAATACCACTGCAATTGTGTGTTTATCACACAAGAAGTAATCAAATACCAAAAAAAAAAAAAAAGTTACCAACCTTGAGATGGTTAAATATCTAACAAAAAATACTTAGTTACAGTTTAGGCATTTTCATGATTTTTTCTCCCAGTGTTCTGCAAAAATACATAATTTCAAATAGAGAGCAAGTGAGGGTCTGTATGTATCTGAAGTCAACAGCTGAGCATTTGCAGGGTGGAATTTCTGAGTTTGCATGGTAAATCAGTACTGTTTTTCATCTTGCTGCACAACTCCCAAACGAGAGGAGTACCAGTGGATAGAGGACAGCATATGGCTGTAGGATCCACTTAAATCTTCTGCACAGAGCAACTACATTGGAGATAAATCCTGGCTTCATTAAAGTCTGTGCTGAAATTCTCATAAACTTCAGCTCATTCACCATTTCAGGCAGAGACTGTAGAATTGTAATTTGAATTAAATCTAAGAGAAGTTGTTGCCCCAGGTGCCTGAACTGGGCATGTTTCTGTTTAGCAGCTGACAGATGAGCATTGCCCGTTGTGACCACGCACGTCGTGTGGATAAATGAGCTCTGTTCCCTGGCCACGTCTGAGTTCAGTCAAGTCATTATTTACCCTCAAATTAAAGAGGGAGTTTGTATGTGCCAATCCCCAGACTGCTTTAGAGAGAGCAGCACATCTCTCATATGCATATCTCATTCAGAATTTGAACTCAAACTTGTACTAGAATTAATGGGGAGACTGATTTATTCCTGGTATAAACATCCAAGAGGACTATCAGTATCTTCTCTTTGGCTTCAGTGATTTGCCATGTTTAAGCTATTCAAAAGCAATATTTACTCCATCTTTCTAGTTTCTCAGAGTAAATATAATCTGAAACATCTGGAAAATCCTTATATGCTAGTCATGCTGAAGTAATGCTCAGGGGGTTGTGAGATTGCTTACTGGCTTGAGCAAGGCTTTGGATCCCTGTCCACCGAGTTTGATAGAAAGCAAAATGTAACACATTTTACTTAACCCTACAGTATCCAGGCCAACACAGGGAGCAATTTGCAAAATGCATTGTGCAAGGTTTGGTGACTAAAGACATTGAGCTCCACTGAAATGAGATTAGGCAAGCTTCACAAATTGGGTTCCTTTTCCCCCTTCCCTAGCAAACAGATCATTCAATGTAAATCTGATTCTTCTGAGCTCCGTTCCCAACATGTAAGGGGAACAGCTGTTCTAAAGCAACGTGGAAGTTAAAATCAGTGGCAAAGTTCCCAGTAACTGAACTGGAAGATACTGTGTGATTGCCCAGCTTGAATTGTGTTCTAAGAGTGATCTCTCTTTTCCAAACGCAGCGCTAAGAACGGCGGGATTTCGAAACGGCAGTTTGGGAAGCCGGCCTAGTGCTCCCTTTAGAAGCAATGTTTATCAGCCAACTGAGATGGCAGTTGTGCTAAATGGTGGGACTGTAAGTATCAAAATGTGATGATTTAAGAAATCTTTGAAATGCACTGTTATATACAACCCTTACTAATTGAAAAATCTGCTTTAGTTTATTCACAGCAGGAGGAAAGCTATAAATGAAAATATAAGGCAGCAAGTATGCATGTAATGTTTCCCTTCCCTCTAGAAAATATGTAATTAACAAATATTTAGCATTTGTTTACTCAGCTATTCATATTTTGCAGTGCAGCTTCAGTGAACCAAGTTTTTTTGTGAAACAACTTATTCAGTGGCCCTTTCAAATTAAATTTGTGTTAAGGTATTTAACATAAGTAGTAAGTGACACCATTTCTAATCTGATTTTTTTCAAGATGGTGTGAGTCACACAGATGTTTTCAGGCAATGCATTACTTTAAATAATTGTTGCAGATAATGGTGTCTCTCACATATATTACATTTTCTTGTAAAATACATGTAATTCTTTGTAACTTACAGGTTTATACATATTTTGAAAAGGGATTCATAAAAGAGGAATAGAGAATGTTTTAATGTTAATAGCATCCATTTTCCTTCCTTAGACACTGGTTTGGCATGCCATTCTTTGATAGACCTGTATTTTTGCAGCCTGGTTGTTGTGAGATTGGTTTAGTGATGCCAAACAGACTTTACAAATGTTTTTCACATTATATCAAATTTTCACTTAAGACATTTCATACAGTGGGCATACTGTTGAAAAAGAAGAATTTTCATTCCCACATTTTTCATGCATATCTACATGCTTCTTAAAAATCTACTCATGAGCCAGTTTGTACTCATGTGAGTTGGGTTTTCTTTCTTTTGAATCATGAGCTGATTCCATAACTCAACCTCTACATTTAAAACCAAATAACATGAACTGATTGCAGTTCTGGTTTTGTTTTTATGTAAGTAAAGTTTTGGCTTATTTTAGTGAACAGGAGAGACTAGATACAAGAATTCTCCTGTGTGGTAAGACTGTGTGAAACATGTCAACTTGAGTAAAATGAAAAGGCTTGGCTTTCTCTTAGTAATGGATTGCATCCTTCTGATGTTCTAATTCATCTCTGCCTGTTTTCTGATACTGGAATGTGCAGCTCAGGGAGAAGGCAGTTGAAGGAGAAGAGGCTTGAGAATTTGGGTTTTTTGTTTGTTTTGCTTGATTCTGAGTTAGATACAAAGCTCATGTGTATATATAGTCACGGTTTTGCAGAGAGATAAATGAACTCTATGGGTGGAAGATGAGTTTCTGGTGTCACTTTGCTCTAGAACTACCATCTGGAAAGCTGTTGTGTACATGTAGTGTGGTAACACTGATTTTTGAACAGTCTAGATCTCTCAGTTATGGGTTTATTATCCTTATTTCCAGATACCAACCGCTCCGCCAAGTTACACTGGACGACACCTCTGGTGAAAAGCTGTAGGCTGTAGAGAATCAGAATCCTTGTTGCAGATGTTGTTCCCTGGCAGTGTGTCTTTGAGGGAAGGAATCCATAACAGTACCAGAACAAAGCAACAAAGCATCCAGGATCTTTCTAAATCCTACTGAGGATTTTGCCTAAATGTGAACACCATTGAATGGAGAATTGCAAAAACAAAATTGTAAAACTGAAGCTGAATCTAATTTATAACAGAAGTAGGCACACCTTAAATTGGCGGAGGGGATGTTGTATTCTGAAGTGTAAGATATTCTCTTGTCTGTAACTTGTGTGCCAGGCAAGCCTGGTTTTGGTGGTTGCCAGTTGCTTGCGATATACCCTCCTCTCACCTAAACTTAATTCACGTTGCCACAAGAGATTGCCACTAGAGTGTGAAAACACGCAGGATCTCTTCCATGTTCCTCCTTTTGCTGTCATTCCCAGGGCCATGAGAAGCCCGTTTGCTCCTTCCCTGTGCCGTGCAGCCCCGCAGCACCGTGTGTAGTCACACAGCCCACGCTCGGTGGCTCGATGCTCGGTGGTTGGATGCTCTGTGGTTGGATGCTGTGCACCCAGGGGTGCGGCTCTGCCGGGCTCATGGGGCTCGGGCAGGGAGCAGCGGGGCGGGTGCAGCTCTGCTCCATCCTGCGCTGTGTGCCGGGAGCCGAGCCGTGCCTTGGAGTGTTTGTGCTGTGGCTGTGGCCGGCAGCAGCAGTCCGTGCGGGCTGTGCAGGGAAGGAAGGCGCTCCCGAGCCGGGCTGGGCTGAGCCGGGCTGAGCAGAGCAGAGCGGTGAGAGCCCCCAGCCCCTGTTCGTACGAGTCCCCTCGACTGCAGGTGTTCGTGCATTTAAACGTGGTGGTGCATTTTAGTGCCTAGAGAGTAGAATCTCTGTGCTGGAGGTGGTTTGTTGTTGTTTTTGTTTATTTAAGGTGGTTTCTGCCCTACTGCTCCCCTCCCCATCCATTTTCTTGAGTTGATATAAGGCAGACTTCTCAAAGCTTTTCACCTTTGTTTTTCTCCGGGTTATTTAAACGGTTCCCATTGCCCATTTGTTGTGCCATGTTTTTTCATTATGTTCGAGCAATCATTCCTTTCTTTAACATGTAATACATATCGGACATTGAAAACATCACTGTATCCTCACTGTTTGGCCAATGTTAATCTTAGCTTTCCTCAATACTAAAAGCTAATTGTTTTTACTTGAAGGCATAGGAAACATATTACAATTAAACTTTGCATATGCTGTAATAAAAATATATATTTTCAAACTAAAAAGAAAAAAATAAAATGTACAAATAACTGAATAGCTTAGTAGCTTCACAGAGAGAAGTTACTTGCTGTATACTGCAGAAGAAAGACAAGCTTTGTATTTTTCAAGAGTCTTCCTAATTCCTCATGTACCTCTATTTCTACTGAATTAGGAACCTAGTCCTGCAGACTTGTACTCCCACGAGTAGTCCCATGGACACCAGTAGGTCTACATCCAGGTACAGAGGCTGCAAGACCAGTCCCTAAGTGTTGCACACAGATATATGTATATATATATGGAAAAATATATATTGCCATTCTTGCCATGATCATCTTATGGGGTTTTATTTCAAAGCCCTTCTCCTCCAGAAGCAATGTTTTTCTGTCATGCATGAGTGAAGGAGTATGTCAGCTCCCCCCTGCCCTCCCCTCCTCGAGGCAAAGGAAGCATGTGCTTGTTTTAGGGATCCTTTATTTCATTTTGTATGTAACTAGATGGCCATAGTAACCAAGTAGGGTAGGGGTGGATATTGCATGCTATCCAGTGACTTAGAAATACATTTTGCCTGTTATGAGCAGAGCTTTGATCAAACAAGATAATATTTAAAATAATGACAGCCACCCAGGAGACACGTAATTTGGAACAATAAAAAAATTATTATCATCACTTGCCTGCAGAATTTTGCTTTTAAAAACCAGTTAGAAAAAAGCCCCTCATAAAACTCTTATCGTAAAAACATATAAGATGACCATGGCATAAATGGTAGTACATCTTTCTTTTGAAAAGTTTATCATGCTACAACCAAGACTTACAAATTACAATACACATTTTACAGACCTTTGACAAAATCTATACAAGACATACTTATCTGAAGAAACTTTCTTTTTCTTTTTCTAGATGTGACTGAATTGATAATTAGAGTTCCCAATCCTGCTTCTGATGAAGTTGTTTGGAATTTCAGGGCTTATGCAAAGATATGGCCAGATCTTACAAACTGCTGTTCACATGACTAGTCTCACTGGGTTAGTCATGTGGACGATTCAGTGAATTAAAAATTAGCAGGATTGGGTTTAATGTGTGGTGGTGAAAGTGTGGCAATAGATTTAGGAGGGTCTTTATTTTCCAACTTTATACAATTAGTAATGAGCAACTTCTTTTTTTTGTATGTCACTAGTCTGTGATGTAAAATGCCCCAAAATAAAACTGTAATTGAAGAAAGGCACCTTTATGTTAACTTATATTTTTGTTAATAGTGTTTACTTTTGCCTTTTTTGAAAGCTTTCTAGAATGTAGAGCATCTGTGAACAACATGAATAAGTAAGTAAGCACAAGCCTTTCGCAGTTCTCCTAACTATAATTAGCTTTTATACTATAAAAGCTACTATGTTGTCCCTTGATAGTTATGTGATCATGGTGTTTCCATGCAGAAAATGAAACCACAAAGCATGTGACAAAAGCATCTACCACCAAAACAAGATTAATAATTACTGGGTTTATGATCAATGGCAGGAAAAGAGTTTGAAGTCATAGAGATCCTGTCCTGCTTTCAGATGGGTTGAGGGTGTTTGACACTTGCCAGAAAATATGTAGCATCTTCAGAAGAACACTCTCAATACATCCAGCTGTTTCTATAAACAAGGCACATGGAATACTCTAGAATTAGCTGCTTTTAGTCTAAACACAGGCATCTTGGTTGGCTTGGTTTGAGCTCGATGCCTTGGGTCTAACTAAAGGCCACACACACAAAAGGGAGCATTGTAGCTTTTATAATAAAACAATTGGATTATTCTACCAACTTACAGGATTACAAAGCAGGTGCTTTTTATTAATTGATGAGAGCTAAAGCTCATTTTTGATAGATAATATATATTTATTAAATGTATTAACGTGTGTTTTATAACGTACCCTTTTTTCCGCTGATTGTTGCATACTGGTATCTTATTAAGTACATCTCTAAAGGATTTTCAAGACAATCAATGTGTACCATGATGACTGTACATAAGTATACAAAACTACAAAGGTTGTAAAGCATGGGCAAATGTTTTATTTTCAAAATGCTGTTCTTAACGAGAATAAAGGCTTTACTATTTACTTACAATGTTTGTGTCCACTTGGTTTTAACATGCACACAGATTTTTTCCATTGCAGTGAGCAGTGCTACAGAGAGAATTGCCCCTTGGTGCAGTTCCTCAATATAAGCAAAGTTAAACTGAAGGAAAGGGCTCCTAAACCACATTCCCCCACCTTTGGCTGCATTCCCACACTTACTCTTAGCTCTGGCACCTATCAAACCCACATGAGCCAGTCAAGGAGCTCAGCAGCCAAATTCCTAACACAAAAGGGATTTTTTTTCCCCCTGTTGGCTCAGCAGTTTCCTGTTCTGGTTCAGTTGCTTGTGCTTGTGAAAATGAGGGGACAGGAGAATACAAGTGGGCTTGGAGAGTGCAGGAGGAGTTTTTTCTTCAAATGGTTTGATATTTCCAGGTCTGGTGTAAGAACCATCATCACCAACCAGGAAAAAATCCAAGGGGTGGAGTGTTGGTGAAATAGTGAAGACAAAGTCTGTGCAAGTGATGGAAGAAATCCATGTGGAACCACAGCAAGTGCTAGACACCACCCCTGTTTTATTAGGTGGTCAGTCAAAACAACTAAAATTGCACCTTTGACTTCATGGAATCATTTGTAGTTCTGCTACTATCATCTCTAATTGTGAAATTATAAAGGCATGAATATGATTGTGCTTGACAGGGCCAAAAAAAAATAATAAGGGCTCCTTAGCAAGGGGCCCAGTCTGATTTTTACTGTGCTTGGACCTGATATAAGTAAGGAGCCTGCATAAGAGTGCTGAAAATGCTGACACTGGGATCTTAATTCTACACTTTCTCAGCACATGTGCTAAGTGGTAACAAAAGGGCCTTTGACTTTTCTCCCCTGCAGAAATGCAGAGCAACCCCAGCTCTCATTGCCTTCCATTGGAATTGCAGGGGCACAGCATTTCTGCAAATTAGACTGTTCTGAACAGAGCCCAGATTTGTGTAAATTGTCACAGCTCTGCAGGAGTCAGAGAAGTCCAGTTTATGATAAATGAAGATTTAACACTTGCCTACATGTGGGTAGAACCCCATTTAATTTCACCCAGAGTTTTATTCCTGTCAGAAGAGATTTTAAGTGAGCATTCAGGAACACAAGATAAACATAGATTCAACATTTTTGGCTAGATAAGCACTATTCCATCTGTTTTAACAGAATGGTGCTCACTTAGACTGACTGAGTTTTGTTTTGGCATGCTGGATCCTTACATAACCTGCCTTTGATTTACAACACCTCACATGTAAAACTTTAATGCTAAGAACGTTTCTAAATCAGTATCACAAAGTCCATGAGCTCTAGGCTTTGGAATTTTAGTGAGGAAACTAAAATTGAGATGTTGAAGGATTTTGTGTACGTTAGTCCATCTCTTCTGATTTGCTTCCCACTGCAACCATACAAAAAAAAATTAACAGGCACAGTAACAAAAAAGAAAACATCCATACTTCCACATCAAATACTCTGTTGTTCAATAAATAAATAAAAATCCCCTGCCCAACCCAAAAAGTGTGTGTATTATTTCTTCTTTGCATGGCATTTTTTTCATATTTTGACACAGATTCAGCAGTCAGATTCTTGCACACAGCTCTCTGTACCAGCTGTGGGAATTGTGTAGCTGAGGGCACAGTTGTTTGCTAGTAAGAAGTCACTGAATTGTTAAAAAAAAAAAAAAAATTGAAAGCAGCGCTTTGAGGTTTTTGCTTTAAAGAATTTTCAATTAAAAGTCAGTGATGAAGTCATACAGTTCACCTAGCGTATATTTTTTGTCATTTAGGACAATAAACAAGGTCAATAAAGAATAGTTTTTCTATGTCTCAGTGGAAAGAAGAATGTTATCCATGTGATTGCAAAGGATCTGCCAAATGGGAAAAATCAGTCAAACAAAGAGCACAGGGTTGCTTGCTGGAGTAAACAATTCTAAATGAACAAAAGCTGTACATAAAAGTAAAAATGTTCCACCCCCTAGTGAAAGCTGTTTTCAAAGCTCTGTATTCTTTCAGAATGTTGTAATACAGATTAACCTAATGTTTTTCTTCTGCTGATACAAGAGTCTGGTTCCTCATTTTACTTATGTGATTTCAGCTATCCTATTCCGTTTTGATATTTTAAAATTTTACAAACTGCCTTTCACCTTAATAAAATCTGCTTTTCTATTTCCTATATTTCAGAAGATGTGTCTGTACTACACACATTTTACATCAAGCAAGTTTGTTGGGAGATTTATATATAAAAGCTATGCTAGAGGTAAAGAAAGCCAAATAATCCCAAAAAATCTCCTTTTGAACATGCAGTTTCAGGAGAGGTTAGTTACCCTTCCAAGGCATGCAACTGAAAACCAGCAAACAAAATCCTCTGGGTACATACCAGGAATACTGGGCTGCAACAGGGCTATGTGCTAATTTAAGGTGCTCAATGTGCTCCCAACTTGGAGAATCTCAGCTCATAGAAAGCACAGGGAAAGTGCTGTATGAGGAGGGCCACAGCAATCCCTTAAATCCCAAAATGAGACTGCAGCAGCAGGATAAACCCTGTTTTACAATAGGCAAGGCAATACATGCCCAGTGCCTCGATGGCACAAGACCTGTCTGGATTTTAGGGTTTCTGTTTGTACAGCTGTTAAGGAGAAAAATAGAGGGTGGATTTCATGTCCCATATGACTATGGATGTCCTGTATACAAAATACTCTCTATTGCATTGCATTTTATCTAATATTCTGTGATGTGATGAGGCTGACATTTTGCAAATTTTTAATAAAAATTACAACATTCAGAAACCTCAGGGCTCACACACTTTCACATTAAAATGAGCAGGTATTTTAGGTATCTGCTAGCAGTGCTTTTAGTCAGTAGTGTCCTTGTCTTATCATAACCTGTGTTACTTAAGCATAACAATTTCCAATCACATCATACCAAGCAGGAAGCACAGGCTGTCAGTATAAATCTGGATTTCAGGCAGTTATTTAAATAGTTTTTGACATAAACTTGCTTCCTATGCAGATAGAAAAGTAAGATGTCCTCAGGATTCAGATAAGCTGGAAAGATGGAGAAAGAAGCTTCCTGGCTACGTTTTTTTACTGGAAATTTCCATTGGAGAAATGTATTTTTCAGGCTGTGACACCTCAAACTGAACTAGCTTGCTTAAAATATTTTGAAATGCCTAAGGAAGATGTTGAGAACAACTTACACTACCTGATAATCCAGCTCATTTCTTTCAGACAGCACATATCTAAAGCAATGAACAGTGTAAATGTCAGCATCATCAACCTGACTTGCAGCTGTGCCATTCCTTATGTTGAATTTTAGCCATTTCAGTCCTAGAAGTCCTATCATTCTTCCAGCAGTGTGAGAAACCCATTTCAGTTTTCAGTTGCATTTTTAAAAGTAATAAAATCTGAACTTGAGCAGCACCATTCCCATTCCATCTCTCTGTCTCTGCAGTCACTGTGAGCTCCTGCCACTGTGGGAATCACAACTCTGATTCTGCTGCAATGGAAACCATTCCCTCTTCTCTGCTGAGATTCCCTGCATGCTGGGGAAAGGTGTATGGACATAACTGGGCAGAACAAACTGGCCCAGGATGCCATTTACACAGTGGGGATTGCAACTGTGCACTGCTGCCAGTCTCAAGGCACTGCCAAGAAAACCATTCTCACAGAAAGCTGGATTCAGGAAAATCACAAGCACTTTAAATCCCAAGATGTTTGTGTAACTGAATGCATGAAAATTATCTACAGAGAATGCCTAATTTAAGAAGGTGCAATGTTAGAATTAAATAACACTGTAGTGCTCATTGGCAGCATGATCAGTATTTTATATACTTTTAAAACATCAGCTCCTCTCTGAAGTCCTGAGACAGAGGAACTGAGGCCCTTAAGTGCTGTAGCAATGTAAGTTAAGAAAAAATAAAATCTCCCACATGTCACTTATTTCTTCTAGTACTGGTATTTCTACCTGAATAGGTCATATGATTTCTCCTATCAGAACAGTTTAAAATTTTAGCACTATGTTTCAGTCTCTTTACTGTATTTTTCAGACTTTTTATTCCTTACTCTTATGTTTTCATAATGAGAAAACCTGATTAAACTATGCTTTAGTCACATGCATGTTCTAAATCATAGGACACTGTAGCCACCACTGCAATAATAAGCACTAGTGGGACTGATTAATTTCTTTGGAGGTGAGCTGGGGGTGTTCTTGAGGAGCACAACTGTTAACTGCTATTTTTGACCTGCTATTCCTACTACAATAAAGTCATCTACTGCTTGGTCTGCCACGTTCCTGGGAATGCTCACAGTTTATCATGTCTGTGCTGCAATGCTGAGGCACAGGTGATGGCTAAAGGAAGAACTGGAATGTGTCTGCATTCAGTGTTCATGAGCTCCTGGAAAGGGAAAATTCAAAAATCTGCAAAACTTGGAGCTTTTGTCCTATTTATGTAAGCATTAAGCGCAAACATCCTTATCATCTAATTTGGATGGCAGACATCATTTTCCCTCATCTTAATGTACAAGACTGATGTTCTGGTTTGACACTTGATTGTTTCAGCGTAACAGTGAATAAACTATGACCTACTTTGTGCACTACTGTATAACACAACTGGCTTGTGACAGTAGCTTAGGAAAGGTTTACGCTGCCACACTCTTTATAGAGTGCACAGAACTCTACGAACCAGAATTTAGTCATTTACACAGTTGAAAACAGTAATGAAAAATACTATAGACTCAGACTATAAGAAGATGAAAATCCATGAAAGAAAGTCTATTGGAGTAACTTATTAGCAGGGGCTTAGATTAAAATATATATATAGAAAGGAGTTTCACCCTAGCCTCCCAATGAAATGCCAAAGAAGCCTGAACATGAAATTGGAGCCACCAGCAATCTTGCTGAAATAAGACCTGACTTTTAAAGAGACAGTTTTTTTTATAAAGTGTTTATAATTTTAGCCTCTTACTATTGGAAGTCTGCCTGTGTACAATTATTATTGAAAACTTTCACTCCAGGAAATATTCAGTCACTAGCGATAGGAAAATGATCTATTCAATACTGATATATTAACCAGACAAATAATAAAATGGAAATTATACCTACCCATAGATACTCCTGCAAGTCATGAATCTGAAAGTCAACCATTAGAGGATCACTCAGCAGAAGAGGCTTCTGCAAAATGGATTTTTTAAAGTGACAGGGCAAACAAACCTAATTCTCCAAATCAGGAGCAGAGTTTGTCAAATGCTTAGTCTTGCTTTCGTGACTGTAGAGGATAAAAAGTTTCAGGGCATTTTTTAATTCACTTAGGATCAGATTAGCAAAGCAAAAGCTGACATTCAGGAGACTTCCAAGCACCAACATTCAGTGATGCATATGGGAAATAAGGGCTGAAAGATCTCTGGCAGAATTTGTTTGTGCAATGCACCATTGCTTTCTTCATACTTTGACAGGAAGACTGAGAATTCAATAGAATATATTTGAATGGTATTTTTACAATTCAAGAAGAATTATATTTACAAAAAGAAGAGAAATACAGGAAGATATAAGTACTAGAGTAGATGAACAACTGACATGAACACCTGAGTTAGGAGAGAAAAAACTACAGAGAATTAGATGTACTGGAGACTCTTGCTTACAATTATCCAAGTGTCCTTCAAATCATTCAATGATTTGAGATTTATGAAGAGACAGCCACTGAAACACAAGAGTTTGTGGAACACAACCCTGGACTGAGAAGAAAATCCAGAATGAAGGCAACCAGCACACTTCCAGAGCATCTCATTAATGCAGTATTTTTCAATTTAATTAGTCAAGATGGAAAAAGAGAATGATGAAAACAGAAAGAACTAACCAGAAATAGAAATCGTTCCAGAGTGGCAGGTCCTCAGCTAAAAGCATTCTGGGATTTACAGAATCCAGAACAGGCAACAGAAACCAACACAGGCAGAAACCCAGAATTCCAGATTTTCTGGGCAGCTTCATGAAAACTGCATTTATACCCATTAGCCCCTCTTATTTCTGACATGATTCCAACTTGCAGAATATGGTAGGTTCTGTGAAGATACCACATTTAAACTCTTGCACAGACTGAACAAAGCATCAGGTAAGAAAGCAGAGTGTTACATCAGGAAAGATCTGGGTGACTGATGCCACAGGGAGGGTTTCAGGGGAGTCAGGGCAAGCAGCTCCTGTGCTCTGCAATCTCTCACCCACTTCTTTGTATTCTGAGTTGTATTTTAACACTCCACTAACAGCCCATGGTCTTTCTTTCCCTGCCCCACTTCCCCCCTTCTTTTTATGAACCAAGAGTCTCAAATCTAGTTTTGCTGCAGGACTATTTGGAGGCTTTATTTTTCAGCTGGTGACAGCCTTTTCTCCAGACTTCTAACACATCCCATAGTTATAAATAGAAATTTGGGGTTTGCTTATCTAAATGGCTTTCAAAAAACACCAGCAGCATTTTCAATAGAAATGCTTCAATGTTTTTTGCTTTTAAGGTTAAAAGCAGAAAAAGGAAACAAAGAAGATTGCAGAACCCATGAAGAATTTCTCCTCTCTTTAAAAAAAAAAAAAGAAAAACAACAAAAAACAGATGTTTATATAATCACAGAAAAATCACCAAATTGCAATTGGCCTTTTTTTCCATTATAAACAGTTATTAACAACTGCAGAGTGATGAGTGAAAATACAGCTTTGGTACTGGAGGATTAGTTCAGACTTGTGCTCACAGGCCCACTGCTGTGCCTGTGTTAGCACAGTTCAGAAGATCACATGCTGTAAATTATCTAAATTATCATCTTCCCTTTTTATTTTTTCAAACATTCCCAATGTAGTTTCAGAAATTAAATGTTACTGTAATCTTTATAAATTTTCAAAGATGTCTGAGTCAAGGGTGTGGACCAATAAATTGGATTCTGTATCATGAGTCTTATGACTTTTATCACTACATTCTCAGCTGTTAGTGCCAAGATTAAACTTTCAGAAACATCTCAAGCATTTTGAATTAGACTTGATGAAAACCACTAGCACATACTCAGCCTTCAGTTCTGCTTTGTTCTTTGATCTTATTTTTTTCCTTAAAAAAAAAAGAAATTGTAAGGTCTTCTTCTGTATAAATTTAATTTTATACATGTGCTTTTAAATCAAAAGCAATCATATATATGCTCCCATTTTAAACCATTTTGACTGCAGCACTTTTGCTTTCAGAAAGAAAAAACCAAATACCTGTAAATATCCATGTTTGAAAAAAAAGGAGAGTAAAATTCTCTTAAGTGCAGTGTACTAGTGACCTTCCACTTTTAACCTGCTTATAAAGCTTAGTGTGAAACCAAATTATTAGAAAAAACACATTCAACATATAAGATCTTAATATATATATGTGTGTATATAAATCTGTTATATAACAGATTAAAAGTGTAAAACCATAGAATAAGAGGTGGTCATCACTTACAAGAATTCCATTATGAGATTAATTAAAGAATTACAGCTGCAGTAGGAGGGCAGACGAAATTAGAAACAAATTATTTTGTTTAAAATCTTCCTGAATTATTTCAACCACCCTTGGTGAAAGTGGAGAGGGGAAAAAAAAACCTCTCACATAAAACTGATTAATTCCTTCTATTTTACAGGGCTGAATTTTCCTAAATAAACCACAGAGATGCAGTCTTTAAGAAATCCGTTAGTTATTCAGGCTATGCTTTTTCCTAATCCAACATTATTACCTGCAGCAATTTTAAATATTTTCTTAAGCCTAGTGTAAGATTTCCCATTTATAAATATATCCTCTTTTCAATATTTTTTTTGGAAACTACTCAGTCCAACAAACATGCATGTGGTTGTAACTTCATTTAGGGCCCCAATAATAAGGATATTTATGGAATTAATTTAAAGATGTTTCACAGTGTAGCCATTTTTTTCTGGGTTCTGTATTTAACATTTTTCTCTTATCCTATTAATTCTGCTTTGATGTGATGTGATTACATACAGGCATCCTTCAAAAGGATGCAGACTAGACTTCCCCTGTCCAGCTTAACTTGATATTAAGCTTTTGAATCCTTCCTCACTGTTCAGGTGGAGACCTCACAGCTGTGTAAGGAGTGAGTGAGCATTTCTTTGCTTCTTGACACTATGCATTTGTTCCTGCTCTAGCACCATAAATATGTAGCCTTTTCTCCCTTGTACCTCATTCATATTTGCAAGGATTTTGCAGAACACCTCCATTCTGAGTTCTTCAGAGAATTGCTGGATGCATCTACCCAAGGGAAAAGATTACTGCCATGAAAGAAGCACTTTTAAAATCTCTCCAGATAGGTAAGTAACAACCTCTAGTGCCAACGGAAAAATGCAGCTTGAAAATGTAATGGAATGTAAAAGAATATTCCCTCCTGTATCTGGAAATCATCCCCTCACCTGCTGTGAAGATAACTTTCTGTCTTATTTTGATTTAGCTACATTTTCCACACACTGTGCCTTGCAAAGCTCAGGCTATGGTTGATTTAGAAGACCTGCCAGCTAATAGGGTCACAGTTGGTATTGCCATAAACCCAAGAATATCTCTTTCTTTTACTGTTTTCCCTAAGAATACCGATTTTTAAAACCAAAATTTTACTAATTTTATACAGATAAGAATAGGAAAAAAAATCCCCTTAAGACATACCATAGCTAGAAGCACTGTTTGTATAGCAGCACAGTTGATCTTTCCAACAGCAGAGAAGTAACCATTGCAACAGTGTCAGCAGAGTGTTTTGGTGACACAAGGGATGAATGAAGATTTGGTATTTTCATTAAAAAGTTCAATACTTTTCAGATTCCTTACTTTTCATTTCCAGTGCTGTCCCATCAGTACTAAATCTGCACAGAACAGTGCTCAGAACCACAATCTACTACTCACTCCCATTCTCTGGAGGTTGAGTTTTAATTAACTGTATTTTCTGTAGAAAACAAGCAATTTTTTAATTCTGAAAAAAATTCTGGAACAAATTTATCCCATTAGTTGTGCTATATTAAAGAAAATTCTTTCTCCCTTCAAGTCTAAAGCTGTGAGCCACTAAACTGAGTCTTAAGTGGTATGCTTATCTTTACATTTTCAGTCTGAAATTGTTCAGAGTAAGGACTGTCATACCTTAAATACAGATCATTTTGTGGAATGTAATTTTACACAGCAGTGGAGCAGTATAGCAAATAAAATGTCAGCCAAGAATGCTGTAGCTTTATGATCCTGGATATGTGCTGAAAGAAACACACTTTATTCTTTGCACTCAGAAAGAATTTTTGCCAGCATGTGCATTAAGAGAGGTCAACAGTCCTGCAAGGTGCTATTAATGCATAAAGTAATTTTCATGCAGTTTTCACACTTTCTATCCTAGAGCACTTTGCAAAGCTAATAAGAAAGAGTATAGAAGATGGACTGAGAGAAGAGTAAAGAATTTCACGGGAAAAAATAGAAAAGTTTCACTTGCTGTGAAGCAGGGGGGAGTCAGAGGTTTGCACCATCACAGCCCTGCCTGCAAACCATGCAGCTCATGTGGCCCTGACTCCCACTGACAGAGTGGCCATCACAGACAGGAACCCTGCAGCCTGGGAGTTTAGAACATTCTGTACTGACACTGACCCTCAAAACACTGCTTGTGACCTGAGGCTTGGGGAAGCCTTCCAAAATTGAGTGATGGGGTTAGAATCACTGGTGTGTATTTGAATGGAAGTGTGTAATATCACAGTGAAGGGTTTGGAATTTGGGGTTTTAGAATATAGTAGTAAGACAAGGTGGAGGTTCTTGGGCATTGGCTTTTCTTCCTTCTTGGTTTTAGGTAGTAGTTTTTGGTTGGATAGAAAGTACTGCAGTGCAGGTCACAGGTGTTTGGTCATTGAGTCAAAAGTATAAGTAATATAGATATTAGTTTTTAATTGGATAGTTAAGCCTTAAAAGAACTTGTAACTATCAAGATACACCAACATTTTCTCACTTTTAGCTGGTTAGCCAGAAGTACTGAAGAACTCACTGTAATATAAACAAGAATTAATAAACAACTAAGTCCAAACATGAAAATCCATCTCTCGTGCTTTCAATCCCAACTCTGACTAAAAGCAAGAAGGAAAAAAAAAAAAACAGCCACTAATAGATGGGCACTTGTCCTTCCCTGGATTACTGCTGCACCATTTCCCTTGGTGTGGATGTAAGGGCTGTGACACTGCTGCTCAGGGAGCTGATGGGGCTGACCCAGCACAAAGGGCTCCGGGGGCGGCGGAGCGGAGCCGCTCGTGTCACAGCCAGCTGTGACAGCACAGTGCCCTGCCAAGGGAGGGAGGGGACAGCAGCCTTGGCCAGGGAGCACAGCACTGTCTTAATGGGGAGCTGGCTGGGTCACCCCATAAAATGAGACTGTTGGTCTCTACTGGAAAAAGAAAAGACACTCCAGAAGTATTTTGTTCCAGTGTAGTTCTAATGAATCTCAACTGTTTGTTTCAAAATTAATGGACATGTTTTAACACACTTTCTGAAACCCAAAAAATAAATGAAGAATTACTTTGGGGTTTTTTTAAATTACAATCTGTTTACATTTCTAATGTCTTCTTACTCTCTTTTCTTGAAGTATCATATACAAACACAATTAATAAAATTAGGTTTTTACCTAGAACATACCCTAGCAATGAGGTTTCATTGTGCTGAAAATCCCAACAAAGCAGACTCTGCCTGTTAGCTCACACTAACTGAGTCTTTGGCTGATATTTCCATGGAAGGTATGCTGATCTTTCTAGTAGTGTCAATAGAATCACATTACTGCTCGAGTCATCATTTTCTAAAAGCTATTTGGCAGCTCACCATTCATCCCCTACAGTTAGATTCAACACTGTTTACAGCATCCAATAAACAGAGTTAGTTAAATACAAATTAAAGAGATCCTTCATTATTTTTCCTAATGTGGTTAATTTCATAATAAAATGCTGTATCTACTTTGAAATGTTACTTTTTTTCCTTTGACCATGAATCTTAATGCTTTATTTGTGCTGAGTTTTTAGTAACAATAAATGCTTTGTCTGCTTGATGCAAAGAGTTCAGTGGTTTAATTAAAGGGGATTAATTGAATTACTGAACTAATTAAACCAGTTAAACCAAATGCTTAGAAAGAAAAGGTTAAAAAGTAGTTGTGTTATGCTATTCCTTATTGTGTGAGTGTTCACAATCCACTTCAGCACCAAGTCAGCCAGGCTGGGTGGAATCACTGGTAAAAGCAGTTAAACTAACCTTGCTGAATTTACAATGAAATAGGGTTTAACAACACTAATAAACAGCAGGATAATAAGAGCAGAAAAAAGAGCAGCTGGAGCACTAACAAAATGAATTATGGCATCACAGCTGAGATTGATAATGAAAACCCCTGGACAGTAACTTCTCAAACTAGTACAGCTGTTTCCAAATAGCCATCTGTCTGGGGCCCAAGGCTATCTGATGTGTGGGCACTCTTAGCAGAGCTCAGTTAAGAAATTACAGAAACACTGTGATAATATTGAAAGTTGATGTGATATAAGCAATATAAACTTATACTGGTTTAAGAAAAAATTGAAAAGGGGCAATTTTGCAACTTGGTTTGAAGTGGTGAACCAGCTGCGTGTTGTAGAGTCCTAAAATAAACGATTTGATGACAGGAAAACTGTGAGAGTGGTTAAAAGGAAATTTGTTTTTCCTTTTGGAACAATTGGCACAGGAAGTCTTATCACTACATAAGTCTCCAAAACAACTTAAGTATAGTTTATAGAAAGAATAAATTCCTTCAGCACAGGAGTTTTTAAATCAATTCAACTGTCAAATGACACAGTCTACCCTTAGCCTCTATTTTTCTTTGTTGCAGCATTCTGAGGATGGGTTCACCTTGCCCTCTGAAAATGAACTTGTAGTTTTCACCTTTAAGATTTTACTTGTATGAAAACTGCAAACTGTGACTCTGTAATCATCTAATATCACTATTCATCCTTTTTCACATTGGTATGTTGTCAGTATACAGCTTTGTTTCTTAGAAGTGGGAAACATGCATCTCTAAGTTTTACTGGTATGATGGCCAATGGAACATGTGAAAAAACATGCCTTGATGAGATGATAAAAATATTAACAAATTGAAAACAGAGAACAGAGTCCAAACCACAAACATTAAATTGCAATCACTTAAAAGGCATTAGCAAGCCTGTGAGGTCAACCTCTGTCATCATCTCCAGAAATGCAATTTTTCAACAATTAACACTGACAGAATTAACCATGTATTAGAAAGAGAAAATTCATCTTTTATGTTTTAAGTTGATAATAAAAATAATTTTTATAGGAAATTTTAATTCACTGTTTTCAGATACTTAAACCCAGATATATCAGTGTTTTCTTTTAAAAAGGAAAGTTGCCTACTTTTTTTACCAAGTCAACTCATAATAAACTGTAGTAGAGAGGCTATGAAATCCCACTTGGTTGCTCTGCCAACATTTCCTTTATGTGTCAGTCAAGTCTGCTAGAAGACAATTTAATGTCTACTGATTTTATCTTTTCATCATTTTTGTGCGCTATTACTACATGATTTAATCTTCTAGGTCTAAGCTATTAAAACCAAGAATTCTACTTCCCTTCCTGCATAAAAACATCCCATGTACACACACAAACAGTTTTCCCTTGTTGTGATGTAGGATTTTGTTCCTCAGAATTAATTCTTTTCAACTATAAAATATCCCTTGGGCAATTTCAAGGATTGGTAAAGAAAATCTGATATTTCATAGATTAAAACTGCAACATAAATACAAATAAATGTTTGGAGAATCTACACAGCCCTATCACCAAAAATTATCACTCTCCTGTAGTTCAGGGCAAAGACTGGCCATCTGAGAACACCTGTGACAGTGCCATCAGACTGCAGGGCACACATTTCCCTTCTCTTCAACACCTGAACACAGAGCTGAACAGCCTCACACCTTCTCAGCTCCCACCCTGGGTGTGGAAGTCACTGCCCTGCATGGATCAGGGCTGTCAGCCCACAGAGGCTGGGAAAATACAGACTGAATCCTGCATTAGCAGGCAACCAGGCTGGGGAAATAATCTTAATTTGATGACCATGATTATTTGTGTGCCTACATGAATGGGAACTTGCCCCTGTAAGTAAAGCCTTGTACACAAACAGGGCAAAAAATAACACATCATAGTGGCAATCTGGCCTTACTTCCCTTGGCAAGTTTGGTTGGATTTTTTTTTTTTTTTTTTTTTTTGGAATTGTACAGGCCAAGTTCTGCTGTAAATAACTACAGGAAAATGCCAATAGACTATTTACTAGATAGAAATCCCACCATTCAGAAAAACTGTACTACAACCCATCTGGTACAAATCAGCTTTACATGATGAGGAGCTGGTATGTGTCTAATCCTGCCCTAGAAAATACAACGCCAACAAATTGTCATAGTTTTCTGGAATTATTGAATTTAGGCCCTATATTATATTTTTCATTGCCACTTTCAGCTTCACAGGCAACTCAAGTAGAATAATTATTGACTGTAAAGAAACAGCCAAGCATTTCCACCAGGTATTACCTTCTCTCTCAGGATCAGTGTCCTACTGTGTAGCCTATTTTTTAATACAACTCAAAGTATAAAAATTCAATACAATGTAAAAACAAACCAACCAACCAAACTCACAATTTAATTCACTTACCTTTGGCTTCCTGTTTAGTCCAGAATTTTTTCACTACCTCAGTAATGTGCCTCTCCTCTCTCAGCTTCTTTTGCCACTGTCGTAGCTCTTGTATTTCACTATCACAACGAACCTGTGAAAGGAGAATCAGAAAATAAAATTAGAATTTTATACCTTTATGATACCCAGGATGAGGATACAATTTTTTTCATAAGGCTGTGGCTGGGCAAGTATGTGACAGCCATTCTCTGCTGGGCCTGAGGTAAAAGCAAAATCCCAGAGGTTTACAGTTTTCAGCTTACACAGAAATAAAATCCACATAATTGACAAATCCAATTGAAAGCATAAATATGTCTATTAGGGGATCACTTTGACTACCAAGGACTCCTGAGAATGAGATTGCAGTGAGATGCTAATTCTTTTGAGTTAATTAAAATTTAAAGCCTTATGCTGAAGGGTATTAGTGCTTATAAAAAGGCATAACACTATGAAACCAACCCACTGACCAAAATAATAAAACAGAGAAGGAACATGAAGGGTCACACAGGAGAAAATTTATTCCATCAACCTGATTCACACCTGCCATCAGCTGCAAATAGACTGCCTGGCAATCCCACCCACACAATTTTCACAAACAGGAGAAAACCATTAATCTGTTATTTAAAGTAATTGGGCTGAATTATATGGTATCCTTTGACAGTCAATTACCTTGTGAAAGGCATAATTCTGCTTCCACAAAAAAATTACAACAAAGGCCTTGATTTCATTTAGATGTAAGTTGAAATTTTCTAGTATTGTTTTTGTACTGATGTAGTTCCTACTAACATAGAAGTGAACTAGCTCTGCATCAACAGCTTTTACCACTCTGCTACTTACACTTGTTGTAAGCAGGGTTTGATTAATTAGCAGTGTGTTACCCATTGCTGGCATTCACACAATTACTACCTCCAGTGCACAAAATACTGTCCTGAACAGCAGTGGAAAGGAACATGCCAGTATTATCTTAGACACAGGCAATTATTCTCTTTGAGTCATAGTCAAATTGTAATAGAATTATTTTTAAAATGCAGTTTCTGGGGTTTGGGGTTTTTTTTCCTAAACATTACTTACAAAAATATTTCAGGATTAAAATTATGTAAGGAAAGTGGCTGCCCCATCCCTGGCAGTGTTCAAGGCTAGGTTGGATGGGGCTTTGAGCCACCTGGTCTGGTGGAAGGTGTCCCTGCCCACAGCAGCAGGGTTGGACTGGATGATCTTTAAGGTCCCTTCCAACCCAAGCCATTCCACGATTCTAAGACTCAGTGTCCTAGGAATTGAGTCTGAAATGGAACAACATGGTAGAAACAAACAGCAATAAGATCAGTTTCTCCTGGACACAGTTTTGCTTGCAGGAAGATTACCACTTAGTTCCCTAGAAAATTTCTAAATCAGATTGTATTTATTGTGCTCTTACAGGATGTGGTGAAGAGTTTGCTCTGTGACTTGAACTCTATAATATGCTCTTCTCCATTACACTCTGCTTTTCTCCCACTTTGCTAAGACACATACAGAGCAAAAGAGCACGACTTACTTTTCCACCAGCTACAAAAAACCCCAAACCTTAAAGAAAACAGTATAAATTATTTATCAAAAGTATTCTTTCCTCCCAGGATTTCTCCTCTGTGCTGCAGGTAAGAATGCAATGAACAGTAGCTAAACTCCCATAGCACTTTTCAATCCACTTAGAAGGTAACTTGCTGTTTCAGCCAGTGCACTGGCAGAGCAGAAATACAATACAAGGTTACTCAATCAATAAAAACAACCAAGACTTTTGCTCAGTGACTTGAGATCAGATACACCTTAGACCTCCAATAATATCCCATTATACTGATATCTTTCTGTAGTATCTTCTATGAAAGTTATAAGAACTTCTTACAAGGTTGCTATGAAATTTTAAAAATTAAAGAAGTTACAACTACTATTGATAACTTCAGCTATACAAAAAATAATTTTCTATTAAATCCATCAAATACTATTTGCAAAAATAAAATATAATCCAAACACAGGATAATTTATTTAGGCTTGTAGGACACATTTTTTTTCTTTTATACTGCCACATATGCTTTTATAAGGCAAATAATTCCTTATGACATGGAGTCATTTTGTCTGCACAGGAAAAGTTAAGGAAAGGCTTATGGAACATAAGCATATAAATGACAGAAGTGCAAGAGGCATGGAGATAGAGAAATTACTACCTCTATACCTAAATATAAAATTTCTGAAAATATGATGTTTCCATTTGCAACTTCGGCTGTGTAAGACCTGTATTTTGGCCCATGAAAGGGCTACAGTTGTCTCTGAATATTGGAAAAAAACCCAATAATTCTTAACTGTTATGAAAGATAAAAGGCAAGTATGGTAGATTCTGTATAGACTCCCTAAGCAAATGAAACAGTGACAGTGCAGTGAAACACACAGTGAAATACAGAGTTCTGAGATAAAGGCAGAGTCAGATGCTCAAATACTCCAAAGTCAGCATTAAATCTAAGCAGTAAAATGAGCTCCCAGAACAAAGTGTCTTTTTAGAAAAGTGACCTAAAAAAGGAAAAAGAACACAGATATGCCACCTGCAATAAAACAGGTGACAGGAATGTAACAAAATCCATTAAAAAGTTACAAATAAGCTGAATAGATTCCAGTTCAGCATAGTTGTGATATAGTTTAGCACACTGATAATTCCTAAGAAAGTTCTGTTTTGAAACCAGGGTGTAATGCTAAATGAAAAAGCCATGACTTAGCAGCAAAATCTCCAGGCAAATAAAGAGAGAGTCAAGGATCTTGTCCAAACAACTGACATGTCTCTCCTGCACACCAGAATGCCTGAAGCCCTGGAGGGTCTTAGCTTTGAAGGGAGAGTTCACTCCTACACTTGCTGGAAATAACAGGAAATATTTGTGTGGCCTTCTAGGTGTAAGCCTTTGCTGGTAGCCACAGCTTGCTGGAAAGCAATATAAACTGTGATAGCAAAAACACAACCACACTTTGCAAGATACAAAGCAAAACTGAAGCATTTTTATCTTCAACTTTTGCTCAAGGGACATGTATAAAATAGCAGTGAATATTTACATAATGCTGTCCAATTTCAAGTCTAAGATATAACAAGATTTAGTCAAAACCCCTCTGCTTTCAGTGCTAGGTGAAAACATGTAGCACAACAGATAAGGATAACACTAAAGGTTCACCCACAGTCATCAGAGGAAACTCTATTAATGAAAAAATTCTGTTCGTCTGGAATAGTTATGCAAATTTTAAAGATTAAAAAGATCCCATTTTAAAAAAATGGCACTAAGCAAAGATTCTGCAGTAGAAGGGTGAAAGAATATACATATATATATATATGATATATATATCATCTTTTGTTGGAAAAGTGCCTGGAAAATTGACACCTAGCTGAATACTGCCTTGGCCCATGACAGATGAATGGAACCTCAATAAAAAAGAATGGTGGAAAGGGAAAAGGAAGAATTCTGATGGCAGAGCTGTCTCAAGTCTTATTTGAGTGCTCCTCCTGGCCCTCAAAGAGCCCTCTCAAGATAATTTTTTCCTTTCTGTGATCTCAGAGAACTCAGCAGTTGTATTTCCCACTGCTGTTCATTCTGGAATTTGGTTCTTGATTAAACTTGAAATAATTGTCAGAGTGCCCATCGATGTCTTTGTATCAAAGATTGTAGCAAGGATTTGGTTGATGGCAGCCATTAATTATTATTATAACAACTAAACAAGTGTTCTGAAATGTGCTGCAGATAAGGATGAATTCACTGTTTTGATCATGCTTTACTATCAGAGTTCTCAAGATTCTGTACCTATAGCTTTTTTTCTCCCCCTACACAGAAAAATCTTTACTGCCTGGTCCATTTTTGCTTTTTTTTTTTGCCATGTGTTTTTGATACTGGCATGCTCAGACAGCTGGAAGTAGCAAAAACAAGTGAAGTATCAAGAGAAGACATGATGCTCAGTCAGTTATATAACCACATAAACTCTACTGCCCAAATCAACAAAATACCTCAGAAAATGGTCTGAGTCCATAGAAGATGGGCCTTAGAAAACCAAGACAGAAGTACTTGTTTCACCATCACAGTGTCATGGATCTGTGTGCTCATCTTTAATTATCCAGTATTATCACCTTGTGTAAATTTTTATTAAGCTATATTTCAAAGTTCTCAATCCTCTGAATTATAAAACAAGGTTTAATGTTGACACAATAATATCTTTAGAAAGCAAAACAGCATTATCTGTAAGCATTCAGTTATTATCTGCTATTAACATTAAATCAGGATTATCTGACTGAGCTTTTTTTTTAAAAGCAAATAATCTGAATTCTTTGGTAATTTTTCATAACATACTTACCATTAATGTGATGAAATCCCATTTAAGCTTAATGTTCTCTTAATCTGCCAGCCCAAGGATAACACATTGCCCTATGTAGTAATTTGTTACTAATGATTTTTATTTTATATTCTGATTGCAATTTTTAATTTTTAAAACTCCATGTTCTTTCACCTCAAAGAAGGTAAAACATTAATAGCTTATTTTATAACCTGAATTATTTTTTATGTCTCCTATCTTTTATAGCTAGACTTTCTCTCTCATTTCTGGGAATTGGTTTAGGATGATAAATATCAGTGTGAAAATCCTGAAATTCATCTATACAAGGAAGGATTGTGCCCTTCACAAGCTTTCAGAGAAGCAGAAGATATCTGAGCAACCTTGCAGTGTTCAGCAAACATAACTGTTATTGGATAATGGTTGCCTGCACTGTAAGGATGCCTGCAGGGATACTGTCAGTGCTAATTAATGTTAGTGTCAATGCTGTCTCTGTTTAAAAAAAGAAAATAAAGGAAAATGAACAAGCAGAGTCACAAAAATCCATCAGTCAAGAAGAACATTTCAAGGTATTTCATTGTCTTTGGCTGCACAGCACATTATGGGAGCCACTTATATATTCATGCTTGTTAAAAATAGTAGAGAACTTAACAGAGAGTGTTTTATACTGATTGTTATTTAAAGAATACCTGACATCCAGAGATGTCTCACTGTCCATCACAACAAAATTGCTGCTATATCTGGAGGCTACTTAGAAGCTTAAGTTTTGATAAAGGAAATCAAAGACATTTCATCATCACCAAAATCACCTGAATTTCAAGTAGTAATTTCTTCTGGAGGTGTGAAGTTAGAGCTTTTAAAAAATATATTTGACAGAACTTGTTCAGGATTTTCAAAATAATTTATTTAGTTAGCATGGCTGTTACCCTCCAAAATAATAGCATTGGACAATTTTCTTTGTATTTATTTTATGCACCTTGCTTTTTCCCCTTCAACTAGGAATGGCACTAGTGCTGTGTTAATAGTGTGCCCTACAACATCTGCTTGTCATTTTGTTCCCCTTTTCCTTGAATAACAGCCTTCATGCCTCTCATAAATCTCCTCTCTTAGTCCTGGTCTCAATTCCTTGTCCTTTCTTTCAGTATGCTTTTATTGCTCAAGAGATTTCACCAGTCCTCCTCATGCATCTCCACACTCACTCACATATCCCTGCATGAAGCAAAATAACACTCCATCCTTGAGAACTACCCAAAGCAACTTTCAATTAAACAAAGAAAATTGTTCTGTGTTAATTATACCTTGGAAAAATCTGATTTCTGTGGATTTTTTGTTGTTGAGGAAAACAGTGAGATTACATCAGCATAAATGCCTGTAAAAAATTGTAGTCACTAGGCATAAGGCAGAGCAACATCCAAAGCCAATGAACCATAGGGGTCTCAGCAGCTATTTATAGTATCCCCTACTTAAAATTTATGTAAGGATTTTCCCCAGGGCCTTCACAGTCCTACAGTTTTCAACATCAAGCAAAATAATTATAGATTACTCTTACCCGATAGCCCCTCCAGAAGGACTGAATTAGTATGCTTGCTTCTTCTTCTGACAGAAGCAGAGAGAGAGGAATTGGTGGTCTAGGACTTAAAAAAATAAAAAATTTAAACAGCCAGCCTATAAATTTAAACACTTTCTTCCCTAACAGTATATTTGATGAAAAAATGTTGTTCAGAAGCCTCAAAAACACAATTTCTTATTGCTCTGGATACAAAATGCACAAAGAATATGTCCTTTACAAATATATTGTTATATACACTACAATAATTCCTTTTTAAAACAATGGCACATCAAGCACAGTCATATTTCTTATCCTTCTAAATGTATTTCAAACTCTCCCTATTATGGTAAGGTTTGAGGTGGCAGTGGGAGGTGGGCAAGCAAAGCAATCTGCCATTTGTAAAGCAGGGAAGGTTCTAGTGTGTGTGCAACAATGAACAGACTTAATGATGTAAATGTTTATTACATGAAATATCTTAGTACATTCATTTACATTATGGTGTCACTTTAAATTTAAACATGCTGAAAAATAATTATATTCATATCTGCATAACATGAATACACCTTTAGAAATGTTTGAACAAGTTCTTAAAATGTTGAAATTTTATTTTTGATCCCATATACACTTTCTTTTGGTGATAAAAAAATGTAATACATTTGTGAACTCAACCATTTCCAGCCAAAATATATGGTAGTTTGAAAGAAGCACATTTGGTGATTCTGTTGCTACCAATTTGAATGGGAACAAGCTAGTAATTAAATTCAGCCATCTAGCAAAATCTCAAATGACTCTATCAAACCTTGCCTCCCAAAAGCCATTTTCTATGGGTGTTGATTTATTTCTCAGACACGATGATGAAAAAAAAAAATATATCCATTGGAAAGGACAAAACAGAATTTGTTTCTGTACTTTCTTTTATAAGAAATGCCAAAGTACTATAGGGTAATAACTCTGCAACTCATGAAAATACCAGTTCTGAAGGGAAGCCTTGGCACAGCATTGGAATGGCTGCCAAGAGCCACTCTCCCTGCATGGGGAACAGACTGAACACAGCCTTGACTTGGAAGAACACAACATGGAGAATTTGGATGCAGCACCCACCTACAGACACAAGCAGCCCATGCAGGAACATGATCTGTAGTGTTTCTGTTATAAAGACAAGTACACTGCAAAGCCCATCAATAACCAGCTATTTATTTATGCAGTCTTACATTTTCTGGCTAAAATGCTGCAATATCTTTTGGAAATGTATTTATGGCATGATACAGCCCAAGCTAGGAGGCTTGACAGTTTAAATTTTCCTTTCACTTAATTTCATTCATATTAGTCTCTGCCCTAGTAAGCTTCCTATGCTCTCTGATGTCTTTCTCTTAGGGCTTGTCTTCACTGCAGGAGCATTTCAGCTTAAAGCACAGCCTTACCTCTTATCTAATGCTACACTGACTCCACTGTTTTAGTCTGTGTGCTCAGCTAAATTGGTCTCATCATCATGTCAGCTGAGTTTTGGCCTACATTTATTTTAATGTGAAGTAAAACCTTGGTCTGTTTGCAAAAGTCGAAATAAGGCAAAAATAAAAAGCAGTCTCTCCATTGAGCTAAACTGCCCTTAGTTCTGTGTACATTAATTAGCATTTCTCCTGCTCAGGGGAAATCATAAGTGCTGGACAAGCAAGGCTCCCTGAGATAACAGCTTCTTATAATCAGACTTAAAAATCTGAAGTTGGACTGTGCTGGTTTCCCTGATAGGCTTTCATCCTCTGTTCTATTTTAGATCTTTTTGAAAACCAAAACTTAGGGAAAATCACAGGAAGACCTACATACTTTACAGCAGTTATATCAAAGACACTGAACTTTCTCTAAGAATAAGTACATGTCCAAAGAACAACTTGAGATTTCTCCTAGCCTGCAAGGTCAACTCTAGCATTTCTTTGCTTTCATTTTAATTTTGCTTTCATTATTTTTTTTAAATAATTTTTCAATTATAAAAATTTCTATTTTATAATTCAACACTAAAACTGACAAAGCAATATAAAAAATAAAACAAGAACAGGATTTAATTTTTAGTATGACAGCCACTAGCAGATATCAATCCTTTCAGTGGCACAGCTTTAAAGAGCAGATGTCATGCCAGGTCCAGTTTGGTCTAAGGGAATAAATGGAGAATATATACAATTGTCTGCAGGTCAAATAAAAATAGACTGTGAGCAGAGGAAATCAGCCCTCAGCAGTGAATGAGGGAAAGAGGAGTCTGTCATTTGTGGCAGAAGACAGCTGTATGCCTCCAAGATGCAAAGTGACAGTGCCATGTACACTAACTGCATTCTGCTTTGGTCCTTGATTATGCACGAACATAAAAGCCACATATGAAACAGTGATATCTATTTAGATATATATATTGTTTAACAGAAGTTGCAACTGTAAAAAAAATCAGAAAAATTATTTTTCTTAAGTGTTTTATTTTACCAAATCTGCATAAAGCAGACAGACCACCCAGAAACATGTTTCTTGCTTTCTGAGCAAACTTGTGCAGATCTTGATTCTGTGAGATATTCACTTCCTATATGACATTATGCAAGTGGAATTTCACACCCAGAAGATACAAAACAGCCTTTCATTAAATAAATGTAGGAGGCATTGAAAAAGGTTCTTAATGAAGACATGTATCTAATTTCCTCACGAACAGAAGATGAGGTTCTCAATGAATTCTGAAAAGGGGAGGAAAAGAGTCCCTCCATTATCTTGTCTCCAAAACAGAATAAAATAATCTTTGAGGGTTCATAGTCACACTGATAGGCACTCAATTCAGGCAGTATTTCCACACAGTAATGCCCAGAAACTCTGACTGTCTTCACATTCTTTCTTACAAATAAGCTTGATTCCTTACTTGGAAACAAAATATAAGAAAAAATGTAATCAAGAAAATGTTCAGTGTATATAATTCAGGGTTTTGTAATGGTTCCTGCTGTTGCAATCTGTTCCCTAACAGGAGCAGACAAGGCTCACATTTAAGCAGCAGCCTCAGAGCCAGGAGCCTGCAGGGAGCAGCAGTGCCGGGGGCTCAGGTGTGCAGGTGAGAGTGCGATCTCCAGGTGCACTCACGGAATGGCCTGGGCTTCTCTCTGCCTTTAGAAAACTCGTCTCTAGAAATACTGAAGCAACCCTACTGAAAAGGATGAGCCCTCATAAATTTCAACACAAATGCCACAGCCACATTCACTTCACTTTGTGATGATTATTGTTCTTGAATATTTAGATCATGTACGAACACAGGCAATGACAGAGTCACTGAAAAGATCATAATGTGAAAGAACAGACCACAGAATAGGGGTAAGTATGAGACATGCAAGTAAATGACCAAGGTGATCTGCATAACTCTAAAAAAGGATTCTGAGAAAGTCTTTGTTTTGGGAAATACTCAAAAAATCACATGCTGGTCTGAACAACGAAAAAATCTCTGCTGGAAATTTCTCAAAGTAGTTATCTGTCATATTTGCAGTATTTCTTATTTGTAATCATAAAATTTAGCAACACTACAGCAACAGCTGCTTTCTTTAGGTCTTTCTTCTAACATGCCTATCCAGATCTCCAAAAGTGTGCAATATTGAAAAAGTATTGTTTTGATTCAAAAGAAATGTCTGCTTGTAAATACTACTAAGGTCGTTTACCCAAAAAGCAAGAAAATAGTGGTTCATAAGCAATCAGACACTGAAGTACTGATTCATCTGACCTGGTATTTAAAATCAATTACATATATTGATCAAATATTACACAGGCACTGTATGAGCCTCTCAGATTTCCAGGGAAATATTCCCACAGACACTTGACAAAAATACCCTTGGAACATTTTCACAGGTCAAACAGAGTGTGAACTGAGACCTTTCTTTGTAACATTTTCAGAATTAATACAACTCTTCCATAGTCAGAAAGAAATTCCTAATCACTAGTTTTCAATCTAAATCCACTAGAATAAGATTCTTAGTATTTGAGAAAAAAAAAATCCTTACAAGAAAACATTTTGATGTATGGAGAGTAAATTTTTGAAGGATTGTAAATGTGGGAATAACCAAATTTAAGCTTCTTAAAAGAGGAACTGCAACCAAGTAGACAAAGTGTGACTGGTTAGCAGGAGTCTGAACTCTTCTTCTCTATCATCTTGTTGAAATAAAAGCTCCTTTTTACTGTCAATAGTGAATTGAATTTAAAAATGTTATAAATACATTTGAGAGTGTAATCAAAGTGACCATAGTGATAATATGAATTTAAATGCTAAACACATACCAACTATTCATATACTTGCTTATCTATTTATAATGAAGAAAAGACATGATAAAAAGACAAGCCAGTGTGGAACTAATATAAGAAAGTTGTTATGTGGGGAGGCAGAGTCATGTAACCAACAGGAGACTGAGGCAGAACAGGTGATTTGTAACAAGAATGTCAGAGGTATTAGAGGAAGCACAGCAAGAAGTCTTTGCAATGAGAACATGCCAAAAAATAGCAGAGCAAGAATCTTTTGTCTTCAGTTCTGTCTGAAAATCACTTTCTTGCCTCAATACTCTCTCCTGGGAGGACATGCCCATTTTAATGCTCCAGCTCAGCTCTCCTGTGCTTGCATACTGCTGCACGTTTTGGAAGTCACAAAGCATTGCCTCAGCTTTCCCTCTCATAGGATCAATATTTATGTAGTGTGTGAGAGTGTTTGTGGGCCTGGACTGAAGGAAACCAAACATGGACCTATTCCAAAGGCCACTCATGTCAATGGGAAAATTTCCATCTATGTTTGTGTACTTTAGGTCAGACTTTGTGTGCTGAAAACATGAAAAACTCCCCTTAGTGCTCCAACAGCAACATTAGGAAGATGTCACAAAGCACTAATAAGTTTTCAGTTTTCTCATTGCCATTTTGACCATCCTTACATAAATTAAAACATTTTTAGTGCATCAGATATTACAGCTATAAAACCTTTAACCCCATAAAGCACCATTACAAAATATAAATATTTTACACAGAAAATTTCTGCAGACTTTCAACACACAGTTTTTAAATAAAAAAATTTCTCCTTTGTTAAATTGAATTCTGCCACATTACTTGAATGGCAATTTTTACTTGGAAACAACACACAGAACAGCATCCACTAAGATGTATTTGTTGGACTTTCCATTATTACAATAAAATATTATTTAAAGCTCAAATTATTAAAAACATGAAAGAAGAAAATATAAGGCAAATCAACCATACTCCAAACATGGCTGGTTCAGACACAAACCAATGAAATAAGGCAGTGTGCAGAAAGCACAGCCTGTAGAAACTGAGCATATTATGGAAAGAAAAAAATTCAGTCACCCGTGCAAAATTACCCCTATTGGCCATCTGAGAGCTGACAATGAAGTCAACTGTAAAGGCAGCTGAGGCCAGCAGACTTCACCCAATTAAAATATCTGGGGGAGGGAGAAAAATATAATCAATGTATATATATGCATATACAGATATTTGGCAAAAAGCCACTGCTCAGAATTTAGTAATCATTTATATCTTAGCTGCCCCCTTCAGTAAAGCCATGCTAAAGTTATTTTCTCTGTGTCTGTACACTTGTTTTGGTACACACAGATAAATTAAACCAGGAAATGTGTCCTTCTGAGCTAGGTAGCAAGTAAATATCTCTAATAAAAGAGAAAATGCAGATTTAAAAAATCTTGTGAATTATTTTTTATCTGAACTTTAAAAGCCAGGAAATACTTATGCTTGTTCCTACCACAGGTGCATATGCCATACACCACTCTCACTGGATGTAAGGGCAAGGGTTATGTTAAACAATGCTGTCATATTGTTAAATTTACATGACAGACTTTAATGATACCACTGTTTTTCAGGGAACAGTGTTTTAGCAGTTTCTTCATATTTCTTTAATTTATAAGCTAAAGAAGGTTGGGAAATTATGCTGCCATGTTACTCAGACTATCTATGCCAGAAAAGTAACATTTCAGAGGGATCAGAGCACAATCAGAGCTCACTGCCTTCCCTGGCCCCAATTCAGTACACAGAGCTTGGTTACTTGTAACTGAGCTTCAGTGCTGTTCAGCCAGAAACATCACTGGAAAATGCTGACAAAAGGCAACTGTGGTGCTCATTAGCATATTTATAGGATTACCAAACATTCACAGCTCTAATTCTGTTTCCTTTACTTGGTTCTATCAGCAGCCTCGAATGGAGGAGCAGGTTCCTCAGTTTGTGTCCCAGCAAGTGCCCAACAAACCTGTGCTGCTTTTGTGTTCAAACTCCCCTTCCCTGCCCTCTGAAAGGTGCAGCTGTTCTTTAAGGCAACAGAAATGCCTGCCATGTGATATGGAGATTACCAGTCAGCACTGAAGCTGCTCCTTCTACTGCTTTTGAAATCTGCTGGGGGAATTGAAGATTCCCAAGGGATGTAATGTATTGTCAGTGCTGGTGACATACAGATCTCAGTGCAAGACAAGGCACCTCTACTAAGATGTCACAGCAATTCTTACAGTAAAGCCAGAAACAAATTGAAATTTTGCAAGATCCTTCACCTACAATAACTAGGTTTTGAAGGTACAAGGTTTGCATTTAAAATTCTGAAAACTGATGCAGCATTTAGGTCTCCTTATGAGAGAAAAGTAGGCTGCAAGATCTCATTTAGAAATGCATTGCACAGAAAGTGAAGCTCATAAGACTGTGGCTTTGAGAATTCTTTAAAAAAAAAAATCCAGCTTCAAAGAAGAAACTGGAGGCACTGGAGGAGAGCCAAAAAAGTCTTACTCAAGTATGGAATATATTAAAAAAAGCTGGATCTCAGATAGAACAAAAATAATATTCCTCTGGGGTTTTTTTTGTTTTGGTGATTTTTTGTTGGGGTTTTTTTTAAGCCTTAAGACTGCTTGGCACTGATATACCCATCCAAACAGCTGGGATAAGGATGTTTCCCATCAAAATTTGACCAGCACTTTTTAGGATATTGTCTCTTATATATTCTTAATCCTGTTAAAAAAATGAAAACTCCTTTAAAAATAGAAATGGACATTACAATAAAAAGCATAGAATGAATTACATTTTAAGTGTGATAGCTGGAAGGATATAATAATTAACTATTTATGACATATTCAAGACAAAATAATAAATTCTCTTAGTTTTATTCTTATTTAATATTGCAGCCTTTCACTTTGCTCCAATAATATTTATTTCAGAAGCAGAATTTTTAAAATCTGTAATTTTAGGATAAGTTCACTAAAAGTAGTTTTTTAATAATATTTTTTATAATTATTATTTTAAGGGCCTACTTGTTTAGAGGATTTAAGATAAAGTGTATCAGCTGAAGTAGGACTCTGACACTTCAGTGTCCTTGTGGAGCTGTCACTGTGTTATTTAGGAGCACCACTACCAACAGAAGCTATGAGTCATTCAGGCTGTGATTCCACAGTGTATTTCTCCTGTTGGCAAAGCTGACTTAAGCACTTCCTACCATCACCTCTCTATCTTAGCAGCTCATTTGTTTTATTCACCTTGCCCTGAGCCCTTCATTTTAATCCTTTGTTTGTGCCAATACACAGGTTTGCCACTCTCCAAGGTGAGGCAGAGTGGAGAAATGATCTGTTTTAAATAGCTGTACAAACCCTTCTCACATATTTTGGCAGAGATTCCTAACTCAGAGTTGCCCTGATGAGAATAATCAAGCACCCTACCAGACAAGGTGGTATTAGGGTGCCTACAAGCACACTGGGGTGAAGAACAGGAGAGAGCAGAGAATGTTTTTGTTCAGCTTTACCTCCAAGAGAACCATCTGTAAAACTGTCATCTTGGAGATTTTATCTTTTGTACAAACATTTATCCTCACAAACCTGTGGTATAAAAACTGCCTTACTGGCCAAGGGCTCTCCTGTGTGCTTCAGAAATGGCTACAACAACCAGGCTGCCGCTCATGCTCACCTTACAAAGGACTAAACCCCAGCCTTAAATGGGCAACTTGTTGGCAAGAAGTGTGCTTGGCAGAGCAGAACAGCTGTGTCCCACCAGGGGCAGGACAGCAACTGAAGGTATCAGAGCTGAGATGAGATGGGTGATTCTCCAAAGGGGTCCTGTACTGCAGAAATGTCCTACACAACTCTGGCCACATGACCACCTCTCAGGGAATCCAAGTTAACTCTTTTGACACCATTATCAGCTTATCCACCTGTGATAAGGAGCTTTCCTCTTGCTCCACTGGTGTCTCAAGGTTCCAAGTGTCACATACCAAGAATTTAAAAAAGCTCATTTTCCACTTACATTGTGTAACAAAGTAAATGTATCTACAAAGATTCCAGTTAAGTTTTCAAATTGAAATTTTTCTTTAAAATCTGACCTCTGTTAGTTTCTTATTCCATCAATGTGGACTAAGCCTTTGCTCTTCTCACACAGCAGGTACATTTTAAAGTTAGTGCAGTCTCAAGGACAGTAGCATTTCTTTCAAAACTATCATGCTGCTTGGTTCCACAAAAATACAAGGAATATATGATTGAGGCTGCCAAAAACAAGTGCTCATTTCTCATAAATGTGCACAGAAATGCGTCCTGACACAGGATTGTCACAGGTATTTTGAAAGCAGCTGCTTACAGTTAGAGAATTTCTTGACTAAACTCTCAAAGATTTCCATAGGAGGAAGCAGCACTGAAAATATTCCTTTACTCCTCAGTACAAAGATGTTCATAATACTACCAGACTGTTCAAATGTCCTGCATTCTACAATTAAAATGTTTAGGAATTTGAAATTAATTTATCTGTGAACAATTCTGGTACAAAATACCTCGTGAGTAATACACTAGCCAGTTAGAAACTGTCACACAGCTCTTTGTTGCACACAATAAAGGGCAATTTGAGGGCACAGTTCAACACATTGATGCTCTGTTACTTTTTTGGGATAGCAGAGGCAAAAGAATAAAAGGAGAAAAGATTATTCTGAGTACTGCAATATCTTACCGGTCCTTTAGCCAGTCCTTGACAAAAGGAATGGAAAACAATTCTGTGAATGACTCATCTTTCCTCTTTGGATTCTTGCTAAAGAAAAAGGAAAACAACTCATATTAATTTAAATTTCAGCTATTCAATTTGCAAATTAGTGCCTTGGAATCACTGAACATACTTAGTAGCAAAAAACATGATTAACTTACTTGTATAACCACTCAGTTAGGAAATCAGAGGGAATAAATTTGGTTCTTTTTTCCTAAAGATAGAAGATAGTTTCAAATTATTTATTATCTTTGGATTGGTCATATGTTTAAGCTAAATTGACTGCTTTTATTAAATAAAATATACAGTACATTACTCTGTCTAGTCTTTATTGCTACTGCCAACAGTCAGAGGCTCAGCCAAAATTTTAGAAATTTTGTGGAATGATTTCAAGACAAACTATGAATGAGAAAATTCTACATATATTATCTTGATATTTGCTGCAGTGTATCTAGAACAAAGATCTCTGAATGGTGTTCTAAGTGGCAATGTCATTGTGAAGAAATTAACAGAACTCATTCATACATGAAAATATGCTGTCAATTCCTTGCCATTTTGTTTAAAGTTCTATTATCATACTCAAAATACTTCATGTCTTTCAAAACACAAAAGGAACATTGTTTGGATATAGTTTCCTCCTGCATGAAACCATCCTGAAGATGTTGTGAATACACAGGCAGAGCATTGTACAGCTGCTCTGACCAAATCATCTGCTGGGTGGGCCAGAAAGGAAGGCAAAACCAAAGGAAGCTTTTGTCTGTCCACAGCCACAGAAACCATGGATATTACAGAGAACCAGGTAAGAAGTTCAAAACCTGGAGCTTCACAGCAAATCATTTGTGCCCTTTGCTCCCAGCTCTCAGTTTTAACTAACAAAGAAAATTTTGCAAAATGTTGTGCAGCAGTTATCCTTAGGGACTTGTACAGCCAGTACCACAGCCAGCCAGTCAGCCTGAATTTTGATAAGGCCAGAATGGATTAGGAAATCCTTTTTTTCAAGGATTTCCTCTCCACATTCCATCTTGACAGATTGAATGTATAAATGAGTACAGGTGCTCATTCTGCTTATCACAAACCACAGTAACCATAATGTGGAGAACAGAACATGGAGCTCTGGTTGGAATAACAGATCAGTGTCTTCAGAATCCCTCTGACATGAGATGTTTTGGATGCACACAATCACAGTGAACCCCAAAAGGCATTGAGCCCCTGCAGCCCTGGGGCACCAAGTGCTTCATCACAACAGCAGCCACTGAGCTAAAAGCAAGCTGAGCTCCCATCCCAACATTTACACTGTCAAACAGGAGATTCAGCTCTAATAATTGCTTCTTAGGAAAACAATTCACACTGGTCAAATGCTTATGTGAAACTGCTTAATATCACAAAAGAGGCTGAAGTCTTGATTCAAATGTAAAAAGTTAAGATACTACTACCACTTGCTAAAGAAAATACAATAAACATGTAATTGAAAATCTAATGTATGAAAAATGACTTTATTCTATGCATTATCCTCAGATGTGAACAGAGAGGCAGGAAAAAGTGCTCTACATAGCATCATTCTTTCAGTTCATGGTATATGTCATAATTTGGGGTCAGCCACAGGTGAAGTGGAAGAGGAGCATTGTGTGAGGTGCTGACTGCCCAGGGAAGATCACAGGGCAGTCATGTAGCTGGGGATGACAAGTGGGAAGTTCTGCAGGGCAGTCCTTTAGGATACCCAGGAAAGTATTTGCAATTTTCTAAGAGAATCTTACCCTTGGTAGAAATACAGTCTGAATCCAACACATGGGGGGAAAAAAAAGCAGAAGAACAGAAGATGAGATCATCATAAAAGAATTATTAATCCTGAGCCATACATGCCTTGATTCTGTTTTGTCACAACCAGAGCTTTGGAGTTCAGGAAGGGCTCCATTAAGGGCTTGGCTGGGAAGAAACACAGCTCCTCATGCCATTTTCACACTTCTGCTAATACCAAATGCTGTTCCAAGAAACCAAACACCTAAACTTCAAGACACCAATGCCTTCACTGCAGAGCTTTCTGTGAGTCACTTTGGATGTTAAATGGACAAATCCTGACTTGCACAGAATCAATCCATAAGCAAACAGCAGAGTCTGAACATCACTGTACAGCTACTCTCAATCACAGGATGAAAATGGGTCCCATTACTCAGGGAAATGTTTCAGAAAATAAATTCTACACTTTGACAACAAAATTAAATTTAATCTAGCAGTTGTAATTTAATCTGTTTTAAATAAATTGCTTTTCATTTGCAATGGGAAAAAATGATCAGAACAGGGTTGTCTAAACAGCCATCACCAAAGGAATCAAGTTCATCGTTTTTATCCTTGTTAGAGGCAGTGAACTTAGCAGAGAGGAATTCAATCAAGCTGAATATTTTTTTTTACTTTATTTTTTTTGCCAGGAAACAGTTTATTTTGCTAGTGAATTAAATCATTAGTTGCACAGCAGTCAACATTTATAAAGGGAAAAAGTTACATAAATTGACCTGCCTTTGACACATTCCTCCTATGCTGCATGAATCCAGATAAAAAACAGGAAATATCTGTACAATATGCATTGTTAACCTGCAGATGTGTTTATAAACTGCTTATATTCAGATCTAATTTTCCATTTTTCAGTTTAAATATGATGTGCTTGGTAATAATCATGAAAATATACTGGTGATCAGAAGATGGCAAAGGCATTAGGAAACCTTCTTCCATTCATTTTCCCTGATCTATCATAATTTTAAATATAATATATTCCATTACAGAGCCTGATACAGCTTCCTCCTTCTGTGACAGCTAACTAGAAAGGAAAGTCAGAGTTACTCTAATAAAAACATTTATACATTGTTCAGTTTAATGTTGAAAAATGAATGCATTAGTCAGTTCTCATGAGAGAAAAGATTTAAGAAAATAGTCTTCCCCCTGTAGGCATTTGACAGCAGATGGGATAAAACATAGGAGAACTTATGGTAGGGAAAAAAAATCAGTGAGGGAATACACTGGGCAACCTAATAGGTTTCTTTCATCTCTAATTTAAAAATGAAGCTTCTTCATACTGTTCTCATATTTATGTCAGTTTGAAGTCTGCAGCTGTTTTTTCAGGCTTTAGCTTTTCAGATTTTTTGTATGCATCACATAATGCAAGAGAGCCTATTTTAAATTAAATGTGCAAATGGTTATGTTTCTTTATCACCTTTCAGAAAAGATCTTTCCTACCCAAGTTTCTGTTTCCAGCATAACCATTTCCCTTTCCTGACTTTGCCATGTGATTGTACAATTCTTCCTCTCCAGACACGGATGCACCTTCTCGGGTCTCCTCCTTGAATTTCTCTGTTGGCCCCAGGACCTGATCTTCCTTAACACAACTCCAATTGCTCAAAAACTCTCCTATTTAACTTTTCCTTCACTTCTCATTCATCTTAATTTCCTTTCAAAACATGAAACCTTTAGTCCCTCTCATCAAAACCCCACTCTTCATTCTCTCTCACCATACCCTCTCTCTTCTCCTGGGCTCACTCAACATTGATTGCAGTTTGGATATTCCTCCTTCCTTCCAGTGCTTCTTCCATTTATCTTCCACTGGTTTATCCTACACAACTGCCCTTTACAGGCTTTAGTGACTCATGTCTAGCCAGAATTCAAACCCAGTATTCTTTTCTCATCCTTCATGATTTCAGTTAGCTTAATCACAATTTATCTTCTTCATGTCCTGTTGTCTCATGAAATCCATTAATCTTTTGAATCTTTGTTGTCCTCTTATTTTTGGAAGCTTTGGAAGTATTCCAATATGTTTATCACAAGATCTTTTCTCCCTGTTCCTACTTTGGGTTTCCAAGGACTCTGATTTTAATCCTAAAATTCAGTTCAAGTTAATTCATTAGCCATTTTAATACAAATTACAGCAAGTTGGGTTTTTTTCCCTCCAAATCCATACAGAACAACACATTTCTTACCAAACTAAAGGATAACCAAAAATCACATATTTATGTCACATAAGGAAACAGAATGTGCAAGTACAAGCACCTGGACAGCAATGGAAAAGAACACAAATATTCAATTATATGGCAAGCACAAAGAGCTATTGTTTTCCTGGTTATTGTTCAAAAGGAGGAAGAAATGAGGTCACAGTGGAAAACTATCACCTGACATCAGCTTGCTTTCCTAAGCTTGGCTCCCCAGTAGCTGGCCAGCTCTTCACATAAGTGTTTTCTAGAGGTTAAACTCATTTTTATCAATTTTCTGTACATTAGAAAATAATTACTTTGAGTAGTTTTCTACAAAGCAGCACACAGATCCATATAAAATCCATTTTCAGCACAGACACTTTCTAATATATATACCACAGAAGATCTAAAAAATTTCTCAGATTAAAAATAGACAAAGTCACCTTAGATTTGTTCTGAGTTTGAAATGGAAATATTTCTAATAATTTTAATATTTTAAAAATATCTTTGTATTTAAGTTTTATTGCCTTCTGAAATAGCTAACATCCATCACAGGCTGTATTTTAAACCATTTGTAGGACATGCCTTTCTCCTAAAGGATACAAGCTTCCAAAAAAAAATCAATATAGATTTTATTAAAAGTGTGATGAATAATATATGTGTTCAATCTGTTCTTGGCTAGGTAATGTAAATGTGATGGCAGGAATGACAGACAGATGTCATGTAAATGAACCATCTTCCTATTTCACTTCTATTCATCACAGCTTATAGATACATATACATAACTGTAAATCCATCAGTGTATAGACACACACAAATTTTGTGAAGACAGAAAAATTTGAAATAACTGGTGTTAAATATACAGGTTTGGATCTGAAAGTCAAATTGCCATGGTTTGAGAAAATAGAATAAATGATGGGAATCCCCCAAACTCCCAGTACCTAAGTTGAGGCTCTGCTAAGCTGCAGTGATACAATGAAGAATGTATTTGTGCTTTATTTTCACCACTTCTAGTGAGTTTTTAAGCATTCCCTATAGACTATGAACAATGTCTTTCCAGACATACACTGAAAACAAATTTATAAAAACACATGTAGCAAGCAATTATTTTTAAATCAGCATTTTATAAGCTCATTCATGCTGGGTAGCCTGTCTTCCAGTTAAATGGAATTTACAGAGAAAAACAAGCTAAAATAGAAAATTTATCTCCATTGCAATGCCAGACCAGCAAAAAAATTGAGTCAGAAAGTAAAATTCAAGTTATATACATCACCCTCAAATGAGAAATGTATTAATCAGAAAGGAATTCTGTTCCTCTAAAACACAACACTATTCAGGGTAAATACAATCAGATATTTAAGAAGGATTTGTAGAGAGACAGAGATTGTCATAATGATCAAGTTCATGTAGAATATAATCTGTTCTGAATTACTGGAGAAAATAACATTTAAAACCAGATCCAAAACAACCCATAATGTGTTATATCATATTATTATGGTTGTTTTTCTTGCAGAAGACCAAATTTTAAAATATCCTGCCTGTGAAATAAAAGGCTGCAGCTTCCTGCCAATGATTTGAAATGAAAATTGCAAACTAACCTCAAAACACTTCTCCTTCTCTGCTTCATACAGAAGTGCAGCCAGGCCGGGTAAGAGCACTGGGAATATGTAAAACTCCAAATATTCTCGTGGAGAGCCTGAGCAAAACAGAACAGCCTTCACTTACAGCTAAGCACTTGGATCTCACAAAAACACAACTATTGGATACCATAAAGTCAGTACAGTCATTTTGTCAACACCATCACAGCTTGGACAGAGCAAATTCTTTCCCTTCAGATGCAGCCTCTGTCTTCACTTCTCAGCCAACACAACACAAATGAGCAAATTTCAAAGTAAAGGTGCACCAACCCTGCAAACTCAGTGTGCCTCAGAGATGTCAGATTTAGTTTTAAGTGAATAAACTCAGACACCAGAAGCAGTTTAGTCACAGAAGTGACTCTGTGAATTAATTTACCCTGACAGGAAGAAATTAGCCTGTGCTGAACTCAGTGCTGTGGCAGTTAGAGCACTTTGGTATCTCGTGCCCTTTACAATCTGCATGATCAGAATTTCTAGACAGAGGAAAAAACAAAGGTTATATTTTAGTGGTGCTGTGATTTCTTTGTCACAATTGGTTCACACTTGCCAGATCCTTCAGAGATTTTAACATGACTCCATATATCCAACTTTTCCCCTCTCAGAGGGGTCTGGGTTGGCACCTCTCTCCATTCAGGTGATCAGCACAGATTAAGACATAGGAGTGTTCTCTTCTCAGGCAACACAGCTGAAACACTGAATTTATGCTCAGCTTTATACCTTTAATTGGTTCCTATACTGCCAGAAAATGCTCATAATTGGGAAGACACTGTTTATATAAAAGCCAAGGGTAACACTGCTTCTGACTTGCACCAGGGATTCCTAATGAGCAAGAATTAATGGAAGACAAAATGAAGGGCTACACATTGCTGCTTGGTAAATTTATTATAAAGTATAGGAATTGATAAAAGTGGAAGAACAAAACTTCAGAGCTGTTCCCATTCTAATCTGTAACCAGATGGGTAAAGACAATATTTTGACAGCAGTTTTCAAATTTAATTGTCTACTTAGTCTATTGATCCTAGTTTTGGATATACTTACATTTTTTTGGATCAGGGGGTTCTCCAGAGGGGGTTTCCCCAAGTTTGGGGAGGTGATATTGGTCTTCAGGGGCAGAAAAAAGTTGTTCCATAGGCAATGGCTGTGACACTTCTGCTTCCAAAGGCACCTGTTCAAAATAAATGTATTTTGTCTAAACACCCCAACAGACTAGCCAAAAATATACAAAGCAATTCTACAGGAAAAAATTATAAGGTCAGAATTATATATAACTACAGAATTATAATTTCTAATTCAAATATTGTATTATTTATGTATTTTCTGAATACTTGAAAATATATAATTACACTTTAAAAACTTCTGCAGCTTCCAGCACAGTAAAATCATCCAAACCCAACAGAAGGCATATGACTCCTTTTGACAGAATATTATGAGGTATCACAACTGTAAAAATACTTTATCCATTATAAGAAATAGTAATTATTTGGAAATTAATACTGGTAGTGTTTTCTGAATAAGTATTTTCCACTCAGAAGCTTAAATACCTCTTTCATATAGTTCAGAAGTTCTGATATTCACCTTTGAAATAAAATAAACTTTTCTTATTAGCATTACCCAAGTTACTTAAAATACAAGCCATTATTTGGAATATTACATTTGTTGGTTCAAAGAAGTTATTTGAAAAATAATAGTTTTGTTTTCATTTTATGATAGAGTCTACCCTCTGGGTACCAAATTTTCACATTTAGTTGACTGAAAGATATTAAATCCATCTCTACGCAGATTTTTTCCTTGAACTATACTCACTGATTCTTGTTTTGATTCAGGATCTTCTTTTGATTCAGGATTTTCTTTTGATTCAGAAACATTTGAAAATTGAGGTTGTTCTGCTTCATGCTCTAAAAGTAAAAAAAAGTACATTTACCAGGAGACCCTAAAAAATTTATTTTCCTCCTAAATCAACATTCTTTTTAAAGGTATTTATTTAGGTTTGAAAGAACAAAAGTCAGTATGCAATAAATATTTGTTTAACGTGAAATCTAACGTTTTAAAACAAGCAAGAACTTTAGAGACTCTTGTCATGTCCTCTCTTGAGCTTTAAGTGCAAGGTTCTCACTGACAAAAGAACCCTTTATTGGGAAAAAGGTTTATAACCAAAATAATAACTCAAAATATTTCAACATAAGTAAAATGCACATGCTTGAACAGAATGAACCATTGTTTTTACTAGTAGACAAGACTGCTTCTCAGAGTGGATTCCTTTAGAAGCAATCAAATCCCATGGGCATTGCTAAGTATTACCGTCTCCGTCGCCGCTTCAAAGGGAAAAAAAAAAACCAAAAAAAAAAAACCAAAAAAAAAAAAAAAAAAAAAACCCAACCAAAAAAAAAAACACAAAAAGAAAAAAAAACCAACAGTACATGACCCTCAAGGATAACTGGGTGACTCAAGCTAGGAAAAATAAAGGATCAAGACAAGGAACTTGATATGAGAAAAACTACAGGTTCCCCCATACAGAGTGTGAGCCAAACGCAGCAGGCTCAGCTCCCCACTGCAGTCAGGGTGAATGGCACCACCTCAGCCATGGGTGCTGCAGCTGCCTGACCTACAATAATCAACCTTTCTCCCAGGCTGAAAATGGTTATTTCAATGCAGAATGCCTGCTTAAGGCATCATGAAGTACTGAACCCCATCAGGGAGCTGCAGAGCTGGTCTTCCAGCTTTCCAATCTCGGTGTTCTCAGACTCTGAGAGGGGCTTTGCTATCAGGATGGTGCTCTGGGGACAGATGTTTTGTGTTCTTGTAACTGCTGTACCAGCAGTGTCACAGCCCCTGTGCTCTCCCCAGCCGTGTCTGACCCTGTACCAGCAGTGTCACAGCCCTCTGTGCTGTCCCCCAGCCGTGTCTGACCCTGTACCAGCAGTGTCACAGCCCCTCTGTGCTCTCCCCAGCCGTGTCTGACCCTGTACCAGCAGTGCCCCTGTGCTGTCCCCCAGCTGTGTCTGACCCTGTACCAGCAGTGCCCCTGTGCTGTCCCCCAGCTGTGTCTGACCCTGTACCAGCAGTGCCACAGCCCCTCTGTGCTCTCCCCAGCCGTGTCTAACCCCGGGACAGGATCACCCAGGGCACGAGGGGCAGTCACAGCCACGGAAACTCCCACAGCACAACCACACACAGAGGCCGTGTCTGTCGGGAGGGTCTGACAATAAAAGTAACACAACGCCCAGAGCCGAAACACTCGAGGCCTTGGTGTCGGTGCACGGCTTTGGGCACCGTGCCCCGGCCCGCAGCCGCGCTGAGGGGAGCGGGCGGCCCGGGCCCCAGCGCGGGGCTGGCCGGGCAGCGGCGGCCTGAGGGGCCCCGAGACTCGGGAGGGAGCCGTGCCCGGGGGTGCTCAGAGCAGAGCCCGGCCCGGCGCTCCCACCTGCGCCGTGCCCGGCCCGCGGCCCGCCCTCCGCCATGGCCGCGTCCCGCGCGTTGCCGCGGTAACGGCTCCGGCAGCGCCCGCGCGGGCGGGGCGGGGCGGGGCGGAGTGCGCGATCCCTTCCGGGGCGGCGGCGCGCGCTGCACGTGGGCACGGGAGGTGAGCGCGGCCCGGCCCGGCCCGACACGGCACGGTATAGCATAGCATAGGCCTAGCCCGACACAGGCCTGGCCCGGCTTGGCATGGCATGGCCCGGCACAGCACAGGCACGGCTGGTCCGGCTTGGCATGGCCCAGCACAGGCCCGGGCCCCCCGCGGCACGGCCCGCACGGATGCGCTGGCGGGGGGCGGAGCGGGGGGAACTCGGGCTGCCGGCCCTGCCCGGTGTGCGGCCCCTGCCCGGTGTGCGGCCCGTGCCCGCTATACAGCCCCCTGCCCGGTGTGCCGGCTCTGCCCGGTGTGCCGGCTCTGCCCGGTGTGCCGGCCCTGCCCGGTGTGCATTCCCTGCCCGGTGTGCAGCCCGTGCCGTGTGTGCGGCCCCCTGCCCGGTGTGCATTCCCTGCCCGGTGTGCATTCCCTGCCCGGTGTGCGGCCCCTGCCCGGTGTGCGGCCCCTGCCCGGTGTGCATTCCCTGCCCGGTGTGCATTCCCTGCCCGGTGTACCGGCCCCTGCCCGGTTGCAGCCCCGGGTGGGCGCGGTGCGCCCGGGCCGCACGGGCTGAGCCCCGGACAGACGCAGAGGGGCTGTGCTGGACGTGATGTTCCTTACGGGGTTTGACAGGATGCCTTATTGGCCTCTTCTGTATTAGTTATTACAAACCAAGTGGGAATTATTGAATCTCAGCGGGTGCTGAAGGCTTCTCTATTGTTACCAATTCATTGGCATAAGCATCCTGAGAAAAGAAACGGAGAGCAGAGATAAGAAATCACAGATAGAAGCAAATCTAAGGTAGTAATTAAGGTGCCTTGGAAGGATGTTGTAATGCTGAGTGGGCAGTAAAGTGGTGTGAAGTTCAGTGTTAGTGAAAAGTCACGGGTATCTGGAAAACCACCTTAATTGTGTTTGTTTAAACCACCCTAATTGTGTTTGTGTACACACGGATATGTTTCAGAAAGATTTTTAGAGGGTAGGTATTTCTGTGAAAATGTTTTCTTCTGCTGCTGTGAAACAGAAAAATAGAACCTTGCAAATTAACTAGGGCAAGATGCACTAAACAGCGTGATAAAATTAATCAGCCCAGTAAACATATTTTCTGTATGTGTTTGTGTGTCAGTATTCTGGTTCCCCATCATGGAAAGCAGACTGAAGTTAGAAAGCATGTCAGGGACAATGGGAGGTAAGGAATAATTTCAGAATAAAGGAAGACCAAGTCGATTAAGACTTGCATCATCCCTTTGAAGCAGTTCACTAACATCTTTATTTCCTTTTTTAGAATGACAATAAAGAAAAAGAGGAAAGAATTTCATGAGGAGCCTGTACAGAAAAAGGTGAAGACTATAATTAAAATTGAGGAAGATGTTCAAACTGGCATTAAAAGTGAAGACAGTGGCCATCTCAAGAAAAAGAAAAGGAAAAAGGAAAATTTAAAAGATGAATGTTTACACATAATGCAACCAAAGAGTAGTAAGAAAAACAGGAAGAAGAAAGTTGGCTCTGAATTACTCAGAGAAGCTCATTTAGAAAGCTTTGTGAATATGAAAGGTCATTTGGATTTACAACTTCAAGAAGAATCAGAGGAACAAATTAAAATGCTCAAAAAGAAGAAAAAAAAAGTCCAGTGTCATTTTTCCTTGGAGAATAATGAGAGCAGTGACGTGGAGCTTTCAAATGATCACACAGATGGTACTAGGAAAAAGGAATTATCTTTAAAAAAAAAGAGAAAGAATACTGCTTTGGATATGGAATTGGATGGTGAGGTAACAAAGAAAAAAAAGAAGAAAGGCAGTTTTTCATTAGAGGACATCCAGCACAGTGAACAAAAGCAATCTTCAAAAGTTTGTAAAAACACCCACAAATACATTTCACAAGAAGCAGATTTTTTGGGTAAAAACTATGACACAGATAATGCCCAGAATGATGGGGAGAGTTGTGTGAGAAGAAAGAAGAAGAAGAAAAAGAAAGAGAAGTCTGACTGCTTTTTACCTCTGGCAGATAATGAGTACAACATACATCAAGCTCCTGGTAGCCCCACTGCATTAAGTGACTTCAGAAAAAGGAAGAAAGATAATTCCTGGGAATTTACATTGACAAGCAGAGAGGAAGAGGACAAAATTAAGAACTTCAGGAATACCAAAGAGAGGAAGAAGAAGAAGAAGAAAATAAAAGAAATTTCTTCCTCAGCTTGTGAAGATGTGCCAGACTGCAGTCACAGCATTCCTGATAAGCATCTCCCAGCACAGCAGGACGTTGAGCCTGAGGAAGAAGAGCTGTCTGGAAAGAAACAAAGCAAGAATTTCAAGGATAATTATGAAGTCAGTAAGAAAAAAAAGAAGAAGATTAAGAAGGAGGAGGAAACAGCATATTCAGAAGTTTCTTTAAACAATGACAGTGCCTCTAAAAGCCACAAAATACTACTGGAAAGCAATGAAAAGGACAAAGTGAGTGAACTGGAGCAAGCTCAGTGTCTTACAGGGGAATCATGCAATAGCAATCCCGTACTATGTGACAGAAAAAGGAAAAAAAGGAAAAAAGTACCACCACAGGACGTGGTTGAAGAACCAGGTTCAAAAGCAGGTCCAAAGAAGATCAAGACAGAATCACCATGGAATGAGTCACTGGTAAGTTGTGCAGAGGGCAGCTTTGCACCCTCCTGCCAAGGACCTGAAAGCCTTTTGGGCTTTGCATGCTGCTTTGCCTGGTTGTAACACTGAGGGAAAATGTAAATACTGGCCCAAAAGGAAAGTGGGTTTGTACAGTCATAAGCGTTCAGTTGCTTTTAGCAAAGTGGCAAAACTCTTCATAAAACAGGAGTTTAATACCATGTCATTACCCTGAGCAGGGGGTAACTCTGGCAGCATGAGTTCATCTAACTGTTTATTAGACTTTCCTCAAGCTTTGCTGCTCTCAGTGCTGGAATTATGTAATGTTAGAAACAAAGGGGAAAGTTAGCCAAAACCTATTCTGCCAATTCCACCTAAACTTCAGAGAAAATCCTAGGAGTCCTAAGTATAGACTGGGCCAAGAGCATTGAAAGTCAAATTCTGATAGAAAAATACTAAAGACCTAAAACCACAGCTTTAATTAAAACACTAAATCTATGCAAGAAAATAGACATAAGAACTGTAAATTGTAACTGAGGGTAACAGGGATTGTATCCTGACTGACTGGTAAAGGAAATCCCATCCCAGAGTCTTGCAGTACTTGCCACTTGTGAGGTAAATGAACATGGGGAGGAACTGATGAAATACTTGAAATACAGAAGTTTTTTCTTTATCTGATCAAAGTGATGTTTTAAAGCTAAGGGTGCCAAAAGTTAACACCCACATGCCTGACTTCTGTTATTATCTTTGGGAGTTAAGCTGTGAGATGCTCAGAAAATCAGTGGGTATCTGTCTGTATTTTTGGCTGCTTAAACTTAACTTTCAGAACAGCACATTGCAAGTCACTAGGAGGTTGTTTTTATTTCTGTAGGTAATGGGAAGCTGCACTCCAGTTGCTTTCTATCAATAATTTTGAATGCCTGGCTTATTTAAATGTCAAACACTAATGAAGAAGGTATCACTGAAGATTTTTGTAAGCTAAGGGTAGAGCAGACCATAATGTGAGCTACTTCATGGTGTGCTTTGCTTTGTCATGCACTCAGATGCAGTTTCATCAAATTCTATGGAAATCTGGCAGCTGCCTGGTGTCTAGTGCTAATAATTAAATATAGATTCATGTGCAGCCCCAGATACAGAGTTTTATCACAGGGGTTTGTGAGGGGAGTGTGTATGCTTATCAGTCATGAGGTGAGCAGATGTTTGGGGCTTTCAAGTTGGATTTCTCCTTTTGACCTTTCAAAAGGACAAGGTGGTTTTATTGCTGGATATATTTTCTAATTAAGTTGACATTGCATTTTTGAGGTTGTTGGACATTATTTGGATTTTGCAGCTGCTTACATTGTGTAGAGGCAAGATAAGCCCTACAATGATGTGTAAACTTTCGTGACCAGTTAGTATGGAACCCACAGCAATTACTTTGCAAACTGTTGGAGTAGGGTGATGCATGTTTTGTTCTTTCTCATAGGCAGCTCCTTTAAATAAAAAACTACTCAAAAGAAAATCTGAAGATTGAGAAGTCTGGGTTAATCAGTTCTAGCTAGCTCTAGTTCCTGACAGGCCAAAAGACACTGCACTAATAAATGGCTGATAATGTGGCCTTGCATTTAACTGTGCCATAGTCCTGAAACGTTTTAATCTACAGCATGTCACACACTCTGCTTGCCTTGAAAAATCCTCTGTTGGGCTTGCCCTGCAAGTAAAAGAGCAAATTTTAAAGACAATGTGGAGTGATACCCACTTTCTATCAGTGATTGGTGTTTTTCTCATTGGATGCTATTGCAGTGAATTTGGGCAGAGTGAGAGCTCAGTTTACTGCTTTGATGTTGTTTGCCAGCAGACAGGATAACCCTACCACATGGGAACGTGCTCCTTTTCCATGAAGTTGGAGGAAGCTTGGCACACCTCCATGGAGTAGTTTTTTCCACTCAGTAGCCCTCCACAGGTCAGCACCGTGCTGGGAATTAGCAGGGATGGAGCTGCTCCCTCCTTCCAGCTAAAAAGAAAAAAATATGCTGCAGTTGTTTGCAGAATCCTGTCAGGACAGTTTGCCTGCTTGTTTTAAGAGATCTGAAAAGACAGTACCAGGCCATCTAGAAGTAAATTGGGGGTTGTTTTTGGTTTCTTCTTTTCATCCTGAGCTCTCCTTCCTGCAGACAGCGTTCTCGCATTTTTAATAGTGCATGTACTTGTGTGTGTGTGAAATTAGTGTATAAAAGGTAGCTCTGGAAAATGAAGTAAATCATTGATGGCTTTTAATATAACTAAAGCCTCCAAAAAGTAACAGCAGGTTCTGCTGACAGAAGTATGTTACAAATCTTTTCCTTGTCGTTTCCTTGGCTGTTTCATGCATGGTTTATTATTTTTGCTGTATCAATAGATCTTCCTTTGGCCACTTTTTCCAGGCTGGTCTAAAACTTATGGCTCTTATTTACCAGCATCCTGGACCTAGCGCTTACCCTGTTATACTGGATGCCCAAAAAGCTTCTCCTAATTACAAATTTGGAAGAGGAAGGCTGGGGACAGTGGTTTAGGCATGCACTGTAAGCAGAAGCTGCAGAAGGGCAGCACTTTGTGGAAGTGTGATCAGGATCTGGTTGTGTGTGCACTGCCCAGATTGACCTGCTGCCATCCAGCCCAGCCCTTCCTTCTGGAGCTGCTCTGTCTCCTCCATCAGCTCCCTGTTCCTTGCTGTGAAATGTGCACTAATGTGCTGTTTGCCATTGTTCATGTATGTGTCCTGCCCCTGCCTGTGCTCCTTCCAGACTGGGAGCTCCCTGGGGACCATCATCCACAAGGGAGCACAGTGCAGCTGCCTCTCAATTGCTTTTTGTTTGCTTATTTGTTTCAGAGACCTTTATTTTGCCTCCAATTTCTACATTTTTTTTAAACTTTCTGTGCCTTTCTTCAAGTATAAATTTAAGCTTTTACAAAATGGTTTAATTTGAAATTACTCTGTCTGCAAACGTTACTGTGTGTGCCAGTGTTGTTGGCAGGTCCCTTTTAATGTGTAAATCTAAAAATAATTTATCTTGATTAAAGAAAAAAAATCTCTGCGAGGTCTTTCCATAGGAATACACAGATTTAATTGGCATTTTCATCTTAGATCTGACTATTTCTTCTTGCCCCAGAATAGTACTACTGATTGCTTATGTTTTAACTACTTTTGTGGTAAGAGCTGTGTAAATTCTAATTAACCAGAATGGATAAAAATAATCATACAAGCTTTTTCCTGTTTTACAGGAACATCTAGATGGTGTAATTATTGTTCGGGAAAAGAAAGGAAACTGTGATGAAATTAGCATAGACAAGGTATGCTTTGTCCTAGCTGGGTGAGATCTAAAGCAAGTCAGCATTTACATATGCATAGGAATTGATACAAAAATCCTGCTTTGTTGGTTATTTATGCCTAGATTTCCCTAAATAAAGCTCTGTTTAAAGTCTGCTTTACCTGTGGGTTAAGTCCAGCTCCAGTCAATGTCAGAACTAAGTAACTTACTAAATTAAATACACAAATTTTTTGCCTCTCATCAATGTTGCCTGCAGTTAGAAAATTAGACTTACCTGATACAGCAAAACACTCATTTAACATACATTAAAGGATTACAGTTCTCATGTTGAGTGTGTGAAAGAATCCCATGCAACTTTTAATTATCCCTGCAAAATTCTGAAGATAACTAATGATTTTATTTTTCTCTTATTTCATTGTGAATGCATTGTCATTTAACACACAGGACACAGAGTCTTATGCTGCATGTGTCATTTTTGTGCACACTAGGTGAGGCGGCAGGCCCTGCAAGAAGAAATTGATAGAGAATCTGGCAAAACCAAGGCTTTCAGTTCCAAAGGGGGACAGGTAATGTATGAGTTTAGAACTCAGCCTGATGGAAATGCTGTGTCCCAGGGCAAGTTCCTGTAAAAAACAACTGTGTTCTTTTTTTGTATGTGGCTCAGGTACAACAGTGTTCCTTCTGACTGCAGATTTCAGGTCATGCTATAGAACAAGTTGGTGCAATGCCAGGAGCCTGAGAGCTGAGCAGTGAACTCCTTGGCGTTGTACAGTGCTCTAATTCCCATCAGCAGTCCTCAAAAGCAACATTTTCTCTGGTTCCTCTGGAGAATGAGCCATCAAAAATTGCTACAGAAGCATTTTCTGCTTACTGTGAAATACAAGTAATTTTTGGGCTATGGATGCAGCAGTCACTGAAGTGTGTCTGGTTTCTTACCTGCAAGACGTGGCACACATTCGGCAACAGGGACCCACATGGAAAGGTAAAGGGGGTGGCAACTGTTAACATACCTGTGTGATATTTAGAATCAGTCCTGTCATGGCTTCTGTATCTTTCCTCCACCTCTTTGAAAGATGATTTCTGATTGTTTGCTTTTGCATCCTACTCAGCCTGGCTCCTGATAGGACTCACAGTAAGGCAGTGGAAACTTGCAGCAGTGTTTAGCCAGGGGTAAGAAGATTGAGGTGGAGAGAAAGCTTTGCTAGTAGTTCAGGCTTCTGTTGTTGTGCAGGACTGCCAGAATGCCTAGAAAGCTGGAATATGTCTCAAATGCCAGCAACAACTTGTGTAGGTCTAACATAGTGGGAGGGAGTCTGTGTAGCTCTGGAACGACAACTGTCTAATATTCTCTGAAGCCATTGAGAAAAATTACATCCTTGGCAGGAGATCTCAGTTCTTTGGCACTGATCTGTCTCTGTTTAGTACTATGCAGAAGAATAGAAGCTGTGAAAACTTATTCATCACCTCCACAAAGAGTGAGCTGGAAATGCTTCAGCAAAAGCTGTGTATAGTGCCTGCCAGCAGCTCACTTAAAAACAGAGTTTTGACAAGCCATAATTATATTTGCATCTGTGCAGATGTCTTCCATTGCAAAGGGAGGACTTATACTTATTTATCTGTGTCTTGGATGTGTGCATGTATCTGTGTCAGACTGGGCTTATACAGCAACTTGCCTTTGTGCAAGGTCAAAAAGGCTGAAATATTATGGGTAACTTTCTTTCAGTACCAGGTATTCTGGTCTGTGATAGTGAATGATACTCCAGCCTTGCATTTTTTTTACCTTAAAAACCCCTGCTGTAGCTTGCCTGCAATTGTGTAGCATGCTGTGTGTCATGTTGGCTGTCTGCTGGAGAATGACTGTTTCATGCTAGCTGCAACTGCTCTGTTGGAAGGATTTCAGGCTGACATAAACATACCACTGAATTCACATTTTTTTCATTTGATGTAGCCAGCTTAGTCTGTTTAATTAATATTCGGACATTCTGCCATTGAGTAGTGTGCCAAATTTTAAAGAAAAAATTCTGAGTAGAAATCCTGCCAAAAAGACTTACAGATGACAGTTATAGCTCAGGAGTCAAATATACCTTTGCATAATGAAGCCTGTTCTTAGGTAAGCCAAAAGTTCATGAACTTTGTAAATCCTATGGTGTATCTGGGGTTTTCCACAAACAGCTGAATTCTCATTTTAGCTGGACATTGCCTCCTCAGAGAGGAGCCTGAATCTGCAGTCAGAAGAAAAATCCTGAAGGGGTGATCTAGTTCAGAGAGTACAGTTAAATGCAAATACAGTAAATACAAAGAACACAGCAAACTCTGTTTGGAATTTCTCACAAACTCGGGGGAGATGGGGCTTTAACAGCACTAGACTTAGTCCTGGTGGGTAGGGGAGGCCCTCTGGTTTTGCACCCTTGGATTATTAGTTGCAATTAGTGGGATGAAAATGCAAAAAAGCTTATAAACCAGATTGAACAGTGTCCACAACTAACAAAACACTGCTGAAAACAGCAGCTCCCTAACCAGACAGTGGGAAAATGAAAAGATAACCCTGCAAAGTGACAGTGAAAGAGGATTAAGTCTGACAGTTTTCTTAGAATAAGAGATGCTGTCTGGCTCTTGGAGCTGAGTAAAGAGGGAGCAGAAAGCCAAGATTCCTGAGGACAGAGGGGAAGGGGATTCTCAAAGCGCATTAACCCCTGGCTCCAGGTTAAATGGCCTGCAATGCTAATGAAGGTGCACTCAGGTCAGTCTTTTACCACATCCCTTGAGAGGTGCTGCCCATGGAGTAACAGCTTCCCAGCTCTGTCACCCTGTCAGGCTTTGGAGCTGTTCTGTTCTCAAGCTACACAGCCAGAAATTGTCTTCTTGGTACTGGTATTTCTCAATTTTAGTGTTTACTTTGTTTTGCCTCACAGGATACGAAGCTTGGACAGTGGAGTACAGCTACTTTTAAAAGTTCTGCAGAACAAATGAAGTTTTTTAGACTGATGGGTGGCTTTAAAGAGGGTTCTGTGCCTATCCAAAATCCCTCAGCAACTACAAACAAACCCAATATGGCTCTGAATATGGAAGGGCAGGAGAAGTTACAGCAGGCTCTGAAGACGGAGTTTGATAAAGCAATGGACTTGAAGCAACACAGAGGAATTGGTCTTGGATTTCAGCCTACTGCCAACAAAAAAGTATACATAGACAAATATGCATCTAGATCTATAAAATTTGAAGATTAAAACTCAGAAGTAATCAAAAGAGTGAAATTTACCTTCCACATCTTTTTACTTGAAATAAAATAACTAAATGCTGAAGAAACTTCATTTATGTACTTTAAGTACAAGTTTTCAAGTGCATCTACCAGTGCAGCTGGGTCCTCACTTCATCCAAACAGTTCAGTTCTTGAAACCTTTATCATGTTTTTTCTGCAAGGCAAGAGACAAACTCCTTCAAAGACTGAAGATGTGTGCCATACCTGCAGTTAGCTGAAATTCAGAATTTTTTTTTAAATGCTGATTTAATAAACTTATCTATATCTTAAGCAAATCAAAAGGATTTTATTTTTCTGTAAAATCTTCACATTTTTTACACTGTGATACAAAATGATGGTGCTTTACTTTGAAGACACACTAGTCTCAAATTTGATGAGGGCAGACTTCTAACTCAGAAAGTAGTTCTTAAAAATCTATCATCTTCTTTATAGTATTGGATAGCATTGAACATCCTCTATATTTGAACTATGCTCTGGCAGCTGGATTTTCAGCAGCTGTTACCTAAAAATGAAAGGATAAGCATTTTGGAGAGTAGCACCAACAGAACTACTCCATTTCTTTCTCTTTTAAGACAGCCTCACTTTCCACAGTAGTCCTCTGCCCTGGACTGCTCCACCTGAAAACATCTGCCTCCAGCAGAAAACACACTTAACAAAACAGCAATTGGGTCCTCTTGAGAGGAAGTGAAAACTATGCTGAGACTCCCTCTTAAGGGGTTGCCATGAATCCATTCCCATATCAGGGAAGAGGGAGATGCTCTTCCTTGTCTTTGAGAAAACCATCTCCTTTAAATTGTCATTTAAAACAACCACTACCTCAGTGTGAGGCTGTTTTGCATCAGTGCTCTCAGTGTTCAGCACCAGCTTCCACCAGCCCTTCCAGGTTTTGGCTCTTGTTTTACTAAGATTCAGGTAGTAGAGGTTCTGTTTTCTGGTTTGAAACAAATGCTGAATTCAAACCCTCAGCTACTTGCCTGGCAAGAAAAAAAACCAAAAAACCACTAAGCAAAAGTAGCAATAGATAAAAGGTCTCAACATGGTTCCTTATCATGGGGCAGAAATGGTGAAATTTTATTAGAAATAAAAGCAGTACATGTAACTAAATTCCACAAGGGTAAGGTCATAGATTGGTATACACAAAGAAACTCTCCCAGAACACACAGATGAACTGCAAATTGTTTTATTTAGTGATAGCGTACTTTGCAAATATAGAGACTTTGAATAATTTCCATTTTCCTTTGCAACACTTAAAGATTCCTTCCATTTTACAAAACACCACTGGACTAAAATGAAAATGTGTCTGTGAAAATTTATTGTAGAAATTAGAACAGAAAGACTTCAGCCATTTTTCTCTGCTACTAGAACCTGCCAGACAAATGCTGGCAGCATCCCAAAGCAGAGACAACTTTGACTATTATATTGAAATGCTGCTTTCTGCAGAGGAGAAAAGACTATTCTGCAAGAGGGATGAAGTTTTCAGGCTGTGAATTAATTTGGATAGATTATCTTCCTTTTTTGTTAAAATTACAACAGATTAGATCTCAAAAGGCTTTTGCAACCATAAAGGTTCAAAAAACTGTTTACTGAATGTAAATAAGCATTTAAACTAACCATACTATGGTAAAACTGGATACAGAAACTCAGGTTAAATTATTGCACTCAGAACAGTTTTACCTCTACTGTGCCCAAGTAAATGTGTCTCACTAAGGAAAGCGAAAATGCACTGAACTCCTTCAGTCAGAATGTGGATCAGTGATTTTTGGCCTTGGTTCCATGCTCCCCTGTGCAGGTGGCTCCTGGGAAGAGGCACTCATCAGGTCCTGGACTGCAGAGGAAGCCGCAGGGCCAGGTCTGTGAAATGACTCATGTCAGGTTGTTTGCTCCGCCTCTTGATGTATTCCAGGGTTTTCACCTGGTTGTGAAAAGAAAGGTGTTTGGAGATTTTCAGTCTTTTCTCACATCATAGCCATCAGTTTATCTTTGTGAAGGTGTTTTAGCCAGCCTCAGGATTTTCCCTAAATGTCACTGGCTTTGTGAGCACTTGGCATTGCTTATTCCAGAGCTCATTATCATGTAGATGTCTTTAAAGGCTCTCAAATGCCACTTTACAAGCTTTTACAGGGCAGTTCCTTCACAAAATAAAAATACAGTATTTATCTTAAAGCTGGCTTTCTGTACTGAAAAAAAAGTTAAGAACAACCAATACTTTCAGTTTCCTTAATGCATGTCATACTATTAAAATGCTAGAAAGATATACACCACTTGAAGTAAGAGAAGCTGCTTGTTCATTAAGAAGCATTTAGAAAAATAAATTGTTGGGGTTCTAAGATAATTTTTTTTTAAGACAGCAGCTTGTAAACAGATGAGATGTATTCAGATCAAGAAAATGTTACCTTTTCCCAAATAAAGAATGGAAAGAGATATAAAGAACTAAAGCCTGTCTGCATTCTGTGTCTCCCTCCCTTACCATAGTCTTGGTGTCAGCAAAGCCATGCTTCTGAGCAAGGTTCCAGAGATTGACTGAGAGCTGGTTCAGTCTGTTGTTCCGTAGGTCCCCGTGAGCCACAATGGTGTTAAAGAAATAGTGTGCCAGCTGGCTCTGCCGCTTCAGGGTCTGTCATCAAAACAGAAATACTCCCACATTACTGTACACTCATTCCAAAACACCAGCTTAACCTCCCCAGCTTCTCTGAGCTCTCGGAGTTCAAAGAGCACTCATTTTGTAACACACAGCAATAGTTACAGACACAAGAACACAGTCATGGTTTTCATATTCCATGCAAAAAGCAACAGCAGTAGTTGTATACCAACGTAAGCTGCTGTAAAGAAAATAATGACACAAGAACTCCTACATCTCATATCAATTTGGCACAGCACAGCATGAAGGGCTGGCACATTTACAGCTCCAGACTCCCCATAATTGCACAGAAATCACCCTCCCACCAACCAACCTTGCACTCAGAGCACCCTAGCTGTAAATTTTTAGAGAGACCACTATTATCAATCTAAATTAATGCACCTTCAGGCTTTCCCCCCTCCAGTCTATTCTACTTTTATTTATTTATTCAACCAAAGATGTTTCTTCTCTGCTATTCTTTCACTGAAATTCTGTTGATAGGAACATATTTGCACCATATTTGTAGCTCCTTCCCCTAAAATTGCTGAGGAGGGACCTTAAGGAAAGTAAGAGCAGTCTTCCCCACACACAAAGCAAGAGAGGATTCACTGCTGCATGTTCTCCTGACCAGAAACAGCTTGAACTTTACAGAACTGTCCAGAACTAGAAATTTCTATTCCAGCATTGTCACATAAATGAAGCATTCTCTAATACTGTGAAAAGACCACACTGTGTTAACAATAAGATGCATTGTTCTCTTCCGAGTTGTCATTTCGGTGAAAGGATTTTATTGTGAGAAAAATTTATTTTCCTTTATAGCTTTTAAAGGAAATGAACCAGTAAAAACACAAAATCATTAGAGCCTTGTTCATTTAAATGAGCAGCCAAGAAGATGAATAATAAAAGGTCACAAACACTGAAGCAATCCAAATACCACAGTGATTTTATGACCAGCTTTACTTTAGCACAATCAGAGATGTCTGGCAATATTCTCATCACTTCTATTTCCTCAGCAACAACAGCTTCCTCAAACAACCATTCATTCTTACAAAGCAGTTTTTATCTAAATGTCTCAATGACTTTCACTCAACAAAGCAAAACAAATGGTGCCTCTGTAAATAAGGATGGACAGAGGAGCAAATGTAAGGCTGCAGAGGCCAAGGACGTATCTGTGTGCTGCTCAGCCTTAAATCCAGTTTTTTCTGCAACAACAGCCTCAGTGAACCAACACAGGACCTCCTTACTCAAAGCATGCTTGAAAGGAGAAAACAAAAGCCTTTCAGAAACCATGGATTTCTATCCCTACAAACATTCCTACCCACAAATTCCATACAGGAGTCAGATTCAAAAAAATCTCTAATATACAACCCACAGTCCCAAAAACTCTGTTTAAATTTCCTTCCAAGACCTGGTTGGGCATTCTTAGCTGTGCTAGAATGGTTGTTTCTGTGCTACTCTTCTGAAAAAGAAGTACTGTTCCCTGTGGTGATTTGTACAATGATGTAAAGGATTTCAGCAAAGGATATTTTCATCTTACATCTCTGCCATTGCTCAAGGAAGGACAAACAGGATAGCAAAAGCAGAGGAAATGCTAAACTTAGCACAGTGTTCTCCCAATATGTATCACTTAACACATTCTGTATTGGCAAACACTCTGGGCTACAGGGCAAGCAGCCCATCTAAAAAATTCCATCAAATCAATCACACCCTGCCCTCCTATTCCAGGCCACAGCCACAAGATTTCTATCAATAGAAGCCATCCAGGAAGGGCTGATTGGAAGCTGTGGAGGGTCCATTCTCAGAAACAAGTACATTAACAGAACAGTGAGTTCTCATTATTTCAGTAAACATCACTCACCTGCCTTTCACATACAATCCATTAAGCTAGATTTGATCCCTCAGAGCCTCTGAATTCCAATCACAAAATCCAATAAGCTGCCTAGAGTTTTCTTTATTTTATATTGAACAAATATATTAAAGTCAAAACAAAGACAAAACAACAATTTCCTCCCTCTGTACCTCCCTCCTGACATCATCTTAGTGCCTGGGATCTGAAACTTCTATAATTATAGGTGGCTTTCATTGTATTTTCCCCAGTAATAGACTAATTGAGTTCTCACTTTGCTCATTACAGAATTGGACATTGTTAGGTGTCTCCACCACAGGCCTGCCTATGTGATGGTCTCATTTTCCAAACAAGCAAAAATTCCCAATTTCCTTTTGTTATGAGGTTCCTGAAGCTCTCAAAAATACCAAGGTGGTCTGTTTCTTCAACTCCCAATCACTTTTGGTTTTGTATAGAATTAAGCTGAGTAAGAACATACCTCCTCCTTTCCCAGGGTTTTCAGATGATCCAGGATCTGGGACACCACTGTTTCACTCAGTTTATTAATTTCAGCCAGGAACTTGGAGTCTCCACCATACAGAGTATCATTGGAATCAACTGCAGAAATTAATTCAAGCTTAGGTCTGGCTAAAGACCTGTACATTTATTTACTATTGAAAACATCATATATTGATAGAAGACCACATTTGGAAGTCATAAAATGACTCTGCTCCATGAAACACAAACAGAATTATGTTTTTTAAGTGATTACCACTTGGTTGCCTACCATGTTCTTTTGATTTTAGGAACAAAATACTGAGAAGAATCTTTTAGCTTAAAGCCAGTCCTGTATATCCATTCCTGGATGCATCCAGGCTCACAAATACCACTTGGACTTGAAGTTAAGCAGCATATTATGTCAATTTTCAAGTTTTCCACAGACAGATTCCCTGCTTCCATCATTTTAGAAGTGTATGGCCATCATCTTCAATGGTAGCAGACTAACCCAAACATTTTGTGTTTAATTTAGTGAAAACAACCAGATTTTCAATAGAAGCTGCATTTTATTGTTTTTTTTTTAAATAAACCCATGATTACCCCAAAGACATGGATAGAAATTCAAAAAGTGCATTTTCATTTTCAAAGACCTTAAAGGATTCTTGAGAGGGAGAGAGCTCCTCAAGTTTTTACAGCTTATATAACTGTGATTTTAAACATGTCTTTTGCCCTAATTTATTTATGTTCTATTAAGAAGTAGGGTAAAAGAAATTTTTAGATTTAAATGTATTCTAGGTAAATCAGAAAGCACAAAAGATAAAAGATAATCCCCTGTTTCCAAGTAAGCTTCCTTTTAAGAAGCTAAGGTACAAGGTCCACCTAGAAAAAACCCCACTGCCCTACTACAGGGGAAAAAATACTAATTTATATTTCCATGCTTGTCTCCATTAAAATCTGATTAATTTATATTCTCATCTTGGGATTATGCAGCTATTTCAGTTATATAAAAAATGGAGTGAAAGAAAAAGCTAAAGCATCCTTCCTTACAGAATTTGGACAGAAGATTTACTACAGAGTAGCACTTCCACTGACAGCTATTTTCTGAGCTGCTAACTGCAAGAGGTATTTTGTCATGGGCAGTAAATCTCACAGATCTCACCAGAAGAACTGCAGAACACATTCCCACCTGCCCCTCTGTCAAAGTCTTGTGCAATTGAAAGAAAAAGTCAAACCATCTTGGCCTCTCTGACTCATTAATCTTCTAGGATGCTTTAAAGGATTTTTATTTATTACTCCATCTTAATCTGGTAATCTATAATCTGAAAGCAAATATTCAAATTTTAAAGTATATCAAAACATTAAAAAATTATTACAAAAAAGATGACAGCTATTTTACAAAATGTAAAATCTTCAGAATTTTCTAGCTGTTCTGAATATTTTTGTAAGTTATTGCAATTTCCAAAACTGAAAGCCTGCCTTCAAAGCAGCAAATACATCATTTAAATAATGAAGACTAGGTTTTACATTCTGAAAACTGGAGTTGTTACTGAATGTGGATGAAACACCAACAATAAATATAAATCAAGTTGATACTTATACTTAAATAAAACCCTTGCATAATCTTTACTTGTAAAGTTCACATTTTTAAGCATTTGCACCAACACCACCAAATGAACCCACTCTGCACAAATTCACTTTAAAGAACTGACAGGCACCTGTTCAGTAGCCAACTCCTGGGATTATTCTAAATTACAATACCTGGAACTGGACAGAAGAATCTGTGAGACTGATTTTACCCCTGGTCTTCATTAACTGTCTGTGGTGGTAAGACAATACTACAAATTCAATGGAATGCAAGGAGTCAGAGCCCCCCTCAGGTATTACCTTTATCTACATGGTAGATAAATGTTTCTTGAGTCATTGCAGACAGCAGATGCAAAACATTAGTATAAATCCTGATTTTGTCATCACTGTTATCCTCCCAAGTATAATCCTGGATCACATTTAGTAATCCTCGCACAAGAAACAACACTCCCTGTTCTGGATGATCCTACAGAGAAGGAAAAAAGATGGGTCAGAACCAACACCACAACCCCAGAACAAAAATAGGATTATCTGCAGTCATTCAGTGGTGTAGAGTCACAGTTTGAGCTCTAAAAAAGCAGAACTACAATATAATTAAAGCTGACAGCTACTTTTCTTAAGTGTGCTTTCTGCAAATCTTTTAAAATTTTTTTCTAGTTTCCATCTAAAATCCCCATTTGACCCATAATCAGAACATGATCAGGCAGCATCCATGGACAAACTTTGAAATGCTTTATTTTGTAGTCATGGGGGAGCAGTACAAAAATTAATTGTCTGCTTCTTAACAGCTAAGCCTCTAAAATTAAACACTGGGTAGATTTTGTTATTAAAATCACATCAGTAAGCTGTAGTGTATTACTCATATCATTATGAGTTTCAGAAGAACACCTACACTGGGAAGTCAGCTACAGACCATCAACAATCTTTTCACATGACATGAAAATAAAGACTCTGCTTTACATAAGCTGGGAGTTTTTACAAGCAGCTTTAATAGGGCACCCAGCTAATTCCAGCTGGCAGTTGGAGCAGCAGCACCAAGATACACAGGACAAATCACAGCCCACTGGGGATCTTCCTTTTGATCTTCTGTAAACAGGGAACAAAGTCAGGGCAGCTACTTTCTGAATCCTGGCATCTCGTTTCAAGTTGTTTTTCATTAGTGAATCGGAGAGGTTGGATCACTCCCTTCTTCAATCACCCGTTAATGACCCAGTCACTCCCCAGCCTCCCTTCACAGGCTGCTCCTGCAGTCAGTGCAGCAAGGACACATCCCAGGGCAGCTCCCCTTCTAACAACACAGCACCTGGCTCGGCAGACCCCTGCCACTGCAACAGAGGCAATCCTCAGCTCTGACAACATGGATGTGAACAGCACCACAGTGTGCTGCTTCACCAAACAGGCAGGCAGAGGGAAAAGGAAGGAGAAAACCATAAGGGAGGTTTCAGTGAGGAGGAAAAACCCACTCTCTTCAAGAACAAATGAATAGACTTCAAACTTCTTTTTTGGTTACTCCAGGTTAATTTATAATTTCCCCTCATTTTTTTAGATATGCCTGAAAATATTTGAGAGAAAAAAATTACATCTCTCTCTAAACTTGACAGTTAAAGGGAGGGTGTAAAATGCTAGTACTTGGTGAAATATTCATCAGAAGAGGAAGGTTATGCCAAAATCTTCTAATTATGTTTTCACTCAAATGATGAGGCAACCTATACCACAGTAACTGAAACGAATAGGAACTAGAGCTCTGTATTTTTTCCCTCCTCATGTATTAGGGTTTTTTGAATACTTAGCTAGTAAACCAGTAAATGATGCTTACACAATGAAATTATGGTGAGATTTCACTCTACCCCAAATGCCCTTCTAGTGAGAGGTGTTACTGAGAGTGGCAGTGCTGTACCTTCACCTCCCCAGGATTGCTCTGCCTCCCCATTTTGCACTGGGGTGAGTGATTTCCCAGCCAGCAAGCAGAACAGTTCATCTTCTCACAGAAAACTAATCCCTGCATCTCCCACTCCAGAAGCCCAGTCTACTCCAAATTTTTAAACAGGGAAGTCAAAATAGTCTGTACTAACCCATGTGCTATTCACACACACTCAACTTACCGGAACAACTAATAATGTGGAAAAAAAATTGCAGAGGAATTCCAGGAGGAAGGCATCAGAAGGTCGCATCTTTCCATCTACACTGATCATTTTTGGCACTTCAGGAACAAGGCTCACTGCAGCTTTGAAAAAAGCATCAGCTACAAAATAAAAAGAGAGCTGCTGTTATATCACTCCAGCTGTGATAGCAGCCATGCCTGGGACCCAATGGTTGCTTTGAATTTGTTTCAAATAGATTATAGAAAATGAAGGTGCTGAACTGCAAAGAAACCCAAGACTCAGCAGTGGTCTGATTCTAGAGGAATCTGTTAATTCAAATGATGCTGTTTCCAGCATCATTCCTCAAGACTTCTGAAATTATAACTCTGCTCCTTTGCATAACCATAATTTCATCTATATTGCATATATAATAAGAAATTAGCACAGGACTCAAAGTTGACTTATCAAAGAAATACTTATGCTAGGAGAATGGGGAATCCAAAGAGGGGGGAAAGATTCATGCTATCTTGTTCACCAATTCATTCACAAAAGACTGATAAGGTTTAAGGAAGTACCAACAACTTCATATTTCTAATTATTTATAATTCCTAAAAGTAAAATATTAATGTAGTACCAGAGTGTGGGGTATTGCTGGTTACCTAGATAAAAGAATTTTTTCCAAGAATCACAATACAGGAATTAGAGAAACCATCCATCATTGTAGCCTTGGCAAAATAGCTATTCAGAGGTTTTCATAACTCTTTATTATGTCTCTAATCTTACAAAAACATAAAGTCCAAACACTAGGACATCTATTCCTCAGTTTATCAATATTCACAAATGAAAAGCAACAATATTTTCCCTCTTACACTAGAAGCCCTCCTATATATGCTGAGTTCACAAAAAAACTTCTGACAGCAACACTGTTTTGCACTTTCTTGGCAATATTTCAGAATATCCAAGTATTCACATCCCACTCAAGCTGTTAAGCCATATACTTCAAAGTTTCCTTCAGAATTAATATTGTATCTTTATTTTACAGGAAGAGAGACCCAGGCCATGTAATCAGCTTCTATCAAAGGCAAAAGGGGAATTCTTGGTGAAAGCCAAGAGGTGTTACATGGCTGGGATGGAGACACCACTGACAGGCAGGCATGGGCATTTCCAGGAGTGCAGCTTGCTCTGGAAAAACTCATTTGAGACTCCAAGCAAATTTGCTAAATATAGTACCAACTGATATCTAATTTAAGCTTATGAGGAATACCAGAGAAACATGTGCTTTGGAAAATCTGAAGTTCTTCTCACTCTTGTTTTTTCAGCACATAAATACTCGAGCACTTCTGGACTTTTTAGTGCTTAGAACGCAGACTCTCTTCCATTAAACATTATCCTTCATTTTATTCTGCACATTTGCTTTGAGGTGAAAGAATGTTTATTTCAAACAACTTATAAGTTTAGATAGGCAACCCAAAGGAAAGTAAGTAATCTTTCTCTGAGCTTTATTTGAGGAAGGAAGGCAGCAGCAGATGTTCATTCTAGCACAAGTAAATGAATCGCTGTCACTTCCACAGTTGTCTCATGAGAAAAAAAATAAAAGTGCTCGTCCCACATCACCATACAATGAAAACATGTGACCAGACAAATGAAAAAATGTGCCTTAGAGAATAGTCTGCATACCAAAGTACCCATGTCTGTGCAAGGAATGCTCCTGTCTTCTGAAGTTATTTCATAACAGGATGAGAATGACCTGTGCAGCAATCACCATCCACAGTGAAAAGGAGCTGCAAGATATCTCATCCTAATTTACTGTCTGCTCTCCCAGCAATCACAATCCTTCACATTCTCCTCTAACCTTCTGCCATAGTGCAAACCCAGAACCTCTCACCTTCAATTTGAACACCTGAAATTTGATTCAATTTACTCTTCTTGCCTCCCACCGTTGCTGTGAACGTGAGCTGCCTCCTCACTGGGCAGAGCAGCCTCAGAGCCAGGAGTCCCAGGTTCCAGGGGCTGCTGAGAGCAGAGCCCAGCTCCCTGCAGTGCCTGCCCACACCACAGACCTCCTGAGCTTCCATCTGTGTCCCCCCATCACACAGCTGCTGCTCCTGGGCTGTGTCCATGGCTGCTGTCACCCTGCAAACCCCACACAATGGGGACACTGAGGCTCTTGCCCCACACTTTTACTCCTTGTTCCTTGCCTTTCCCCCCCTGCTCCCCCCACTCAATGCAGCAAGACAAGCCAAAAAAGCAATACAGCACAAAACAGTTGTATTTCACTTTGGAACACCCAGAAGAACTGGCAGAGGAGAATATGTTCATTTTGCAGTAAATCTTGCCAATCTGTGCTAACCAGGAAATGGTTTTATGCTGGAACACTAAAAGCACATTTATCCAAGATATATGTGCAAAAATAAATGCATATCAATGCTAAGGTTTTTATTACAGACTGCAGAAAATGACCTGTCCTCTAAATATTACCATGCTGGTAAGAGGTGTCAGAGTATACATTACATGCTCTGAGTTGGGAGAAAAGGCTCACTGAAAAGGTTGTCACAGACATGCTGTTTTGTCAAGTATGAAATGAGCATCAGTGTTTAATTCTGAATTACACTAATTATGAGGTTATGCAATGATGGTTTCTCTGTATCTTTAAAAGTCAATTTTTAAAACTATTACTGTAGAGATGTTTCAGAATAAAACCATACATTGCTTTTCCTGGGTTCCAAAAGATATAAGGAACCACTTAAAAAGCACTGAAAATCACAACAATCCTATGTACTTGATTAACAACCAAAAGAAAATTAAAAAAGGCTTCTGCTGATGAAGAATGCTGTTTTCTTATCTGCCTAAAGTACAATACTGCTTCTTAAGTGAACCACTGTTAAACTGGCTGAGGGGAGAGCAGCCTGTGCATTACCACAGATCACCATGATGAAGCCTCCCCCAAGTGCTGTTAATATCTTGTGCACTGCTCCAAATGTAACATACTTCATGCTTCACTAAATTCAGCCTTTCACAGCAGCTCCTTCATTCTGGTTGACCATAATCCTATAAATCTTTCTCCCAAGCATACATGCTGACCTTCAGGCTACAAAAACTAACAGTCTTGGATATCCAAGTCAGCACTTCCAGAAATAGCCTCCTACAGAAGCAAAACCAAGTGAAATTGGTGTTGAATGTTCTGCTATGGACAATATTCATGATGGCACATGTAACACATGTTTGATAATACTTACAGACAGCTATATGTATCTCCACATATTTCAGTGTATCAATCTCTAGATATATATAAAAACTCAGTTTGCATTGTATTTTCAGTATCTCTGACTGCCAATTAAACTGTACAAATGTAAGATTTCAGGCAGGCAAAAATAAGGAGGAACAAAGTGAGAGATGGGAAAACAATTAAATCCTTAAGTCCACCTTCAAAGAGCAAAAGGGAGCGTGTTTAACATACCTACCCAAAGTATTTTTAGTCACAGCTACAATTACACCAGGCTAAGTCCACCCAAAGGACAAAAACAGGGACCATGCAAATCTTCTGCATTCCATACCACTTTTCTGTCTTACAACACTGTCAAACCTAATTTAATACTCTGAGGATTTTGCTTTCAAATCCAACAGATGTTGGAAATTTAATGAAGCTTGTACTCCAGTACAAAAAATTATTGGGAAGCAAGCGTGGGGGTTTTGTTGCCCTATTTTTTCTGTTAAATAAATGAATCCATTACTGTTTTGACAACCAAGCATTGTAAACATTTGAATCTCCTTCTTCTCACATTGGTGAGGTCACTGCCAGAGTTTTGCCACATGGTTGAAATGTGGTTTTTCCTTGAGCTACTGCAAATTTTTCTCCATCTTAAATATCTCTATACATCACTTTCAATGCAGAAATAACCAGGAATTCTTTGAAGGAAGAAACTTGAAATTAGAAAATGGATGCACTGCTGCTGCTTGGTGAGCTGGAATGCACTATGTTAATTCACACTATGAATGAGCTGCAGTAAAAAGACAATTATGTGGATGAAGCTTTAGGCATAGCTTGATTAAAGATTGTTACAAGGCATTATTACTTAGAGACAAAGGCATACAGAGGCATAAGTGGAAGGTCCATACAGGGCCATCAGACAGCATAAGCAAGGACACTGGACACAAGATATTTTATTCTTAAGGTGCAATCAGTAAATGCAGCACACACCCCACCCCACTGGCTCCCCTCCCACCCAGAAAAAAAAAAAAAAAAAAAAACCAAAAATCAATCACAAATTACAGTCTGACTACCTAAATTCTAGATAATCCCTAAAGACTGTGAGGTACCACATCATCAGCAGTCTCTAAAGAAAGCCCCACCAGTAATACTGAAAATTCTGGAATTATAAATGCTGGAGTTAAATACTATCATTTCTACTGTTATTATGAGGCAAAAAAAAAAAAAATAAAATGAGCAAACATACAAAAAAATATAAGGTTGGAAAGTCTGTATGATTTTTGCAGAGAGAAATCATTCCTCAGAAGTCTCTCAAGTCTTCCAAAGAACCAGCAAGATTGTTTAAAAGTACAGTAATGTCTTCATGAGGGTACACAACTTAATAAAGGATGGGGTGGATGGGGAAAGGAGAGGGAATAAAAAGTTTTCAGTGGAGCAAAATAACTACAGCATTCCTTAAGGTTTTGCAGAGACATGTCCTTAGGATGAGTTGGGAGGTGACAATGTTTGCAGACTGGTCTGGAACGTGACTGCAAAGCTTCACAGATGGATCTCATGATTCTGAGCAATAAAGCAGCAGATGAACTCTAATATTAGTATGGCATGTGGAGAAAGAAGCAGCCCTTGCTATAACTGGAGAGAGAAGCTCTAAACAGGCTATTTACACTCATGAAAGATTTTGGGGTCATTATAGATGGTTTCCTGAAAACTACATCCTAAACAGCTGTTGAAAAGGCAAGGCAATTTAAAAAGAATCATTAGAAGAGTAATGGAAAACTGAGGTGTCTTTGTATCATTGATATTGCTGTTGGGCATTTATACCTGGAAAAATCTAATCCAGTCCTAATCTCCCCATTTCCAAAAGCACAAAAAGGGTGCTAGGGCATGGAACTGTTTCCTTATTAGAAAAGTCAATACTGACAAGAAATTCTTCAGGAACTTACCAACTGCATTATCTCATAGACAGCAAGAAGAAAATGAACCAGGAATGCCTGAATTCTGCTCCAGCAGATCAGCTATATCCTCTGAGTCACTCACCTAACATTTAACATAAATGAATCCCTAAACATTGCACTTGCAAATAGCACATAACTGTGGAACACGAAGTTACAAAGTCCAAAAAGTAAAAATTAATTAAAAATATTAAATTCCCAAGGACTGGTCCATCTATTTGATTAAATACCATGGTCTGGTCCAACAACACAAGCTTTGTTGAAGGATTTATTAAATCACCTGCACCTGAAAGCCCAGAAGCATCATTCCAAATTATTGTTTCCTTAATAGATGCTACAAGACACTTTCAAAAACAGGTCATGGGCTAGACAGACTTGAAGAACTGACAAACTGATATAAAGTACTAGTCTGAAAAGCTTACAGAGACAGAGATGTCACCTCTCACATCATACAGAAAAGTGAATGGCTGGGATAAGGAGAGGAACAAGAAAAGGGGAATGGGAGAATCTCCAGCTGTGGAAGTTCCAGGTAACAGAAGCAGTCACAGTTCTGTCCAAATGAAGCAACACTTAGCATTGCTAATAAGGAAAACAGAATGACATTGTTCTTTTCCCAAAGCTCTTTTACTGCCTTCAAGGAAAGCAGCATTTTTTAAAAAGATAACAGAGTCACCATGTACCATTCTAGATAACAGAGTCACCATAAACCATTCTCAGCAGAGAAACATAAGCCAAGAAGTCCTAGTATCTGTAATCAGGAGAATCTCTTCATGTTCCTATTTCTCTAAATTCTTTACCTCAAACTCTCTCTATTTATATTCTTTAGATCTATAAATATTTCAGGAGATTAAGAAGAAATACTAAAAATTGTTATCTAACAGTACTGAGAAAATACTCTGAACCATTATTAGACTGTGATTTAAAATTAATGACTAGATATTCCATACCGTACTTTCTCTAGAGTGTGACTGAAGCCTTTAGGGAACACTCATGGAAAAGTAACATTTTCTGCAGTAGAAATGAAATTATTTTTGTAATCTATTAGGTCTAACTGTGCTTTGGCCACAAATGGAAAACAAAATAAATACCTAGAAGTGCATTAAGCACTGTATGCTTCAGAATTAAAATCTGCATTTGCTAAAAAAACAGGTCTGCAGCAGTTGATCTGAGGGACAGGCTCTCCATTTTTATGAAGTTTAATGTTTGACAATATCCCAGTGAAATTAGTCAGATAGAATCAGCTATATTACCTTATTCACTCAGCATGTTCTTTCTCAAGTGAGGCAAAGATTTCAAAGCCTTTAAAACAAAAATGCTGCTTAACACACATTACCAGGAAGTTATGTCATCTCTACCCACCTGCTGAATGCTGGGACCAAACATTAAAAACTCAGGCTCTTTTTTGACAGACAAAAGTAGCATTTCCACAGGGAGGAAATGTGTGCAATGAAAATGAAACCTGTATCTCAGAAGTCCAGAAGAATGACACAATGGAGCATGCATTTAATCTCAATTTAGTCCAAGCACCCCCATGACAGAAAGCATGATCAATGAGAATTTATTATTCTCTGTTGGCAGCATGCAGTGCTCAGTGGCTCAGTTAAGAAAAATGAAAAGCTCATCTCTGTAAAATCTAGCACCTTCCTTTCAAAGGTGGGCTTTCAATAGGCTCTCCAACGTACAAACTATGCATCCAGGGCAAAGTCACCTAAAACATTTTAAACATAATTACAGATTTATTTCATTTAAAGTAGGTCTTGGGATGTGGAGATGAAAGAGACAACAGTCTTTTTTAATACATTCTGAACATTCCCAGACAGACATCTGTCAGTGTATTAACACTGGCATTTCATGAGCCTATAAATGCACAGTTCTGACCCAACTCCATTGTCTTAAAGAAAATCTATTCCACAAAAAATTACGATTTTCTAATACTGAAGTATTTGGATGAGTTCAAACATTTGATTTGATTAACAGTGTGGCAAATCCAAGCAAGCAAGGCTGGGATAGAGGAAAGGGAGCAGAGACACAAGGACTGATGGTTACTACTGCTGCCCTTTGAGACTGGGAATGAGGAAAAACCCAACTTTTCCAGCTATAAACAGATTAGCTGTGGCTCTCCAATTGCTGATAGTTTATCAGTGCAATCCCCAGACTCATGAATTTATTTACTGGTAGGACCTGCACATCCTCCTTTTTCAAGATAGACACATTGGCAATTTAGAGAAATCTTCCTATTGCCAACAGAAGTTGTGGAACTCAATTTTGTTACATATTTAAGTGAAAAGTCAACTCACTGAAACAGCTGGACTCCCCATAGAAACCTGAAATTAAGAAAAATCCAAGACTTTACCTTGCTACAAACACCAGTTGGAATCTTCAAGGAAGAATTGCATGCACCAAACTCATGCATGCACCACTGCTGACTGAGCTATTGGATCAGGTACATTACCTTTCAGCTTTATTTCTCTTCACAATTTTAAACCAATTAAGCTAATTCAAATCAGCATGAAATAAAGGTTACAGACAAGGCAGTTTCCCTCCCTGGCCTAATGCTATCATTAATGGCACACTCTTAAATCTTCACTTCATGCTGCATTGGTTTTAGTAGATCAGTGTCTAATTGGCACTGTTAACTCAGTTAACTGACTGGAGTAAAATTTGCTGCTATGAATTAATCAGTACTTCTTACTTCTTACTCATTCAGTTGAGATACAAATTAAACTGTCTGAAAAGTAACTTTCAAGGACACATTATGTGACTTCAAGCATCAACATATGGAAAGACTGTTCACAAGAAATGTCCCAAGATAGTGCCTGTTGAACACATGCTAAATTACTCACGCAAGTGACATGTCTCTGAGTACAAATTATACCCAAAATAGCTTTGCTAGGGGAGCAAAAATGTGAATAACTATAAAACCTTGGTAAATGAAGTGAGATACTGAACATCAGTTTTGCTCTTGCTTCATTTTAACAAAAGCAGAGATGGACCAAATGCTGCTCTCTCTAGCTTGTGGGTCTAAAATTCAGGAGAGTGTGGTTAATAAACATACATTTTAGAGACCAAGTTCATAATACTTTGCATATATCTGCTACCTTAAAAGATTTCAGGATGGGGATCCTGTTAATTGTTTAGTGAGTGCACTGTATTCATGTGTCAAACAACAGCTGTGCACATTTGTAAACCCTCACATTGAAAAGTCTGGACAATTGTTGGGGCCCAGGAAGTCTCACTCACTGGATCACAAAAATAGTGGAAAAGCAGTTTATAAGTTGAAATATATTAAATCACAGAGTGGGTCCCAATATGGTCAGGGAATAATTCTCAAAGACCAAATATTACAGAAAAACTGCTTTGGATTTGCTTCCAAGAAGAGAAGCTCTGCAATAGAACAAAAATAACAAAAATTGACATATAAGGTAAGCTGGTCAATTAAATAAAACACCACAGGGAGAAAAAGTGAGTCCATTTTATATAAAGTCTGAAAGAAACTGCACAATGCTAATTGCACAACAACAGACTTTGCAGATCTTTTATTTGCACAACAAACTTGGACACAACAGTCAGCTTTACTCTAAATCCCTCAGCTTTGCTGTATGGGCAACATCAGATTCAAAACAAAGAAATCCAACAGTCACTGTGCACTAAAAAGTCTTAATCAGCATCCTAAATCAGCTTGTTTGTGCAGCTGGAACTTGCTGGTAAATGCAGAGCTTGGAAAACAAGCTCTCGTGAAGAAGCACAGAGCTAACACAAAGAATTAACAGCCACAACAAAAGATGTTGCAAAGTAATCCAATTTATTACTCTCACAGCTCCACTGGAACCATATAAAGGAAAAGCATTTACTATTGGAGAGCAAACATTTAAAGTCAGGATTAAAATTGCAAAACAAAGTAGAATTACATCATTTTAAAAAGGAAAAAAAAATACTGCAAGGAGTTAAAAGTATGTGAAGACTTTTGGAATAGAAACTGACTTGCATTTGTAACATGAATGAGATCATATTAAATGGTGATACAGACTTAGTATTAATTTCTGCCAGAATAACTCAATTTTTCCCCCAAATTGCTTTTTGTCAGAATCTCCTATTACTTAACACTGAACTAACAGGATGGCTGAAAATGTGCTCAGGCACATTTCAATCAATAATTCAGATCCAAAAAAAAGAAAATATATTTTCCAGTCTTGATATGGTCTGATATTATGCCATTGTTTCACTCTGATATAGTGGCATATTTTCTTGGCTAAGCATTTATCATGCAGGTGTTTTTACAGCAAATTTCTGCTCTCACTGACCTAACCTGGAATTCTTTTCATCTCATTGGTGAATTTTGTCAGTCTGTGAACTACTACACAGATGCTTTTATTTTGTTTTTCAGTTTCAATAAAGCACATTATTTGTGATTAGAGTGCTTGCATAATTATGCAGGGGAAAAAGTTGCCATGCTTTCCATAATTCCTAAGTAATTTAACTCAACCTACCTCATGGCCAGGACTATATCAGCTACAGCCAGCTGTCCTGGTATTGAGATCACACTGAGGAGCTGCTTTAACATGACAAGGTTTTGCTTTAGCAGTGTTTGAAACAGAGCTGTATTTTAATTGCATCATAAATGCACATATGACTTAGGATATCAACCAGATTATTATTCACAGTTAGAAATATTTCTGAAATAAGAGAACCTTTAAGTAGATTAATTCATGCCTTACCTTGTGAAAGGCACTGATTTGCCAGAGCAACCTGTCCCGAGTGTAGATACAGATTAAGACATGTGAAGATACTGCTTAGAGATGGAATTGTAATGAAGCAGAAGGCAACACAAGCCTAAAGTAAATTTAAAAAAAAAATTAATAAAATTCCTATCTCAGAGTTATCACAATCTTTACTGATTTAATGCACAATTAGGAATCAAAATCTGTAAATCAGTTATGGGAAAGATTTTCATTACAAAGCAAATATTATGTGACGCCCCAAATCAGCAATTTTACACTTCTAATGAGTATTCAATAATTATAATTTTTTTTAATTGCCACTATTACTAGATAAACTCAAAACCAACTCTCTGTGACTGTAGCTCAAAGAGTTCTGTCTCCTCAGGTAGCCACCTTGCAGCTCAAGACCAAAAGCTAACTAGAAAAGCAGATTAGTGTCCTCAGAGAAAAGCCATCTGCCCAAGTGGTCAGAGCAGGTGCCCTGTGTGTCCTGGGGGAAGCAGCTGCAGCCCCCTGGGCACAGCCCAAAGCCCTGGATGCAGCAAGGAGCCCCCAGGCACAGAGAGGCTGCCCAGGTGCCATCAGCTGGAGTCCACTGCACACACAAAGAGCTTCCCACATGCAGGTGGACACATTTTGGTTGCTACTTTTCAGGTTAGGAGAATGGAGCACAAGCAACCTGGATAGCCTGTGATGGTCTGTGCACTGTTCAAAGCACATTTGACCATTTCTATGTAGACTCAGAGGCACTAAAGCTGAAAGGAGCACCTTATTTGAAATTCAAATCTTGATTTCAGCATATCAGCACTGATATTATGAGACAGAAGTTTGAATATATTTTATACTCCATCTCCCATTCTCTCTGTGACTGAGTTACATAGAAATTTGGTATTTTACTTCAAATATAGTTTGAAAAGCTGAGCTTTCCAGAATTCACACAAACACCTCTCTGGTGAACCTTCCTTTGGAGAGGGAGTCAACCTTGCTGCTCTTTTTCAACACAAAGCTGCTATTAGATGGTTTGGGTCTTTTTTTCTTAAACAGCTACATTTGGCTTTAGAGAGGAAAAACTGGTCATAGCAAGAGAAAATGGGACCACAAACAATGTCAAAAATACTAACATACTGGTTTTGCAAAAATTATAAACTTAGGTGGCAGCAGACAGTATTATCTGCAAAGAAAACAGGTTCAGAGTTCATTAGTCAGACCTACCCTGACAAATGCAGCAGTCTTTCTGGAATGATTTCCTTTCATCACCCTTCTAGTTTCCATTGCTAGCTGGTTCACAGACTACACACATAAAACAACAGCAAACCATTAAGAAAAATGCACAGTCTCAGTGGCAAACAACAACCTGTATTTTTACTGCATGCATTTAGAGAACAGCCAGTGCCTAAAGGAATCCCGATACAGTGTGTCCCCACTGCACTATTTACTTTTTACTGGGAGAATTTTACTGACTGTTCCTTGATTTGTGAAAGTAGACTTGTTTTATTCAAGCCTTTAGCTTATCCTTTCCTTCCCAGCTATAGTGCTGTCACCTCCTTGCTAGTATAACAATCACGATTTCTAGCTAACACAGATTAAAAAACCATAAACCAAAATAACAAAAGGATTTAAGAGGAGCTAGAATGTTGCAAAGGAATCAGATGCTTACCTGTGACTCAACACAGAAAAGAGATTAACCTTCCCAATCACAGCAGGACTCTGCCTGGATCTGCAGCCAGACACAGTCTAATCTTTCCTAGATGCAGGATTATAGAAGAGGCAACCCAAATTCTGAATGCACAAAAGTGCCATTTATTTTATTATACATGAAATCTCTTCAAGATAGCCTATTTTATTTGTTGCAAAGATACCATGCATGCCTGCCAAGCAAGAACTTCAGAGTGTTTAGGGGGATAAAAGCAGAGATGAGATCAAAGTTCACTTTATAAACACCTGATTAAAATACTTCAGACTTATTTTGCCATAGACCAATAATCTGAGCAGGGGATGGGAGAACTGCAAATATATCCCCATTTTTAAAGGAAATGTAGATAAACTGTGGCTTACATGAATCAGCTGGACTAGAACAGGCTCCAGATTGCAAAACATTGACCTGGCTTCAACATAGAAACTCAGCTGTTGTTCAAAGTCACGGCCAAATGAAACCTAGGAAAGAAAAAAGGCCCCCAGACTTTACCCTTGTAGGCTGAAATAAATGTAAAACTGCATGCAGATAAACCATAGATATTCAAAAGTCAAAATCCCCATATATTGCTAAGGAGAAAACCCAGAAGTAACAACAAATAGCAATCAGAGAATCTCTGTTCTTTTAACTGTCTGCAATACTTGAGCTTCAGAGAAACATGAAAGTTTTAGTGGTTTGGTTTTTTTGGGTTTTTTTTGTCTATACTGTACATGATAGTCTGTTTCACAGATCAAGTATTTTTCAAGAAAACAAAATTTAAGTCCTAGGTTTGTGAAGTGTTTTCAAAACTGGCAGAACTCTTGATTCTTTTTGGGAGACACAAAGGTTTGGTTTTGATTAAACTTAGAAAGCAAGACAAAAAATCCCAGAAAAACAGAAACAGATCTGTCAATCTGCATTCCAATTCCTCTAATTTCTAGCTGATAAAGGGCCTCCAACAGAAAATAGCACTTTTCCTAATTAGATAAACCAGTAAGAAAAGCAGGTTTTCCTTGAGTTTGGTTAATCAATACTTATATAGTATGGCAGAAGTTTGTAACCTTGTATTGTGGCAGGAAAGAAGTCAAAAAACAACCTTTGTGTGAGAACAAACCTCTTCCAACCCTGTAGATTTAAAAAAACCCCAAGTGCTGTCAGCTGGAGTGTCTCAGCTGTCAATTAAAAGCAGAGCATAAGGAACAGTCTCCAGGCAGTCTACATTTATGTATTCTATTGTCATTTTTTTCCTAATAGAAGGTTGCATTATTTATTATTTTCTCAGTTTCTCAACATTATGCAAAAGAATTTTTTTACAAAATTAGAATAAAATTTACATTTAATCCATACAGTGAAAGATCAAAGAAACTGCACCAGAAAACAAAGGATTACTTCTCACATTACAGACAACTCTTTGCTTTTCCTCTATTTGTACAACTACTAATTCTTGAGTCCTGGTCTCAAGAAAACTTAACAAAAAATAGAAATTTTTCCACCAAAAAGACTGACTGTAAGGATGATTATAACAATTGCTTTTCCCTCCACATCTTAATGTATGCTAACATATAAATTCATAAACAGTCATTTTGCTGCTATGGGAATTTTTTCCCCCTAAACCAGGGGGAAGATACATCAAATTTAATTCAGTACAAGAAATCCTCCTAAAGGAAATTATACTATATTATACTGTAAAGCTTAAAAAAGCAAAACTATATTAGAACATTAATTAGCAAATTATTATAGCTGAAGAAAAAGCAACTATCTAATCCACAGAGTAAATCCACAGAATGCAATAAAGAACAAAGAGGACAAGTAGACACAGAGCCTGTCAGATCTGTGTGAAAGGAAAACCAGGCACTGAGAATAAGTGGTTAGAGAATACAAAAAGCTTGAGACACCCTAAAACACCCTGACATCTCAAAACTAACAGAGATCAACAAAAGATTTATTGGAATAAGAGTGAGGGATGGGTTAAAGACTAATTTCAAGACAAAACATCTGGGATTCTCCTGGGGCTACTAATTTAATGATACAAATTAACTTATTTCTAAATTAGGATAAAAAGAAAGAGGATAACAAAAAAGTTACTTATTTTGGATTTTTGAAAGCTGGTATTGGTTCCATTTAGAACTAAGTAGTGGAACTTCCTTCACATAAACCAGTGAGTTCTCTGATGCTTCAGCTGCTGTTTAACTTTTAAATATGTGCTCTGTTTTACAGGAGATTTACAAAGGTGGCAGAAAATACCATTAAATAAACACTATGTGTACTTTAAACTTTCATCTTGCACCACAGCAGCTCCAGCACTGTGTGACATTTCTCTGAACACAGACACTTCACTGAAATGCACTGCCTGGGGTTTCCAGTGGTCTTAAGCAAGTCAGAGACTGGGCTCTGATTCAGCACAGGCACCTGTTCCTCATGGGAATGTCACAAAAATCCCAGCTCTAAGGTGCACCCAACAGATGCACAATTGCCACTCACCATTTTTATGAATCCATTTATCAGAGCTGCTAACATTCTTTTCTCATCCTCAAGAGTTAATGCACTAGGAAAAAAAATATTTGGTACATTTTAGAATATTGTTTATCCTATTTATCTATAAAGGTTCAAATTATACATATTAATTTATATTTTTCCTGTGTAAAATGAATTTTAATGTGAATATCACCAAGTCAGCCATGAACCACACTAAATTCCAGATTTAACAAACAGTAAAAATTGCTGAGTGGATTTAGATTCTCTAAAAACTGAGACTTTGGCATGAGGAGAAGGAAGCTACACTAATTCTTTTTTATTGTAGCAAACAAACGGCTTCAATTCTGTGCTGAAACATGAGAAATTGAGTAAAAACTAAGTCTAAAAACCTAAAGAAATTAGTAAGTCTATTCTTAGAAGAAAGTTATCCAATTAAAGCAGTAAAGCTTTTGAAATACCCTTTAAATATTATACATTGTATAACATCAGTTTATTGTTTAGTTTGGGGTTTGTTTTGTTTAAGGTTATTTGTTTTAAATAACCTTGCCTCAGAATTTAAAAAACAATTAACTTCACCTTGCTACAGTGCTGGTTTTCCTTATGTTTTAGTAAGAACTGAACCAAACTGATATGTAAAAAGAAGTCTCTTTTCAAAACTATCACAGATACCCATTCTACACCAAGAGTCCAAAATCTGATTTGAAACAAATTTACATCACATAAAAATCCAGTCAGTCAAACCTGTTTCCCTGAAAATGGATGATCAAAACATTAAATTACAATTAACTAACACAGTTTAAACCCTTTGCTATTATATGCTTGGCTCCAGCTTTGACCTTTAGTATATCAGTTTCCAATTTCCAAGTCAGACACCAGATGGGAAGGGAACAATAGTTTTACTATACAAATTCAGTAAGGGAGGAAAGAAAATCTCAGCATGATTAGCTCATTAGTGCATTGCCAATCAAAAGAGTCAACTGCTGGGCTCTGAAAGGCTCAGGAGCCTGTGATGAGATCTCCAGGTCAGCACTAAGTTTCCAGTTCAGTTGTGAATCAGACCCCTACCAGTGTAAAGGCTGTTATCCCCCAACAGCTGTTCCAGGGGTCAGGGAGCCCCACACAATGGGCTGGGAGTTTCCTCAGCCAGCATGCAAAAACAGATGCAGGAGTTACTTGAAAATAACTGGAATTTAGGATGATTTACCAAGAGATTGTAACCATCTTAGCTAAAGGAACTTTAAGGGATTTTAAAGGTCCCTATAATTAGCAAATTGTTTTGGCAAAGCCTCAGAGGAAGCACCAAATATGGATTGTTATAAACTGCTTTATATTTTTTTTAATAAGCTGGTTTAGCTACAATATATTGTTCTATTTAAAGGCTGAAGTGGCTTTTAGTGCAACATACAGCCAAATAAGGTACTCTAACCCAAAGTAAAGCACTCTAGCTGGTATAAATTTGAATTACATGCTAAATCTGACCTCTTTATGGACAATAAATCTTGCATTCATGGCCTATCAAGGATGAGAAAGTTTTAAGTTCCTTTGCAGCATCTGCCATACTAAGAGGCTCTGGGCTCAGAGTGGCAAAAGAGACTGTGCCCTTACAATTCAACCCAAACCAGAAGGAATAAAAGGTTTGTCCTCTTGAGAGCTAGAATTTGCAGCACTGTGATCCTGGCTCTATTTTCAATCAGACACAGATTTTATTGTGATTTTTGCAAGTTACCTACGAATCACAGTGCTTTCCACACTGCATAACTGCTATTGAAGCAGTGAGTGCAACAGGGCACAGGGGATCCCAAACAACCTCAGCTCTCAAAGTCAAGGGCAAAAATAGAAGACAGAGAATTAAGGGAAAGATATAGATGGTTCAACAGCTTCTCAGTTCTAGCTTCCCCTATTGAAGTTCCTAGAAATCTTCCAGATATCCTTGTAAAGATTTCACACCCCTTTGTAAGGGCTGAAAACAGTGACCCACAAAAAGGTAAAATTGAGTATGGTAATCTGTGCTTTAGTACCTACACACTCACTTGAATCTCAGAAATAGCTCATTATTCTCTACAACTCAAAGATTACATTGGTTTCACTTTCTAAGTGTTGTGAAGATTGGATTACAAAGTGTCTCTGCTTCACTGGAAAACTACAAAACCGCTGCTACTTGCCTTTTAAAATTCTGCTTCACTACTCAAAATACAGCAGTAATTAAAGAGCAAATGGTACGTGCTGCCACTTCACTGCACAGCTCTTCCCTCAGCACTAATTGGATTCATGTCTTAATCCACCTTGAAACAAACAGCCTCAGAAACATGAACCCACATCAGGCAGCCCAAGTTTGCATAAGGGAGAGCTCTTAGTAGAAGTTCATCTTACTTCACAGAATCGTGCATCGTCTTACAGATATGCAGGAGAGCGTTGAGTATAACAGGATCCTTTGTTGACTCCTGCTGATGCCTACAAAGTGGATTTAGAAAAAGTGGTGAAAAACCTTGCTCTGTCAAAATGGAAAACAGTGACTAGAATAACCATTTAATGCAGAATTTCAATCAATTTCATCATAATTTCAAGCACTGTATGGCACTGCACAAGTTTTAAATTCATTTGTGAACCAACGAACACCAATGATCACATGGTTAATATGTGCACAATTCCAATAAAAACACCAATGATCACATGGTTAATATGTGCACAATTCCAATAAAAACACCAATGATCACATGGTTAATATGTGCACAATTCCAATAAATGCCAGCCAAGATATATTATCTTAATATACACAATATACACAGCTCATTGCCAAGCCACAGACTCCTTAAGGTGGACATGTGATGCACTGAGGCACATAAGAACATCAAAACAAAACAATCCTGGATTCACCAGGATATAATTTCTCAGCTACTCAGGGACAAACAGGAAGGATCAGTGTCAGGTTTAGGTACAGAGGCACATGTGCAGTGCAGCTCCACTAAGATGATTAAGGGGTCACAGCATCACTCATATGAGCAAAGCCAAGAGAGCAGGTCCTGTGTGCCCTAGGGGACAGAAGGCTTGGGGGGTTCAGCAGTTAATATAAATACCTCAAGGGAAGGTGAAAATGAGAAAAATGTTTCAAGAAACCTGTTAATTACTTGAAAAGAAAAGGACTGCTTGACTTTCAGAACAGTTGAATATATTTTTGTTTCCTAAATTCATTTTCAACTGTAGCAATACTCCATTCTGTGCTGTCACAGCAACTGGAATGTGAAATATATTTCATAAACCAACAAAGGCAACACAAAAAAAGAAATAAAAAGCTCAGAGTAAATTATTATGTTAACCCACAGCAAGTCAGCATCAATGTAATTACTTCAACTCAGCTTTCTTTGTGAACAAACAGTCCACCAATAGATCAACAAAACTGACACATTTCCTTTTTTCTTTCCCATAGCCTGGAACACCTTCACAAAGTAAACGGCCAATAAAATGGCTCCTCTTCCTCAGCTATCTTTCAGTGAGTTTCTCAGAGCCTCCAGAGTGCATTTCACTTCAACAGTCTCCACTTACTTAATGAAAGACTCCATAATGCACTTGCAAACCTCCACTCTCACACTTTCCTTCTGGAACATATCCAGAAATGGCAAGAATTTCTCCTAAAAGTACAAACACAAAAAAGGAAAATCAGGTATGTTACAAACACACTAAAACAATAGTTTGGGTGCTTATAAAACACAGCTATTTAGGTAAAAGTATTTTCATCTCTTTAGAAAACAGTAATTAATCTCAAAAAGTGATGAAAAAGTGGAACTAATAGATGGCTGAAAAATGTATCAATTTGTTGAATGCAGAGATCCAGAAGGGAACACAAAATACAGAACTGTTTGAATCAAGTGTTGCACTGCATTTTTAAAACCAATCACATGCTTCAAACAGCTTAAGATCATGACAAATTCAGACATCTATGGGGAGAAAAAAGGTAAGATGTTATAAACAATCAAAATAGTTCTAAACATCATTAACAATTTCATATCTATCCAGAACAAGTTAAGAAGGTCTAAGACTTTCAAATTTCCTTCAAAAAACAAGGGTCTAGGTTGTTTAACATACTAAAATACTCAGTTTCTGTATCATCTCAAGAATGTAGTGATTGCTAGTTTTAGTTTCTCAGAATTATCCAATCAATTTGTGAACAAGACTTGACCCCAAACCCACAGCATCAGTCTTGATTTTCAATCTTCAATGGTTTCTGTACTTCAACACACACTGCCTGCTGTCTTTGCTTCTATTTTTCTACCTCATATACACTCTGACCTCTCTGAGTTCCACTTTGTTTCAATGCCAAGTGTAAGTGCTATGAGAAGTTAAGTATGTAATGTAATTACATTAACACACACACAAATAAATGGTATTTCATCTTCCACTGATTGTCACTTATGTCACAGTAACAAACAAACTTAGAGAATTTACCAGCCTAATTTTAAAGGTATAGAAAACTGGAATTGGAATAATAAGTAGTAAGCAGCAGAAAGCTCACAACATATTTCTGCACTTGACAAAATATTTATGCTACTTTACAAAAAGTCCTTGCATTCTATGAACTTATAAACATTCTAAATATCCCAGTCAAGGTAAATTCTCTTGCAGAAAAACTGCCAAACAGTCCTTCTTAAAAATTTATTAAACAGAATATCACTTACCACTGAAAAAAGCAGAGCAAAGTCATGGATATAGGTAATAACTTTCTGAATAATTGACTGCAGCTAAAGGGGAGAAAAACAAAAGTTGAAAAAAAAGGGAAAATTATTGTAATATGAGTTAAATTAAGACTATCCACACCAGAGATTATTCTTCTTTAGTTATTCATAGGAAACTCTTTGGAAAGATGCTTCAAGCATTTATCAACATAATTTTTTCCCCAAAGCAGGACAAACTACAGCTATGCTGTTCCTACACACTTTTCCTACATACCCTTCAGAACCCACATTGAACAGAGGCTGAGCAGCCTGTCCAGGTTTTATTTGTTCTTCATTTCCTGTTAGGCAAATTTCTTCAATTTAGAGTCTCCATGTCCTCCAGCTCTCTGCACTAAAAACTCAGCCCAATAAACAAAGAAAAAAAGCCCCAAACCAATTTGTTAAATCTTCTTTTGTAGGCACTTTTTCTACCTTCCAAGTAACCACAAAAACCTTCTCAATAAATGGATATCACATTTGGCATTCAGTCTCAAGAACCAGACACAATAATTCACTGAAGCCTTAACAATGCCAGGTAGAGATAGACTATTTTATGGTTTACTTCTGTTTAAACAGCCTACCATCATTGCTAATTTCCTTCAGCAAACCACTGAGTTAACTATTGCTACTTCTAAATAAATAAATCATTCAGGTTTAGCACTTTTCAGAATTAAAAGATTGATGTGCATGGAAAAACAGGAGGAATAAATCACAGCATTACAGAATTCCAAGAGGCTTCTTTGTTATAAGAGTTATCAGTAATGTTTAAAAATTTATTCCATTTAAGAAAATGCACATCAGATTTTTACAGATTTGGCAAAATAAACTCTTTACCTGTGGGTAAGCATCTTCAAATGCTCGATCAGGAGTCATGTGTTTGATAACATCAGCCAGGACTGTATTGACCTCTCGCTTCTGTGTAGCAAAAAATAAGGTTGCAAAATGAAGTTGGCACATAAATCAAGTCACTAAACACCAGTTGAGTAGGACAATTTATTTCCATTTGCCAAAGCATCAGCTTTTTATGGAGCTCTAATTAAGCCAGGAACTTTAACCATAGGTCCACTAAATCCTTACTTAAACTGATCTATCTGCCATTAAAACAAAGAGATAAGAAATATTCAGTGCTGTGGGGTAGGAAAGCTTCAAAGCTGCATCTTTTATCCCCATTCATCTTGCATGAAAGGAAACACATTTTTTCATTCCTACACATTTACAGTCAAAGTTTTTCTGTCTTTAATACCAGACTGCTAACACAGCCACTTAGTCTGTATCAGAAAAATTCAAAGGAAACAAAGGAATTTTCACCTACCGTAAAATGTCTGCAGGTATACTCCACCCACACTTCAGCACAGTTGATATAATCCTAGAAATACACATGCCTTATGATTGCCAATATTTGCAGAGACTGTGGGAAACACACTTACAAAAATGACACTTAAAAGAATTAATTCCTGAGGTATGATTCATGCAGACCTAAAGACTCAGAACTCAAAAGTTGTATTTGTGTAATAATGTTATGTAACATTAAGTTATGCTTCAGCAGAGCTAAGAAAAGCAGGGATGAATCAAAGATATTACAGCCATCCCTTTTTTTAGCAGTTACGTGTATTTAGAAAAGTTAAACAATGTCATGCTAAGCACAAGCTTACTGATCAAGTGGCTACAACTTGGCTCTAAACACAAATCAGTAGTGAAACAAAGGACAGGGACTCACCTGTGGGTTCTTCAGCTTTGTTATAACCTTCCAGGCTTCATTTAATATTTGAAGGCGATCATTTTCAGGAGGATCAGCCAATGCCAAGTTTAATCCCAAGGACCGAAAAAGGAGATGCTGAAAGTTAATGAGAAATGTTTAATTAAAAGCAGACCATGCATGTCCATCCAAGACTGATCCAGCAGGTACAGTCTGCAGAAAGATTTTCAGATCAAACCACTTGAATAATTTTATTCAAGTGATATACAAGTTATGCAGGCAATGAAGAGCATGTAGACCTCTGTTAAAGGAAAGGAATTGTTATAAATGAGATACAAAATGTTACCTTTGGGAATCCAGACTCATCACACTCTTTGATCATGGCAATGAAGTCCATTGATCTTGCAGCAATAAACTCTGCTCTGAACGCCGACATTACTGAATTCAACAGCAAAGCACTGCAATGAACACAACACAGATCAATACAAAACTCAGCATTTGGTAGTCTCTGCATTTACATTAATCTGAACTTCTCAGACTAACAACTGTCCAGCATTTATCACAAATTTTTATAAAAGAAGGACAATAAGGAAAAAAAGACACTCACACAAATTGAGCTTGCTTTGATGAGAATTAATAATGCAAAACCAAAACAAGAAAACATTAAGCCACCAGATAAGGAAAAGGTCTGTAAAACACTCCTTCCACACAGATGTTTCTGCAGCCATCATTTTAGCAGGAATTTACTAGAAATATCAAGCTAACCAGGAGTAGCTCACATTTAGAAATTTTAGTTCAGAAGAATACTTAGGAAAGGCAAATTGCTACTGAAATTTTTTCTTAATCAATTACATTATATATGCATTGTAAAAGCTACAGTTCAAGCAGCTGCATTACTAGGATTAAAATAAATCCAAAACCAGGGTCATGTGATAACTGGCCATGACTTATTTAGACATTTCTGATGAACAATTCAAACAAGTATTTGTATTACTATCAAGCCAAAGCCACAATGGAAGAGTGAACTCCCTGCATCACTGTAACATCCAGGTTACTCAACCATCAGTTAGCTCAAGAAGCTGCCTCATAAAACACTGTGCCCTTCACTAGTCTGAAACAGTTTGAGTACAGGGCAGTTCACCTTAAGGAAATTCTATAGAGTGCTTAAAATAACCCAGCAGCTTCTGTGTTTCTGCCTGGGCTTTAGTGGTCCCATCACAATCTGACTGGAATTTGCATTTTATTATTAGACAAGCGTTTCCAGTTCACTAGATCTGTGTTTGCAATACAGAGAGCAGGCTGTCACTTCTCACTAAGATGACTGCAAAGGAGCTCATGGAGCTTGCTTGAGATTATTTAAAGATCTATATCCTGGTGCCTCTTGCTTTGTAGTATCTTGAGAATCATGAGAAGACATAAAAACACAGAACTCTACTTTGAAAGAAGACTACTGTTTTAAACTGGATTACTCAACTTCCCAGCAAAAAAGACATGTCCCAAAAACATTTCTTTCAAAAAACCCTCGTTATACTCAACATTTTATCCTTCCTTCAAAGAGCAAACAGGAACAAGGAGAAGGAACCTAGCCCATCTTTACAATGAAAAGTGCTGGAAGTTGATTTGAAAGCAAGTTCCACAAAACAAATCAACATCTATACAAAACAATTTGTACATCAGGGGATGTGAATTATTTTTATCTGTTCTATACACTCTGATACAATACCATTTTCACAGCATATTTTTTAAATCATGCTTTCCCCACACACCTTAGCTCAGTCACAGAACACTGGCATTCCTCAGCTAAGTGATTAACACAGTTCCTCAGCTGCTCAGGAATTGGACTGTGCAAAGCACATCAGAGGAAAAAATAGACAGCTGAAAACTTTCACAGAACTCAGGCAAGCTCAGGCCAATAAAATGAACAGAGAGGAGCCCATCAACAACCAGACTGCATTCACAAAACCCAGTAAGTACATCCAGCTTTCAGGCCAGACCATCTTCCTGAACATGACTACCCTGCACAAAGACTTCTAGGAAACATTTGAGATACTAATTTCAATGTTGAAAAAAGCAAATCTCTAAGTATTACCACCTTACAAAGGTTGCCAGCAGCTTTAGAACTTCCCTTGCTGAATACAAGTATGGCCTGACAGTAACCAGTGGAGGACAGGGAAAGGAAGGGGAGGAAAACCCAGAAGCAAAACCAGGAATCTGAGACATGGCTGATGGTGAACACATTGCATGTCCTGGAGTTTGGTTTAGGAGCCAGAAAGCAGCAAGCAAGTTAACTAATTAACTTCAGCTTGACAAGTAATCTACCATATTTTAGAATTCATCTCTGGAAAACAGATGTTCATAATCATGATTTAGTAAGCTACTGGGAGAATGAAAGCCTCACTATGCATCCAAAGTGTTGCCAAAAGAGAAGAGAGAGAACATTTTTCCAGGGACTCAGGGGTCCTCATTACAGAATCCTGTCTTCTACACTCTGCAACACTTACTTGTTCCCCAACTTTTTGCATCTCTCCATCATCTCAGTAAGTAGAACCTGGAAAAGTTATTTCATAAAATTAGTGAACAGAGACTTTGCAAATATATTCAGCTTTAATTACTGTACTGAAATCTATTAAAAGCTGTTTTAATTACCTCTCCAATACATTCCATTTGTCCTGTTTTAACCTATATTTACAGCACAAGAAAACAATGGTGTAGCTAAACATAAAACACACCTGGAATAGGTATAGTGGCATTTCAATCAAAACCACCATTTTATGGAAGTCAAATCTGCAATCCTTCATCCATGCTATACTCCAGGTAATCACTATTTGCCAGCCAGGTAATTTATCTCTGGCAGGAGAGGTGAAAACTCTGCCAGACTGACAGAGACTAAAACAGCCTGTTAACCATGTTAAGCTACAGTTTAGTCAAATCATTTGTATATCTGTATGACAGAAGAAATGGATGAATTCAGGAAACAAAGATTCAACTAGCTAAAGGACAGCAAGAAACAAAGAGAAATACAGCCTATGAAGCTGTCACACTTGAGCTTTGTGGAAGAATTCTTCCTGCATCACACAGTCCTATGTAGGCTCTTTTCACTCACTTTCACACTCATGTAAAAACTGACTGAGGACTGTTTTTTCTAGTAGGCAAAATTAACTGCTCATCACAACACTTCCTTTAATATTGAGCATTACCACATTCACTTACATCTGGAGCATGGTATGCAATACACTGTAAAATCCAGTCTATAGCAGGAGAATATAGGGTCAAATACAAAGGGATCTCCACACACTGCACCACCAGCTGGTTCTGAACTGTATCCCCATGTATCTGTTGAAATAAAAGACAAAAATATGTTGCTGTGAAAAGGTATTTAATGGGAGATATGATAAACTGGTCAAAGTTTGTACATGAATGGAAACAACAGCAGAGCAGATGGTCTCACAAAGGTACAGATATTCTGAAGTATTCCTTGTAAGCTGGGGAAAAATATCAAGCTCCTAACATATTATTCAAGTCTGGAAACTTGCTGAATAGAGCAGATTTAACTTATCAGAATGTATGCAAAAATTCTCATACTATATCTAGATACAGGAACACCTTTAAATCTAGATTTGGGAACTTCTAAGTTTTTTTTAAGTATGTGGAATTTTGATTAAAGAGTATTTATCTGATTTTGCAAACAAAACACTAATGTGCTTACTTGCTTAAATGTTAGGAGAAAGTCAAAAAAATTTTTGTTCAGGCTTTCTTTGAGTTGTGGTGCCACTTCCATCCCAACCTGTATTAAAAAAAAAAAAAAAAAGATTTCATTGGATCTATTAATTCTCCTTCAGAGTGAGATCAAAATGCATTTGCTGAAGGAATACACCCAAGTCCCACACATCAAATCAACAAACAGCATTGAATCACATGCTTTTAACTGATTATTTCCTGGCTTACTATTACAGTCATGTCCACTAACAACCACACTGAGGCAGTTACAGCTGGTTTTAAACACGACCCTAACATCAGTTCTAAGTGGCTGTAAGCACTGAGGAAATCAGCATCTACTCCAGTGCACTGCAACAGCCTCCAGCAGCACATAAAATTATTCTTACTTATTACAAACACTTAAAGAGAGATTCCCCATTCATAAAACAGAAGAGAAATCATTTTTTGTTTGTTTGTTAAAAGGAAGAGACAGGCTGCTGACTACTTGAGATAAAAGCAGTAGCTGCTTAAAGCAATGGCAGTACTGCCTGCAGTAAATCTTTGACACAGATCAGAGGAGTGAATGACAGCCTACCCTGCAAAGGTATGCTCTGGCATAGACTGCAACCAGTGGGTCTCCAATTCCTCTAATCATAGATGTTAACCGTGGCAGACATTCCGAAATGCCCCTGTTTTTATCAGAAATGAAAATGAGCTTCAGCAGTCAATAACACAATTATATCACCTACAGATAACTTCACTAAATGCCTTGTAGATTAACAACTGAGCATGAGTTACAGAAATACCTATCAAAGAAAAAGCACAAAAATCTATTTAATAAGTTAAATTTTCTGTGTAATACATATCCTATATTCAAATTGCAGTATTTGTTATTCAGAGCAAGACAAATAAAACTGAAGAATTCCTCTAGCTTGGCAAACAGCAGAGCTATGGAAAAGCTGTAAGTCAATGTAAGGAAAGCAGATGCTTAAAGCAGAACTGGCAGAACTCTTTCCATGTCTCATTTTCTCACAGGTCCTTTTTGACAGAGCTGTACTAGTGCCTGGATATGAGGCCCACTAATTCCAGTAAAAGAACTGCTTTTAGGGATAATAAAGTTGTCACTATAGCAGCAATTTGGCTTCCCACACTCATTTCAAAATATAACTGAAGAAGGACAATTACAAGGGAAGGAACATTTTCTGCTCAGTAGCTGGCACTGTTTGGCAACACATTAAACTTACACCAAAGTTTTCAACAAATAGTGGTTCATTGCTCCTAAATGTAGTAGTATTCTCCTACTGTCTCTCCCAGTAGGACATCAATATTTTCCTTTCAGTTTTCTATCCTTTTTCCCACTCCTCATGTCAACAATTTTCCTTCCCCTCCACCACCAGAAGCCAGTGGTTTTCAATTTGCATTGGGATTTGTAACACCTGATATCACATTTGTACATACACTTGAAAACTGAGACCACTATTGTATTTCAAAACATATCACAGTTCACCTTTAATTTTTTCACGGTATTCTCATTAAAATTCTCTCTGTACTGCTTCTTCTCAGTTCTAAGACCCTACCTACCATTAATCACAGACCTCTCATGATTAATTAATTTAATTAGTTTCTAAGTTTGCCCATTCATTTCCTTCCCATACTTAACACTATCCTTACGTTTTGGATAGGAACTTATTGCACTTCAGTATTGCTGCTTCCACGTAACTAAATTGAAGCCAAGTTAAGGAACAAAACTAAGATCCACACCATTGAAAAACCTGAAGCAAATATACAACAAATGGGGATTGACCAAACTATTTTAAGGCTTTCTGTAATTAATGTCACTACACTTTGCTGATTTTTACAATTTATCCACAAGATTTTGTTTCAAATTTTTTCATATATCATCTCTACTTTGTCACTGCCAAACTGCTCAGAGCCAATAATTAAGCATTTATTTTACTATGAAACATGACTCAAAAGTACATTCAAAACATACAGCCTGAAACAAACAAAACAAAGCCCTTATAAACATCAGATCCTGTGGGTTTTATTGAAAAAAAACATGTTCACTTTTGGAAAAATCTACAAAAAACCTGCAGACACACTCTGAAGGTCTCATTTGACAAGGATACAATCTGGGAATGAGTTCTCTGATTGAAGCAATCTTGAAAAACCAGTTTAAGCAAGTTTCTTTAGCAGTATCGTTAACACTCTCTGGAGAAAAGTTATCTGGGAAAAAAAAAACAACGCAGAAATAGTTACTGGAAACAAATTACTTTTCAGATTAGGTTTAAAACTGTATTCTCTTTCCATTCATCAAGAAATTAAGTGCACAATAATAAACTAGGCATTATATTTGCTTCTCAGCTCTCTTGAGCAGCAGTCAGATCTGAGTACATAAAAGAAAAGGTAACAATCTTGTAGCAAAACACCTGAATTCAAGCACTTGGAGTTCATCTCAGAGCTGCTACTGAGAAATCCAACCTCTGCCTCTGCTCTTCCAAAATCAGAAATTATAAAAAGAGAAAATACAGAGAATCTGTAACAAACACAGGTATAGAAATCTGTAATGACTAGAGAACATGCAAAAGATATTTAAGCGCTCAAATTGTTTATTTTAAAAGGCTAATATAAATTTTAAATAATACTGTTGCAAGAAGTAGGAAATACTGAACAGCTAATGGACAGAAACCTTGTTTCTGTACACTGAACACTGAACACATCCTCTTACAAACTCCTTGTGAAACAGTTTAAAACACCGGTGCTCCAGAAAGTGAGAAGCTCCACAAAAAAGTTTCCAACTTCCAACAGGAGAGAAGGCACAAGAACTTCCTGCACTCAGTATCTTTCTCATCTAGGATTTCAGGAGTTCTCACTGAACTTGATTTCACTTGGTTCCCAAGGGACAAACTCAGAGATTGACCTAAAATCCCCAAAAGTTCACATGCACAGTCAGCACAGCGCAGATTTTCCTTTTCTCTTCCACTTTTAGAGCTGCTTGGGAAGTTCCCACCAGCAATGCCTCTGGCAGCTGTGCAGCTGCAGCAGGAGCTCAGCTCTCCAGAACTGAGTAACTGCCCAGACTGTGATGTGCCATGGGAGCTGCCTGCCTTCATTAATGTTTGTAAGGGCACTTTGTCAGATCTGCATCAAACACGTTTATCTGAAGTATTTTCTCTAGGTCTCAATTCAAGTGTCAGTATTTGTTGGTTTCAAGTTTACTGCTCAAATCCTATGGATTTAACTGCAAACTAATGGTACTGCCAAATACAGAATGTTTCACCTTGCAAGGATGTGCACTTAATGCACTCCAAGTTGCAAGGAAATGCCTGTGTTTCCCATGGAATGTTTTAATGTCTTGCTAAAGAGGTTCTTTCATATGCAATGTCAAATTAGATTTTTACATTGTGTTGGAACTTCAACTGAAAGAAGAAAAAGGGTCCAAGTTAGAAAGATTATGCTAGGAGCAGCCTGCTGCTACTTCCAAAATTCTTCTTTCATTACAGCAAAACTATCAAGCTTCCAGTGTAACAACAAAAACATGTATTTACCAAAAACTGAGACTCTCAGCTTTGTTACATTTCTACCACTAACTTCAAGTTACTAAACTGTAGTACTTTCAGAAGAAAGCAGATGCTAAGACAAGAAAGGGAAAAATTGTTTTCCTTCATCTAATTTGGTCATTCCTGCTTAACTGTCCCTCCCCCTAATAAACTCTGTATTAGAGAACTTGCACAACTCTCATTTCAAGTCTCAGGAAGACCCAGTTTCCATTTACTAACAGCAGAGCCACATATAATAAAGCACACTTTATTGTATCTTAGGTTTATCCTTCCCAATTAAATCCTGCATGAACATTGTGAATAGTGGAAGCTGAAAGCAATGGATTTTACTCTGTTAAAAACTCAAAGCTACTAGATTCACACCAGAACCTTTTCTGTAGGAGACAGAGAAGCAATGGTCCTGTTTAACCTTCCTCAAGGATGGACATGATTTTTTTCTGAAGCACAGTAGAAACAAGCACAAAGTTACCTGGCAGAGAGACTCTGTTATCCACACACATTGACAGAATTCTTTCATACACCAGTTTCCCTGGTTAAAAAAAAAAAAAAAGAAAAAAAATCAAAACAAATTAACAAACTATAAAACACAAAATGTTGTTACAAAGGTTCCCTTTCCAACATACAATGAAATCAGATGAAGAAAACTTCCTAGAACACTGACATTTTGCTGCCCTCTAGTGAAATGTTCAGTGTGATTTAGCACTTCTCTCACTACAAAAACATTCTGTGGCTCCCTTCAGTGCAGAGGTAACACACAGGTCAGATTTCTCCCAGGCCAGGAAGGACAGCTGCTGTCCTGACTCTGCTGAGTTTGGACATTATGTTATCTCCAGCAGCTTTCAGCAAGTAGGAAGGAGCACAAGGAGGAAGCACGACCTTGAAAAACAATTGGTTCTCTGTCGTAGCATATCCTGCTGGCACCAAAATACCCTTCAACTTTAAATACCATTGTAAATCTTTTCCATAACATGGCAGAAAAATAAAAGAGCCACATGAAGTGGATGATGATTTCACATACAAGTTTAAAAAAATATATTAAACAAAACAATAACCACATTCTGATCATTTCATAGTCCCTATTCAGCCAAAGAAAACTTTGTGACTTCTATTCTTCAAACACAAAAATAATGAAATATTGAGTCAAAAGGCTGCCAAAATCCAAAACATTTTTTATAATGACAGTGTGTTTCAAATTTTAAAATGCAGAGATCATGATTTTTCCTAACATTTTGTTCTAGATATTCACTAACACATAAAGCACAGAACCACAAAAAGAAATATTTTTATCTTAGGGACTTTGCTCTTAGGAGATTTTTTACAATTATATACTGTGTTTGCCACTGGTGTACAAACATTTATGTTGGAAATATTCCATGTTAAAACTAAAAGTCATTTTAGCCCTTTTTGGATGCTTTCTAACATTACAAAAAAAATAATCTTATTAACAACTGTGTAGTAAGTCTGGCACAGTAGATACTTACCAAAAGTATCAAGAATATCTGTAATTAAAACAAATTTACTTGGATAAAACTGGATTACTGTTGTGTCTGAAAGAAGCTTAGAACACTAGAAAGAGAAAAGAAAAAAAAAAAAAAAGAAACATTTTTAGAGGCCAACGAAAGTTTGTATTTTACTCCAGAAAAACTGGAATGGATGAATACCCACAGATGGAAAAGGTCAATATGAACTATAAAGCCAAAAGCACAACGACATCAAACATTTTCAGGTTCTTCATTTCCAGAGCCACAGACCTGTTTTCCTTTATACAGAGAAATCTACAATGCAGTTTCAGCTGACCATGAAGATCTGGGCATTTGTTCAGACATGACAAATTCTCTCCCATACAAAGCATTAAAAGGGACTTCTTCTCTAAAATCAGGATTTTAAAGATGCTCTCCAGTTTTTCACCATCTCTCTAAGCATCCATATCAAACACAAAAGATAATACAGATTAAACTAAGAAACTATTTTAGAAGTGTACTTAATGAGCTTTCCATAGCATTTCTGCAGCTCACATAACTAGTTCAAACATTCTGGAAACAGCCTGAGTCACAGCCAGCTCCAGGGAGGACTCTGTAATCAATTGGGACACAACCTGATCATGGCATTTGGACTACAATGATGGCTGGTACAAAGTCACATTTGAAAATGTATCATCTCCCTAGTTCTACTCTCATTGGATGTTCAGGCCAGGAAAGAATATGTCCATTGATTGTATGAATTCAAAATACACACTGAGGTATGAAGATATTTCTAAGATATTTAATTAAGCTATGATTCATTTCCCAAGATTAAACTGGAGTCAAAAGCTTTGGTAGAAGGTTACTCATCAAAAAAAACCCCCAACTTCTACCAAAAGAAAACAGGTGAATGACTGACTGGGGAGAGAAATCCTTTTCCTTGCTTAAGCCAAATGTGGCCTTTGTCCCTGAGTCCTCTCTGGTCTCTAAGACTGATAATATTTTCTATGAGCTCCATCCCTTCTCTCTCCTTCAGTGGAATAAATAAAGTTTAAACTTTTGTTACATTTCAAAAATCCAGCAAGCAATCCAGTAACTCACAAGACTGCTCTGTTTAAAGAGGGAAATCATAACATTTGAACATGCTTAAACCAGGGGCACATTAGTCTTTTTGTTTTATTCATCAGGGTAACTTGAAGAGTGCACCAGAAAGACAGGTGAGAGCATTCACATCCTACAATCACAGCAGAATCCTCAGTAGCTGTTTAGGAGCTACACAGAGCACAAACACTTAATTACCACTTTTCTTAGAGCTCACACACATAATCAACTTACCTCAGCTTACTCTAAGGAGCTTAGCATACTCCATCTTGACAAGTAAAGTATCTTGCAAAAAGGCACTTGAGGAATCATAGAATGGCTTAGGTTGGAAAAGACCTTCAAGACTGTTGAGTACAACCTTTAATCCATCACTGCCAAGATCACCAATAAAAAATTTCCCCAAGTGTAATATATACACATCTTTTAAATACCTCCAAGGATGGTGATGCCACCACTGCCCTGGGCAAACTGGTTCAGTGGTTGAGAACCCTTTTGGTTGAAAAAGTTTTCCTAATCAGAAACCAAACTAACTCTTCCTACTACCTACTAACCAGCCTGTAACAATAATGACAGACTGGCTATTATGCCTGATGCCAAGAGAACTGCTCAGCTCTTTCAGAGGATACAGCACTCTGCAGGAAGAAGCACAACAAGTAAAGCTCAGTGAGGGTTCTACCCTATCCTGCTTTTTAACTATAGAATTATTTTCCTTCATGAAACTTTTAAATTCATTAATTACACAAGTACCTACTTCATTCTTAGCCAATCTCTCAATTAGTGATAAGCACTAATTTAGCAGAGATAAATACATTCAACTTTGGTACCACTTTCCTAAAAGGAAGCACTGGATCCCACGTTAGAAACTGTATTATTTCAAAATAGTTTGTGAAGCAGTTGCAAAAGAACATATGAAAGTATCAATGCACAGATTATCACTGCATTAGCACACACACATATATATATTTACACACAAAGCACTGTGAGTACATCCCTGCTGCTTTTCTTCCCATCCAAAGATTATATTCACACTTCACAATCCTATATATGGATTTTTTTAAAAAATAACAATAATAGCACTGATTTCATAGTACTACAACAGTACATTAGTCACCCTAGGTCACATATAATTGCTTGATCTCACTTCATTAATGTTTCATTTCCTTTTTTGTCTTTACCACAATTTAAGATGAAATTACTTCAAGCAGTTTTCACAAGAGTATTCAGAATGACCAAAAAAAAAAATCCTGACTTTATATAACCCCACTGGATGACTATGAGCATTACATCAGTTTTACAGTTTTAAGGATGGCATTATCTCATCTGTCCTCTGCTGCACTCTGCCTCTGGCCTTTTTTAAAGGCCAAGCCAAACAAAAGAGCATTTAACCGTCCTATTTCCCCATGCCCTCCTCAAAGCACATCACCCCAAATGACCCAAAGGAAGACTGTGGACAAGTTCTCAAACAAACAAACACAATACACACAAATTAAACAATCTGGAGCCGGTTTTGGTAGCTTGCTAAGGTCCCAAATCCCTTTATTTAATTGCCCTACTAAGTTTGGATGGGTAAAATGCTGATGTTCAGAAAGTCATTCTGGTATTACTTGTGGGGAGCAAGGGGCTGAAGGGGAAGAGGACAGGAAAGGAAATTAATGTCCTAGAAAGAGCTGATTATTGCTACATGCTATTTTTTCTAACTCTCCTTAAGCAGGTAAAATTCCTACATCTGTCATTTGGTGACTCATTGAGAATTCCATCCCACATTACCTAGTCAAAACCAGAAAGTAACAATAAAGCTGAAAATCCAACTATTGTCAGAAGCCATAAAACCCTTGAAGAAATGTTTCAGAGAAGAACAACTGAAAATAATAGAAAAACAGCAGAAATCTTTTTTTTTCCCAAGAAGGAAACTGGACACGTTATATCATCAAACTCTGTTCTGCATAGGAAAAAAACCCATAAAACTGACCTGGATGACAATTTTCAGAGCTTTTACTTTCTGATCAGAGGACCATGCATCCTTTAAAGACTGGTTCAGTTCTTCAATTCGGTTCATATAATCCTGCTGAGTCAAATTCAGCAGCTCTTTCTGCGACCCCTGGCAAGAAAACACAAACCTACTTATTAAGAGCAGGAGGGTAGGAAGGAGAGTGCTGCTATAATAGACTCACATCACCATGTTGTGGGGGAGAATCCTACAGAATTTATTATCATTTCCCTCAGGTCTTTGGAAAGGAGGTTATGAAACCTTTGGACAGTAAAATACTGCAGCCTGAGAAATAACTTCAGCAATCAGTATTTTTATTAAGCTCATAATTGTAGCTTAAATTAAACTCAGGTAGACACACAGTTTCTGCAACAGGGGCAACCAGAATTATCAGATGTTAAGACTACAGGGCTCCACAAAGTTTTACAGTAGTAAGAAGGTAAATCAACAGCAACAGATCTGATAAATCTTCAAACCACAATTTCAAGTGATACAAAAATATGATTCTGCCTGAATCCTGTAACAATAAGGATTAAAATTACTAAAGAATTCCCACAGAAAGTACATATTTATCTAAATACTGCACTTGCAGAATCAGGACTTTTTTAAAAGGTTTCACAAAAGATTTTTATTTCACAAATTCTTTTCACTCTTATAATGATGCTGTAATTTCACCAGTAAGCTTTCTCACCTCTTCCAGATCATCCAGTTCTTCTAACCTTGTCCTCACTTTTTCAGAAACTGCTGAACCAGTAGTTGTGGCTTTTCCTGCAAAGAATCACAGATCAAAGTTTATTTAACATTTAAACTTGGGACTTCTAATGAGAAACAAACCTGAAGGAGTCTGACATGGATCAGTCAGCTTCTGTGACAGAAGAAGTGGTTTGATTCATTTAGTGACTGTTCCTGAAGGCACACATCTAAACATATCTACAGGGCATTCACCTCGAACAAAGGCAAAGTAAGCAAATTTGGATATAAGTGGACTTTCCTACAAGTTTTACTGGTAAGAAAAGAATCACCAGATAGAACCATAGGATAATTAAGGACAGAAAAGCTCTAGGGAGGTCTGTGTCCAACTATCCTCCTCAAAGCAAGCCCCATCCTGAAGTTGTAACAGTTGAACAGGGTTGTCCCCAGACAATTTAACAATATCTAAGGATACAGATGTCACACTCTGCCTGAACATCCAGTTTCAGTGCTTAATCATTCTCATTGCCAAAAAGTATTTTATATTTTTGCAGATGCTTAAATGCTGCACATTTATTCATATATAAAAATCCTGATTTACTATGCTATGATTACTTAGCCCAGATTCTCTTTGCTAGAAAACATGATAAAATATTTAACATTTGGTTCTTTTTTAAACACCCAGCATACAGCTGAAATGACTTCACTTTCATGTAAAGAGAATAACTGAACAAGTTCCCAAAGGACTTGTTTGCTTTCCTTCCAGCTAGCAGAAGAGTTGATAAACATGATCCTCAAACATCATTGCTCAGTTTAAACAGAAGAAAGTTTTAAGTTACAGTGGAAGGCAGTGTACTGAAATTATCACAAATTCATTAGCCCACAGGAACAAAAGGCAAGGTGGTTGGGTGGCTTATTTTCAATAATTATTTTAAACTAACATCTAGATGTCTTGTCTACAAAAAAACAAGGATCATAATGTCAGAATGGGGGAGGCAGGAAAACACATTTTAACTGTTCTTGACCTGCCACTGCACCCTGCCTCACACAAACTCTGTTACTGGCAAAGAAAGGTCTCACCTTTCTCAGATCCCATGTACAGATTCTGTGAGGAAGCAGAAAAAGCAGACTGTTAGAAAACATGTACTCACTAGCATTCCAAGAATGCATAGAGTAATTACACTGCTAATTAACCCTCCAATCATTTAGAAGTAGTCACAAGACCCAAAGTCATTTGCTTTGTTACAGAAAGACAAAGTCATGGTTTCTAAATATCAAAATACCTGGGCTCAGCTCTAAAACAATCTTTACAAGTGAGAGCTTGTGATTGAGCTTTCTACAACATTAAAACTGACATTGAGAGGACCAGTATTTACCCATGGAAGAATTATAAAATAGCAACATCTAAAATCCATTAAAGGTATAGTAAAAATAAAAAAACGGTGGCAGCCACCACTTACAATAGAAAGCTTCTCTGTTGTTGTGTATCTAGCAAGGATTTCACCACGTTTGCTTGACCATGGTTCAAAGTCACTTCCTACTGCTGAGCTCTCATCTTTATCCCGTTTCCTTCGTGCACCATCCTACAACAGGGGTACAAGTGCAAAAGTTAAGTCCAGATCTGGAAAAAGAAGAGAAGGCTGATAAAGGTCAACCTAATGTTTCAAGTGCTAGCTGATCCTTTCAAAAGCAACATATTTTTTAAAAATAAGCAAGACAAAAGAAGGCAAATAAAAAAGAATATTCTATTAATATATGGCATATTTCCCATATTAATTTCTTCACTGGTGAGACAATACATTCTATCCAGGGTTGGCTTTATGGTTTTATTTTACTGAGTTGAGGTAACTGCCCCCAGAGTTACCGTGGGAGGAGCAGTAGTCACAGGATCTGCAGCTGCTGCAAACAATGACAGGGGATCAGTGCCATCCAACACACTGCTCAGAGGGTCCATCATGGAACTAGAGGAGGAGGAGGAGGTAGAGGAAGTACTTCCCTTCCGGGTCATCTTCTTTGTCTTGGATTCAGTAACCTAAAGAAAAAGTTCAGAACTATTAAACAAAAAGGCTTTCTCTCCTCTCACTTTTCTTGAATACATCATCAAAACACATGCTACATAAATTGTGCTGTTGCAATGAAAACAAGGAGACATCAAACACCCTTTGGAGCGAGCACCAGCATTTAAACTGAACCCCCCTTTTCCCTGAATCTGGAGGCACTCACTCTTCAGTAGTATTTCCACTGCTTTTTTTTTTTTCCTTCCAATTCTAGGTCTACAAAATTGTAAGAACAACCACTCCGAATATCTTTCTAGCACCCCTCCTCTATTTTAATACGTTTGTCCCTGTCCTCCAAACTCTTTCTTGCTATTTAATTTCCTCTGCCAGTTTCATCTTTACTTTTCTTGTACGACACCCAAGCCTGGAACATCAAATCCATACCTCAGGCCACTGTCTTCTGTCCCTACCAGCCTTCCTGAGCAGAAGCTGCCGCCCATTTATCATTCATTAGTGGGTAACTCATCTCTTTGAAGCTGGATCTTTTCTGTACATCTTTAAAAGCCTCTTATACATCAAAGAAATTATAAATGTTTTAAAGCACACAGCTGACTGGAAGCTCACCCAAAACCAAACCTTACATCAAGCAATTATGCAGGTCATTTGTAATGCAACAATTTGATTTTAAATGTATCCATTATTCAGCACTTAATGCAACCAAGAAAACCTGCAAGTTGGAGGTGCTGTATTTGTCAGGAGACTGCTTCTGACACATAACAGCACCAGCAAACTTCTGTAAAGGGCAAAAAGAATAAACCTTGTTTCCTCTAAAACACCAGCACAGAAAGCAACTTCATGAGTACCACTACTAACCTTTTAATTTTAAAGGAACAGATGTAAAAATAGGAGCACAGTCTGAAATCAGATTCATTTTCCAAAAGCACAAAAAAACTCACTGTAATGGGTTTCAGTGGATGGTAATCACCAAAATCCAAGGGTACAGATTCCAGTTTGCACACTTCAGATTCTGACACATAGTTCCTCGCTCTTGCATGCCTTAGAAAGAGTGAAGGGAAAATATATATGCATATAAATAACCACATACTAAGAGAGAAGCATATCTTACATCTATGCAGATGATTGTTTACAAAAAAAAAGCAAACTGAAAAATAAGCAAACATAAAGATCCAAATTTCTCTCTATTGAGATAAACTAAAACTGGAGAAATTCTACTTTCAGCCATTTAGTTGAACTCTTTCTTAAGTCTTTGAAACATGCAGAACTGCTAATTGTTCTTTTCTGTTTCATTCAAGATCCTGAGAATGTTTATAATACACAATACTGCCTCAGCTGAATGAGTAAAATGAGGGGGACACACAAAAATTCTTTAAGCAGACTCCTAACAAAAGCAAACAGCATTCCCCCCACATAACTCGCATCCTTCTCACAAGAATTAATCCAAACCTTCAAATAATTCCAGTCCTACTCAGAGACATAACTCATCTGGAAGATTTTCAGCAGTGCTAAGCAGCCAGCTGCTCTACAGATACCATGTACCCAAAAATTACAGATTTCCTTAATAATGAATTATGGATTAGATAATTTATGGTTGTGCCACTCCAAGAAGAAGCTTTGACATATCAAGAGACAGAGTAGAACAAGAGAAAGAGTCCAGTGAAATCCACATGCTTATTTGTTTTCTTGTTTTGTTTTCTTGATTTCCAGTTCCTTTTCTTTTTGTCACTGTCCCACTGTTCAGTGACACTTCTTGCTCATTTGCATCATGGGTTAATCAGCATCTGGGTGGAAAATCTTCCAAACTCTTTCTGGCTACACAATTACGACATTTCTTTAACAGCTGACAATGCTCTCAGCATCCCCAGGGCAGAATCAACTGCACTCCAATTAGTGTAAGCACACAGGAGTGAACAAGAGCTGCAAACCCTGCAAAAAATTCTTGTAAAAGTACATTTTTACAATGTGGCTATTCAAGTGTAGGACAGTTTGTAACAGAGCTAATACAGAAGACAAGATCAAGTTTGCTCTGGCATTATGTTCTGCTTACTCTCCAGGGAAAGGAGATTAAGCATTCCTTTCTAGGCCACAGCAGTGCAGCCAACTTTTGAGAGGAAATAAAAATAAGACTCTGGCCAGGCTGGGGTTCCTGCTTCAGGCTCTTTTAACAGTGGGCTTCAATCTTTTCCACACATGAGCAGCACTGCAATTGCCACCACTCTGCACCTTCAGCACCTTCCAGCCTACCAACCATTTTCTCTCCTCCTGGCAAAACATCTTTTTTCCTGGGACTGCTTTCAGCACACAGCACCCTCCCAGAGCCAGTGTTTATCCAAAGCAAGCACTTCAAGGAGCTCACAGGGAGCACAAAGGAGCCAGGCATATCAAATGGAAGAATGAGGTACATCCCATAGTGACTGTACCTATCATTATCTGAGTATTAAAAACAGAACAATTTCTGTACATATTTATGCACAGCTATTATAAAAATACATTGTAGCTCTATGCTTTAAATAATTTTATATACTTTTTCCTACTTTAACATATTTGTTTAAATTTTTAAAATTTTCTTAATTTGAACATTAGGTTAATAAAACTCTTCAGCACCAACAGGTGCTATTTTTATCTTCATATGCAGATAATAAATCTGCAAAACAACTTTTTAGCATTAATACTGCTTAAAAATAGCTAGGGTTCTTCTAAGCCCCACAGCATATGGAATATCTTCCATATTAGAGAACAGCACGATGGAAATACCTTACGTGGTAAAGGTCTGGTTATTTCCCCATGGTCACTTACTAGATCTATTTATTAGGTTGTTACCTCGTTGCTGTACTACGCAAAAATCAACTTTCAGCATCTCTGCTGCTCTGATTTACTCTGTTTTGCTACTGCTTTTGTCTGCTCCAGAAAGAGTGAATCTTTTATCCTTTCTGTACCAAACGCTGGACTAATTCTATGTCCTACACAATGCAGCTTCCTCAGATGCACACGAAAATGCACGTTGCTAGAAGCTGACTCTGCCTCTGTCTGTGGCCCCTGCCTACTTCCAAAGAGCCTGTGAAAGACAACTAATAGAGGCTACATCGTGCTAGAGACAGCGAACACAGCACGGCAGCTGCACCTCCAGGGGGTGAGCCCAGGCGGGACAGCGGGCCCGCAGAGACCCCGCCCGGGGACGGGGCGGAGCGCTCCGGGCTGCGCTCCCAGCAGTGTCCGTGACACCACACTCCGAGCAGGACACACCACGCTCCGTGACACCACGCTGGGAGCTCCTGCTGATCTTAGGGGCAATGATGGGGGCCAGCTCCCACCGAGCTCCCAGCCGCGGCTCCGTCCCTCAGCAGAGGCGTGCCGCCTGCCCGGCAGCGCGCAGTTCAGTGTAACGCCGGGCAGTCACGAATGTGAGCTGCACCCTCGGGCCTCTCCGACAGCAGCACCGGGCCGCAGCCCCACGGCAGCGGAACCGGCCCGGCCCCCCCAGGCCGAATTGCCCCGAGCCCCGCGGGCGGAGAGGCCGCGCACTTTCCCCTCTGGCACATCCGTGGCCGCCCCCGCCTTATCCCCCCGGCTGCGAGGTTCGCCGAGCATGACGGCAGTCCTGACCTAGCCGCGGGGACCCGCAGCCCCCCAGAGCCCGCCCGCCCCTCCGCGGGGAACGGCGGCTCCCGGCGCCTCACCAGGGGAACGCCGCCATCTTGCGCCCCGTCACATGACAGCGCGCGCCGGCCGCGCCCTCCAACGCAGCCCCGCCCCCCGAGCGGGAAACGCCTGAGGGCGGGCGGGAAACGGGCGGGAAACGGGCGGGAAACGGGCGGGAAACGGGCGGGAAACGGGCGGGAAACGGGCGGGAAACGGGCGGGAAGGGCCTGAGGGCGGGCGGCGGGCGAGGCTCCGCGAACCGTACAGAAACGCACTGCTCGGTAAAGATTTACACTTTATTGTGCAGAATGCTTTAAGTAAAAAGCGAGACTGGTGAAAATGAAACAAAGTACAAAAATAAATAGGCTTTTGTAATGATATCACAATTCCACACAAAATAAAAAGATAAATATGTATAAATACAAAACAGCAAGTACAAAACCAAATTCTGGCACTTATCAAGAGAAAGGCCTCATGAAAGTTTAAAAAAAAAAAAAAAACCTTGTGCTATAATGCTTTATTACACACTGGAAACATGCTTGAAGAACAAGAGGTTTAGATGTGAAACCCTAAGAGAAGGGAAACATTCATTTCTACTAACACACTAAACCTATCTGTGCATCAACATATTGCCTATGCTAATAATAAATACAGCACATAACACATCCATTAAAAACATCAATCATTAGTGCTGCGTATCAACAGCACCTTTTGTCATCTTTTACACAGGTGACCCTTGTCACTGTAAATTCCTCCCCTCATGAGATGTTTTCCCCTCCAAAGGAAAGCTGGGAAGTAAAACACAGCTTTGGTGCCCACCAGGTGAGCACGAAACTTGCCTCGACATTTTGTGTATTACAAGTGAGACTTTACAGCACCACAGTATTTGTGTGAGGGAGGCAGGTCTTCCACTGTGTAAACTCTTCTGTTTACACCACAGGGCCCCTGGCCCCAGATTTCCAACAAACCAAGCAGTGTCATTCTTCAAGCTGCTTGGGCAGCGGTTTGTGCCATTTTCCAAGCATGCAATTTGTAACTCAGTGCCTGGTATAACACAGCTGTTCTGAACAGCATCACGAGCTGCAGAGCACAGACTTGGTGGTGGATAAAAGCCACACGCTGGTGCCACAGTAAAATCCACTCATCACTGCCCCTGTACTGTCCTCATCCCATTACTAATGTTCCTCTTTCATGCTATTTACCTCAATGAAATTTTCAATTAGAATTTTTTTCTCTTACATTCATGTCAACACATTACAAAGACTCCAAAATTTAGTGTGTTGTATTGTACTGACACTGGGGAAATAACAAAATATAAACTAATTTACATTCTGGCAGTCATTATGCAAATCTGCAATCTGCAAAGATTATAGAGCCAGGCTTTTCTCTCTAGAACTTTGTTAATTTATGTCTCAAGTTCATTAAAAGAAGGAGAATTATGCTCTCCTCAAGTTGATGGGTAATATCCATGTTGGAAGACTAAGGTAAAATATGACCGTGATCTTTTAATGTTAAATATTCCTAAAAATGAAAGTGTTGGGATTTGGTAGGTCTTCCCCACCTGCAGAAATCATGACTTCAGTACAAAGGCCTGTTAGATCACAGCAGAAGATAAACTGCTCAGAAAACCTGCAAGTGTCATCAATTAAATGTAACGTATCTGAATGACTATTACAGACTGAAATAACTAAGTCTCAAATGGTAAAACAGTTAAAATCTTACCTTCTGAAGTTTCTGTAGACCATACACATCTCCATACTGGACAGATGTTGTTTCCATTAAAAAAATGCAGTAGACAGCAGGGCAATAAAAACTCAGGGGGTCTTTCAGTAGAGTGGTTTGATCTACCACACATCTAAATGCACATTTTTGGTTTGGTCAGTGTAAGCATGTCCATCAGCCCAGCACTGAATCTGGGCCACGTCTGTTCAGCTCAGCAGAAATGCAAAACATTTGGTAAAAAAAGGCCTTTAGTACGGAAATTGAGCTAATCTCATTCCTACAGAAAGTACATTCAAAACAGCTCCTGACAAATCCACTGACTTGAAGGCTCACCTTTGTTTAAATTAAGTTTGGGGGTCTTTCTCACATTTAGCTTCTTTAACTTCATGGTATGAAACTGAATACATACTCATGACTTACTTATGGTGGCACTCAGACACAGAAATTGCAATTTAAGTAATGCAAAAAGCATGTGTCAGACACTAGAATTAGAAAGTGTGAAAAAGTCACAAATTACCTTCATGTTGCCCTGTGGTAGTCTTTAAATAAACAAGATTATGAATCTTTTATACATTAACACTAGTCTGTACACAAGTTCTAACATGCAGTTTTCCCACATGCATTAGAGCTTCAAAGCAACTTCAATATGATTGTGTTAATGTGTCATCTGAAAATGACAAAGAAGGTTTATAATGCCTAAATATATGTATATGTAAAGAAGATGCAATATTAAAAATCAGTGCTGAGAATGCCATCATTAAAACACAGCCATTTTATCCCAGTGAATGTTGTCTTCTTAAATTGTCACAACATTTGGCTTCTTTCTTTGGGTTCTTCCTGCATATGCTCCTAAAAATAAGTAGAAAAATTACTATATTACAATTAATAGTAACAATTTTTGAAACAGGATTATCCAACAAAAACAGCTGAAAAATATTAGGGCAATTATTTTAAAGCAGTATTGTGCAATCAGTGACTACTTTTAAAATGACAGTTTTCATAATGCTATACCCCAAAAGCCTTATGAAAACTACCTATGGATTTAAAAGTAATGACATTTTATAGTATTGCCTTATTTGATAACTATTCTATCTTCGTTTCTGCTACTCTAGAACAACTACAACCACAATTTACAAATTTTTAAAAGAACTGGTGCATAACCCAGATAGATTAAATGGCTGGTAAGTTTAACTATGCCATCTATTATTTTTAAACAAATTATCAATTTAAAAATATTACACAAGTTGAATACCGAAGAACTTTTCTTCTGTCAGATTAATTAAAAAGAGACAGATGTATGCTCCCATATGTCAATAAGACAACCAGAATTAGAAGTGCAGTATGAAAATCATCAGGCAGAACCCTTATAAAAGGAAGGATGCTTAAGTAAAAAAATAATAAATAAACAAACAAGTAAGTCTTTCCAGAGGGAACAAGTATATACATACATATATTTAAAAATCCATATTATACTATGCACGACACAAATATCTTCCAGCACTGCAGGCTGCTAAGAAGTAGCACAACTCAGCATTCCTTAGTTTCAAGCAATTACCAAGAAAGTGCAGCAGTGTGAGCAAACATTTACATAAAGCAGTGAAAATCATATCAGAGGGAGCAGAGCAGTGAGAATGGAAGACAGCCATGGAAGAGAAATGACTACCAGGCAGTAAATGAATGTGACAAAGAAGTGCCAGCCCTTTTTAGGCTCTTTGGTTACTGTGGTTACTTACAGGTGTCCAAGGGCTATGATCAGCACAGTCCAAAGCAGCTTTGGGAATGCCCAGAGCCCTCACATCTCAACAGGCTATCACTACACAACAGGAATTGCCACTGGTCCAGCCCTCCCCTGTGCTGTGCTCTTCACATCACCTGCCATCTCCTAGGACAGACAGCCAGGCTGACAGACACGGTGCTTTTTCAGTGATTAACACTACCCCTAACTCACCTCAAGTGTCCTCCAAGTTACACAAAAATCTCACACAAGTAATAGGAGATTACAGTAATAGCATATGAGTACAAAACTCCCACAGCAATCCAGACTAAGGAACTGCAGAAGGCAAATTTGAATAAAAATAGTGACAGTTCTAAAAACAATGATCACCATCCTTTTCCAGTGGCAAGGGACAATCACTTGAGGCCTCTCTCCTGGGACAAAGGACAGACCTGCTACTCACACACAGCAGGTCTGAGGCTTCCTGAAGTGCTAGCCTGAAAGCCACTCCACAGCCCCCACCATCTCACATGGGCCAGCTGTGCCCCTGGCTTGGCCAAAAGCTGCCACCACTCAGATACTCTGTGTGCCTCCTGCCCTTTATTTCTTTTCCACAGGAAGAGGAGATTAACAGGTCTGTTGTAGGAGCAACCTGATCTCAACCACCTTCTGTCTAACACAACCAGATCCTATTAAATGCCCTGCCTGGTCCCACTTGCAGACAACTGACGGAACATCTCCGTCTGATTTATACTAATTGAAGTTTTTGAGAAAATTATTTATGAGTCTGTACTTTTCTCTTAAGCACAGAACTTTGGACTGAAGGACTAAACACCAACCAAGTTTAGGATTGACACTTGATTCCTGAACAAAATGTCTTCTTGCCAGAAAAAGACAACAATTGGTCTGAGTGGTAATAAAGCTACAAAGCACTTTGCAGATAGAATTTAAAACAACAATCGGAAGAACAAAAGAAAACAAGTTGGAGAAGTATGTTATAATTTTCTTCTGAGGGATTTTCTCATAGCAAAGTTGAATGTATTTATAATAACTATCTTACTAGCCCTCCTTCCCTTTTTGCCCCTTTAATAAGCACAATTTAATTTGCAGTCATGAATTAATGAAGACAAGAAATTACATCAACACCCTATTTAACACATTGCCAGACTTCCCACTGTTCACATTTCATCCATATACAAAGGAAAAATATTCTATTTAAATATATTCAAATTAAGTTTTTTCATTATTGCAAAATTATGCAGATTGTTTCATTCATCCCATGTAATAATGCATTTCTATTCATTTAGTACAAGAAGCCTAACCTGTCTCTGAAGGAGCACACAGAAGTGTTGGTATTGCACCACAGGAACAATGTGATGTCCAAGCTCTACATGAGCAACCAGAGCTATCTAGCATACAACTGGTTAGCCACATCTGCCTGAAGTTCCAAGAAGGCCACTGCAGAGGCATTCAGTGACTTTCCAGATATTTGTCAAACAGCAACAAGGCAAACAGAAGTTTGGAGATCTATCCCAAAGGATTTTTTTCATTGACAGTATGACCTGTCACAACTTTGGTAATTATTACTAAAATAAACCCAGGGATGTCCTTAGCAGAGCAGCATACACTGCCAACACAGAGGAGTGCTGAATGCTTAATTGGATGTCTGGTGCCAGACACAATGTAAACACCACCGTGGCTCATTATGAGCTCAGTGTGAATTACATGATTTTGGGGATGGCATCCAAACCACAAACCAGTGCCAAACCTGACCCTGACACCACCCTAACACTACTGCTCTTTTACAACCTCTGTAATACTGGGAGAGGTTTTGATTGTTTTGCTGCTCCTGTTCTTCAGCACACTCATTTACAAGTCAGCAGCAAACTTGCTGGTGAACGCTTGCCTTAATAGCTACCTCTGATTGCTAAAATTATATTATTTACTTTATTTTCTGCTTTATATTTCAGCAAGATTACTTATTATCTTTGCTAATTTTTCTGTAGTGTCACTGAGTCCTACCAAACAACTGCCATGCTCCACTTTGGTGATGACAGCACTGCCAGGAGAACTAACAACAGAAAAAGAAATGAACACACTGTGGTTGTGATCTCATCACCTGTCTTTTATTTCTCCCTCAGATACTGCAGTGCTACCTATGTTTATACATACTGCCTCACCATACATCCTTCTGTGGCCACTTCTTTTGACTTCACAAAGCAGCATGTGGGAAACATCCCATTTAAACAGTGTAAAACACACTGTATTCAAACCCACAGATACTCCCCGCCAGCACTGCTCAGGGGCAGCAATAAATAAGCATTTTCCTTACAGGAAAGTTTTGATCCTTAATACATACAGATTATTTAAAACATTATGGAACACAGCTGAAATCCTACTACATCACACATTTCCTTTATTAAGCCCCAAAATTCCCGATTTTTATACTTGACTTGTGCAACTCTTCTTCAAGAACAAAGTGTAATTCAGATCTTAAATAGTTTTAAAACCTATCAACCACTTTACCTTTGATAAATCTAGGTTTATCCCTTAAGAAATTTAAAATCTAATTTCAAAAATATAAATTGTGTAAGACCATTCAAAGTGATTTATTAGAGGTTCAGCGCTACTATCAAACCTTTTCTATAAAAGGTAACCCATCAGTAATCTCTGTGTGGTAGCACAGAAATACTCCACTTTCAAACTTAGCTCCTTAAGACTCAAACATGCTGTAAGATGCTAGAGGAATATATAGATACATATAATTTTAGGAGTGTGTGATGAGTGAACATCCTCTGAGGAGTCTGAAACTGTCCTTCCTGTCCTTTCAATACGCTCCATTGCTGAAGATGTGTGTACAGAACTAAGAACCAAATGACATGAAAATTCTAATCCAAGTCTATTTTGACTACTATCAATTTCTCAACAGTTCCAGTGAATCTTTTTTATGGCTGGGCATCTGGTGAGTGAAAGCAAATGAGCTGTGCAGCACATTCTATATACTGTGTTTATAGAATTTGGAAGTGGATGGTTCAGTTACCAGCACAGGTTTGTTTAAAGAGATAGGTTAGACTTAAGGCATAGCAAAGCAGGTGCACAAGGGAGGGAAAACAATATATTGCCAATTTATTTTTTCTAGATACTAGTAACTTATTTACTATAGGATCCAAGCACCAGTTTTCTACACACCTGGAACAGCCTTGTAAGACACTCTGCTCCCTGAGGCCTTCCTTCTATTTTGCTCAACCCCATTCACTGTGGTCTTAGGGGTTCTAATTAAATATAAAAGAGTTAATGAGTCACTTGCAACAAAACTGAAAGGCTGTATACAAAAATACAGACGCTATCAAAATGTGTTTGGCATGAAAACATCTTTACAATGTCCCACAGAGCCTCTTCCTGAGCACCTGCACAGTTCCTACTGATATTATTATGGTTTACATAGATATATTTAACAGGAGAACATGTCCCCACAAACAGATTGAAAAATTCTATTCAAGAAACTGATTTAGTTTAGATACCATGGTATTACAGTCTACATATAAAAATATACTTATTTCATTAAGGGGACACAAAGCTTGGAATGAATGTTACAAATAGAAATGTTGGAACAGTGTAAATGAAGACAATACAAAGAAGATGACAGCAATAAATATTTTCCTACAGTATAAGGAAAAATAAAGCTTCATCACTCTCTCAAAATACTGAGAGAAGTAATTATTTTTATTCTGAACAAAAGTTGTACTGTTATGTGTAAATATTATTCATCAATCACTGTTCTTGCACTTTGCATTTAGTTTCATCTTCAGGCTAGAAACATGCTGTGCTCTTACCCTTGTCTGCAGAGCAGTCTATGAACTGGGGCATTCTGTCCTTGGTTTGGTTGAAGTATGCTGTTAAAACACAAACTTTTATTAGTGCTTTTTCCCTTTAAAAACAAAAGTCTCTCAAGAAATGCCAAATTATGCATTAACAAATTCAGAAAGGCTAACAGGTTTTGCAATGCAAATGACATGCAGGCAAAGTGGCTGGAATTAAAATTCCAGAATAGGATTACTGCCTCCACTATTTAAAACAAAGAAAGAAAAAGGCACACACAGATGTCCCTCAGCAATGCCTTGGGCTCCCAGTCATTGATGAGAACATACAGGAAAAAGGGCTGAATTGCTTACAGTAGTCCTTGAAGGCTGAGCTGTACGAGTAGACAGCAAGTCTTCAAAGCTTTTGGTAAACATTGGATAAAATTTGGTTTTAAGGGATACCAGGTATCTGACTTTTAATAGGAGATAAATGTGCAGACAGGCCTCATGAGAGAGCAGCTGTTGTCTGCCTGAACAACATGTACTGAGCACTGTAACTTCTGTGATCTGAGCAAACAATCACAGAGTCAAGCAACAAAATTTTCCTCACAACAGAAAGCCATTTCTTTTCTGACAGCTTCCTAAAGAAAAACATTATCAATAATTCCACTGCAAAGTAAAGGATATTAGGGAAGGATATTAGTAGTGCCAAACTGAAGCTTAGTAATGCATCTCAGAGAAAAACCTTAACCTGAGCACCAAGACTTAAAGCCATAAATAAATAACTTCTGAAGATAAAATTCACTCTGAGGAAAACATGTCTTTCCTAACCTACAATGAGCTAATAAACCCCTTCCTCGGGCCATGGTAAATTAGATTTCATTAATTTTCATGACAATAGTAACAGGAATTGAGCTGATCAATGGCAAACCAACAGTACAGATCACAGAATCCATCACTGTAACAGTTTCTTAAAAGCATTTTAATTCAAGTAACCATCACCCACCGGTTTTCAGGAGTTTTTTGTTTTATAATAATTTTTTTACTTGGTATTCCCATTTCTGTAGCCCTAGAGAAACAAAAGTATTGAAACATATTTCAATTAGCAAATCATCATCCAAGTCTTGAACAGAAACACTCAGAGAAAGCCTTCAATAGGAACTACACCTACACGTAACACTGCCAGAGCAGTCCCACAGATACCACTTCTTTACTCAGGAGCAAGTGTAACAACTGCCCACCCTGTTGCAAGGTAACGTCTGCTACCATTCTCCAGAAAAACTTTGCCAGAGATACTCTATCAAATGTCTCTACTGCTAAGCACTTTAGATAGATAAAATCACTTGGGGCACTTTTTACAGTTTGTAACATCAACCATAAACTAAATACCCTCTTAGAAGTAAGAGAGAAATACAATTACCAAGACACCACACACCTCTACAGCTTTTTACTCATTCTTCCTAGCAGAGATGTTTGCAAAGAAACTGTTATTCCATAAATTTCTCCTCACTATTTCCTATGTCTCCTACTCCTTCTCTGGAACTCCTTTCATCAACCCTCCCCACCCAAGGGAGAGCTGTACATACTTCATGTATTTTTTCCTGTCCAGAGATTTCTGCGTAGCTGTTGAAAGTGTGACTCGCTCTCTTGGGCTCTTTACTTTATCCTAAACAAAAAAAAAAAAAAAAAAAAAAAAAAAAAAAAAAAAAAAAAAAAGAGGATACAGAAGTTACCTACAAAACCATAATTAAAAATTTAGATTTAAGAAACATTGTACAGGATGAGGAAGAATCTCTTAAATGCAAAATTACTCAGTACTTAAAGTCCTGAAACATTTACACTCCCTGGAATATAACAAATATAACACACCATTTGCCTGAGCATCTTCTCTTTACGAACTTCACGATCGTGACGCAGAATATTCATTCTCTCTGATGGCTCCATTGTGAAAAAGATGTCATGGATGTCATACAGAGCAGCTCGCAGCTGGAAAGAATCACTAAATGTTAATAAAATATTCACTCAAGCTTACATGCCCATGGTTTTGAACATCAAACTCTTTTTGCTTTCAATCTAAATAAAACACTTCATAATTATGAAAACCATTTTATGAAAGCAAGTAATTTTGTGTCAAGCAAAAACTGGAATCTTCTTTAAACGTTTTACTCTAAACAAAGCCACTCTCAGTGTTTTATGTATTTATGTTACAAAAGCAGAATAGCTAGGAAAGACAAAAAAAAGGTTTAAATTGTATCACCTGAGCCATTACTCTTTCATGAAGGGATGCATCTTGTGCTGACACAGTTCCTCTTTTCAGTGGGGCTTCAGACTGAAAATTTCTTATGAACTCCAGAGTATCCTGGGAAAGATGGGAAAATAAGAGTAAGCAGCAGGTGTAACCCTTCATACAAAGCAATCATTACAGACAGTACACGCAGCAAACCGATTCTTTGTTTGACTTGGAGCTTAGGACACTTAGCAATGCAACTCTCAAACATGTTCATGTGCAGCCCCAAAATCTTCTGAAAGGAGAAAATGCAGGATTTCATCTGTCAATGGAAGGCAGGAACAGAAACAAACAGGAGAAGTTGCCTATTACAAAAAAGCTGATCTTACTTTTACAGTTTGCTTAAGATGTTTCAGTTTTTCTGTCTGCAGGAGTCTACGAGTGAGAAATCCCTTTGCCACTGCAGTGATCTTGTCAAACTTCATTTGTATCTCTGGACTGAAAACCTTAAAAAAAATTCAAAACTTTTTATAAAAAACCAAGAATTATGAATTTTTTATCAAATAACATCCATCAAGTGACGTAAGTTTTCAAGTAAGACAAAACCTGTTGATAATGCTTTGGCTGGGCTCAAAGTACCCAGCATAATTTGGCAGAAGCAATATATTGCTATTTGATTATTTTGCATATATGAATAAGAAAAATAACCTACACAGTTCTCTTATGTAATCAAATTTGACACAGGAACGGATACTAAAATTTTCTGTTACAGTGCCTTATAAAAACATGAAAGCCTTTTAAGATAAAATCTTTTTTTTTTTCCTTACCTGAGTCCACCTAGTTTTGATCCTATTACTTGGCCTGCATACTGAGGTTTTTATAACTCCACTACCTGATGGTCCCCAGAGATAGAATGAAGTTTCACTTGTTGAAGAAAAGGTGCTGGGTGTTGTATGAGCAAAACCTGCACAGAAAGCAGAACACACAGCTCAACACACACTTCTGCCAATGAAGCAATGCCTGTGTCTGTGGATGCACTCAGCTCGGGGGTCACAGCTTTGTCTACAAGGTCAGTTATAGGCAAGAAGCAAGCTGAATGTTTCTGATTGATTTCCATGCAGAATTTGCTAAACAGAAGACAGAACAAAACACTTCACAATGTTCTAGAACACGTCAGAGGTTTTCCATCAGCTGTAGTTTTGCACTTAGGAACCCTTGGCAGAGCCCCTCAAAACCTTCTACACAAATGTGACCACCTGGCCCAGTGCTGTGCAGCTACATGGCACAAGGATAATCCTTCTGGGACATGATGCAAATGCACATCCTCATCCTTGATCAAAGGAGGTTATTCTTAGCTTGTTTTCCTTGGATGTGCCCTAAAACAGTTACATAACAAATGCAGTACATGGAACAGCTCAAGGATGGCTGAACCTGTGCTAAATGCCAGTGACACAAAGATGCAACAGACTTTGTTTCACAGATGCTGAGGGTAGCATCCCTCAGTGTACCCTGAGCAGCCCTAGGGCAGAACTCTGCACTTATCCACACAGCGGGGCAGCTGCTCCGGTCAGGCACTGTACAACAAATTATATCACAACACTTCATCTGTATTCCTCCCTCCCAGTTTTACCAATGCTGGTGGAGTTTGTGTTATGGACTGTCTCCAGCTGAGACTGCACACTTTCCAGCAAGCCACTGTCACTTTTTTTCCTCCACTCCAACTCCATCCTACTGTTAATATTCACTTTGGAAATTTCTATTTCCGTTGTAGTAACCTTCTTTCCTTTCAACTTTCTCTCCTGCTCTTCCAGTTCCTACAAAAGGAAGATTCAACCATGAGACTATTTTTCTAACTCTGCAAAGCAACAGAATATACATTCAAGCCCAACTGCTTCCTGACAAACTCCCATACAGCACAAAACCTTTGCTTAGAATTTTTCTTGTTGACCTTACCTTCTGCAATTTCTCCTGTTCTCTCTCTTGTTCAGCTATCAGAATTGACAGTTGTTGGGCATGCTGTTCTTCAAGTCTCTTTCTCATTTCTTCAAATGCCAGCATTTTAGTTTTTAAAATATCTTCTGAGAAAATACATAACAAAAATCAAGTATTAAATATCGTCTAATGATCTTTGCCAGAGACATCCATCCTTTATCAGAGGTGATTTGCATTATCAGTAAAAAGTAAAAAAGATCTCTTTGATATCAGGTTTCCTTGATACCAAGTTCCCATTATGTATTGCACAGAACTCCATCATTTACTAGTCCTTCAAAATATTTGCATGCTCGTATTTGTGAACTAAACTTGTGAATGGAACAAGAGTAACACCAAAAGCCTATATTAAAATAGGGACATGGAAGATATAGCTCTAAGAATTGTTACACCTGCTGGAGTGAATTAACATTATTTATGTCACTTCAGCCTTATTTAGTAGAGACACATGCAAAAGTAACAGAGTCTTGAATTTGACAAAAATACTTACATGCTTTTTTTTTTATGTGGGCTATTTTTTCTTTCAGTAGTCTTATTTAGACCTCATGGCATAAGACAATTTTCTTAGTAAAACTAAATTCCAACTTCTAGATTGAAATGGGAAATCAGTAATTGTGAAGTTGAATTAAATTAGAGAAATGAGGCTTCTGAAAAGAAACACCAATGACTAATGATTACTGGGGGGTTTTTTAAAGATTTATAAACTGAGAAGTAACCCTCAAGCACAGGAAATCTTTTACCTTTTGCCATATTTTCAAGGACTGCATTCTTGGTAATGTAAACTGATCCCACAGGATATTTCTGCTCTTGCAACCACTGCTTCTCTTGTTCTTCCATTCCAACTCCTACAACACAGGAACTGTTTTCTTTTTGACAGTTGTCAGTGTCCAAATCAAGTCTACGTTTCACCTTTTCAAAATTTTCTGGGAACTGCTCATTTGCTGAGGAAACATTTGGAGTGTTATCCATTTGCTGTCGCATATTCTTGCTCTGCATTAGTAGTGGAGATGGATTTTCCACATCGTAAGATTTATTGAGCTCCATTGGAGAATTACATTTAGTGTTTTCTGGCAAAGTAGCTGGTTTCATTTCATTCCCAGCCAAGATCTTCTGTGTCACTGCAGACTGACTGATGGCAAAGGGCTCATTCCCTTTTGGAGGTGCCATGCTAGTACTGCTCTCTACTTTGTATGGCCCCCTGCTATGGTCCATCACCACCTGTCCTTCCACGGTAGCTGACACAGTTCCTCTGCTCTCAAAGAGCCCGAAGGAATGGCGGTTTGCTTTGCCACCCCCCAGCCCATCACAAGGGCCTGAGGAACTCCTGCTGACACCAGGAACTCTGCCAGGGCAAACTGTGCTGAAGTCCACCATGAACTTTGGCACCGATTCAGACACGTTGTTTTTATCTGCAATATCTTGCATGATTAAATCCATTGCTCTACCCTTGCCTTTAGGACTTAACTCATAAGCATTCACAGGGTTGTTTATAATGATGTGTCCCATGGATAAAGGTCTTGGGCGCCGTCGGTGCATTTTTGGGCTCATGCTTGGCTCTGGGCTTGGCAATTTGGCATAAGAGCCTGGGAGGTTCCTGACAATGCTACTGTCATGCTCAGACATGGAATTCTTTTTCAATTCCTCATCTGAATCTGAATCCACCAAAGGGGGAGTTCCAACTCTCATAGGTATGTCTACTTTAGAAAAACTGGATAAAGTGGATATACTCGTGTTATTTGTATGAACAGAGGCGCCTTGCAGAAGGGTATTTGATTTATTAAGACTGGGTTTATCAAGTGTCTGACCAGAGCAGCTTCTGCCTGTAAACTTTGCCCTCTCTTTCACAGAGTCAGTTGTTTTAACACCATCATTTTCTTTATCCGAATGACTTTCACTCGTACTCCTCTTCGAATTGCTTTTGGAGGTGCGTTTGCTTTGCTCTCTCTCTATGTACTCCCTGGACTTCTTGATCAGGTTCTGAAGACTCATTACACACGGATCCTGGACATCCTCATCTGATGGTGACCCCACTCGTCCCTCCTGCTTCTGCAGAGCCTGAGATGGGAGCTTGTTACACACCTTGTCAGGAGACGCAGCCCTCGGGCACGGCACGGCCTCCGAGAAGCGACTCTCGCGTGCCTTTGAAGAAACCTTTCCTTCTGCTGCTTTAACTACTTCTGTCACACTTGATGTCATTTGTCCTGCAGTACCTAAAGGTCTAAGTTCTGGTGTCTTTTCCAGGTCCAAGGAACTGTGTCTTTCAAAATATGCTGAATTGATATCTGACAGAGCTGTGAAGTCAGTCAAAGCCTTTGAATCCAAATCAGGGCACGAACTCTCAGCCTCCGATGTGTTCACATCACTCATGCTAGGTCCTTTCTTCATCTGCAAATTAAATTTTTTTAAAAGACAGATTTTCAATGAAATCTCAGAATCTCAGATTCCTGCAAACTTCACTTGAACTTAGAAAAATTTTTAAAAAACAACTTTATTTAAGTGAGAATTATGTGTTACTTCTAGCCAGCATTTGTTTAAAAGGATTTTCATGCTACAGTTATCCTATGTCCTGTGTCTCAGTTATTAAAAGGACACATTTGGAAAAAAAAATAACAAATTCAGATTATTTTTGTGTTGAACATACTTTCCTGGTCTGCTGGCCAAGCCCCAAGCCAGCTGACTGTTGCCACACACACTCAGCAAACAATGCAAACTACGAAGTGTTATTTGCCACCTTGGTAACTCAACGAACTCAGTATTAACTGTTTAAGCAACAGTTTAATCTAAAGGCTGTATTACAGCTGTTCCAAAGACTTACAATAACTCCTTGATTAAATCTGTTTAGTAGTCTTTTGAATTAAAACCTGTACTAAATTCATCACTGAAGCAGCAAAAGAAAAAGAATTCCAGTAAAATTTTAAAGCACACAACAGAATTTCAAGTTGTTGTGAAGGTAATTTTAATTCTATAATCATTAGGTTGAATATAGATTATTTTATGATTTAGCTATTAACTTGCAAATAAAGCAGTTGTAACACAGGGGAGTTGTTCACTTCTTTTAACAACTTAGTTGTTTCAACACTCTTACAAAAGAAGCAGTGAGCTCTGTCTTTTGCATACAGCAAAAGAAGCCGTGAAAAGCAAGTCCCATGCACTACAATAAGTATCAGTAAATAATCAATTCTCAGGACACAGAACATGAAATATTGCAAATGCTGGCTCGGAAGAGTTACCTGCTATTCATTTCATGTTTATCTTGGAGAATACTTAAACCCCTACACTTTCTCTGAATGTCTATAAGCAGTAATTTTTTGTAAATCTATGAGGCAGCTTTGGACTAACACTACCTGGACATTTTCTACAATCTCCTGAACACGATTCAATAAAGTTTTTTTCTGGGACTTCCGTTTCCTGGTCTCTAGTTCCAATGCTTTCTCCTTATACTGCTGTATTTCCTTTTTCTTTTCAAGAGTAAGCTGTAAAACAGAGCGTAAGAAACATGGGTTACATCACTAAATGCAAATTTCAATACAGAATTACAGAAATAAATGAAAAAGAAAAACAACAGAATAAAACAACTAGGAGAACAGAAATCACCTGAGATTTTGTGCACATGTTAAATGCCAGCTTCTTCTCAACCAATATTTTAAGGGCAGTTGTACAAAATGCATTCTTGGCACACACGCCAATGAACATGAATTTAAAACACCATTTATAACATTTTCCATGAACATTACATGCTACCATATCGATCTGACACAGGATTCAGACTTTTTTTCTAAAAACCCTTACACTATCCATGCATTTGTAAATGAAGAATAAGACAATATATCCACAATTTATATCTGTATCATGATTTTTGGACATTGTTAGAGACTCTTTCCCATTTCTTCCCATGACTGAAACAAGGAAGTCAGCTGCAGTATTGCAGGAGCTACCAACAATCTTCAGCTTAGCTCTGTTTGCATTAGCACAGAATGACTTAACATAATTGATGAGCCTCTGGAACACATTAGAGGAAGATGCAAACACATGCAAAAAAAATTTCCTTAAAAGTTTTTTTAACCACCTCACTATTTCTTATTCGCATTTTTTACATCATTAAATTAATTCACATGTTCAATATTTGAAATGTCAATATGATTTTACATGAAGCCCAGCAGTAACATTATCTAAAACTATCAACATTTGTACTCCCTTTAGGAAGATAACTTCTAAAAAATTAAAGGAAATGCAGTCAGGGTGGTGGGGAAAAAAGTATTTGAAAAAAAAATCACCCCTTACTTTGTAAAATTAAGGCTAGCAATGCCTAGAACACACCAAGCAGCAGGTCAGTGACAGCTCACACAGAGACCTTGGGTAGAATCATTACATGTGCACATCAAAGCCAGTGCCAATAGCACAGTTAGCACACCAGGGAGGAAAAGGGGTAAAAAAGGCCTTACCAGAGGGGAAAGCACAGGGACTCCATAGAACTGAATGAGAGACACATTTTTGTTCTGAACAGTCAAAGAGGTTTCTGCTTTTATTGCCTCTTGGATTCTGGAAAGATGCTTCCTACAAAATATTTCATAGTCCTCCATCTTCATGTTATCTAAGCTGCAAAGAACAATAACATTATTCTCTCATGTGCTTCCAAAACCCTGAAGGGAAAACAAGACCACGAATTCTGTGTCACTGTATTTTGGGAAGTAAATTCTACATTACAAAACTGAATTAAGTTTCTCCCTATCATTAACAAAGCATGCAAAACCCTTCTTTATAATCCCCTACAAAAGGAGAATCTGCATATATGAGCAAAAATGATAATCACAAATACACAGAGAAGAAAGCAAGCATTGAGATAATCAGGATTTACAAAATTGCACCTGCTATAGATAATTTCCATCAGACTAAACCTTTGAGATCTTCCACGAGACAGATCATATCAACTGTCAAAAAAAAAAAGAAAGAAAGAAAAAAAAGAAAAAAAAAAAAGCCAGTCCAAACAAAATTGCAGAGCAATTGGATTTAAAAAAAAAATAAATAAACAACAAAAAGCCTTTACATGTTTAGGCGGCTGAGAGGAATTTGTGTCACGCTCCCGTGAGCTTCCGTCTCAATGCATCCCTGTATGACAGACACCAACACTTACACCACCAAAAAATAAATTAAAAATAAATTTTAAAAAACCAAAATTGCAGCCTTGTCTCCCTAAAAGCATCCAAATATCTCAAATACCCGTCACAGCCGGTCCCCACCGCACCGCCTGGCCAGGCCTGACAACGCTTTGTTCCCTCGCCGCCGCTCCGGCCGATTTCTGCCCGCCCGCTCCGGGGCACCGAGCCCGCCCCAGGCCGGGGCCGATGTACCGCCCCTCCCCGGGCCCCGGTGCTCCCCCCGGGCCGGGCCCGTGCCCGTCCAACGCCCCGGTACGGGCGCGGGGCTCCCCGGCTGCCCCAACGCTCCGGGCCCCGCCGCGCTCCGGGCCCAGCGCGCCCCGCGCCGCTCGCCCCGCCCCGCCCCGCTCCCCGCGCTACGGACACCCCCGGCGGGCCTGGCTCCGGGACTGCTCACACCGCGGGACAGCTCTGCCCTGCCTCGGCCAGCGCCCAGCAAAGGCTCAGCCACACGAGAGGGCACGGAGCGCCATCCCGGTGCTCCATTTCCGGCCATTTCCACCCACAGCTCTCCTGATCACGGGTGTGCTCTGTTCTGCTCCATCCCATTGCACAGCGCACGGCTGTGCAGTCCTGGTGTACCCGGGAGCACAGATGTGCCGCCGCAGGTATCAGTTTCAGCGAGCACGCTGCGATAGGAAAGATAAACACGCGCACCTGTTCCCGTGCTGGGTGAGGACAGCATCCACAAGGACAGCACCCGTGAGGGCAGCAGCAGACACAGACACCCTATCCCTCCCTCCCTCCGGGAGGAGCTGCTGCCGGCCCAGCCAGTCCAGCAGCGGCAACACTCACCTGTCAGGCAGCTCAGGTGGAAGGAAAATCCACACTTGTTTGCCAGCACTTGGCCCAGGTATAATTAATTTAAATATATGGAAGCATCTAATTCCCAGTATTTAGAGCTGTTAAAGCTGTCGTTCTTGTTTCAAAAAACAACTTCATCATCTGTTACCTCCACAACAACCATTGAGGGTTTGTTTTTTTTAAATCTTCATCTTTAATCGTAACAAATGTTATTGTTTATCAAAATATTTTTTAAATATGCTAGACATTTAATTAGACAGTCCATTATTTGTTGTGCATCTGCATATATATCTCTGATTTTTCTTCAGCTACACCTGGCAGAAACACAAAACCACTGACAGAGTATCTGAGATGTTCAGAACCAGCTAGAACACTGTGTGATACAGACACCAAAAGGAGGGTCAAACCCCCACTTAGGTTAACACAAACTGCTGGTTCCTCAGCTTTGCAATTCCACTTCCAGACTAAACATGCCCAGTTTTTCCAACCCTCACTTGACCGGCGGTGTTCGTCCTTGCTGTCCATCCCTCTGGACCCCGTGGGTCACACAGGTGTCAGTGCCAGAGCCACGGTCCCTGTCCGGCCTGTGGGCAGGCACGGCTGCACAGCCAGCTACATCAAACATACAATATGTAATGTATATATACAACAAACAGCAATTACTTGGAAAATGTTCACTATGGATGCTATGTTTCTAATCAGCCAGCTGGCTAATAGCCGCGGAAAGCCCTCAACGCTCTCCAGACACACGGGTGTTCTGGGACTCCCTGGACAGCGCTACCTGCCCTGCCATCAGAACCCTTTACTTTTATCTGCACCATGTGCTGTCAGGAACAGCTCTTCTTTCCCTCAGTGCTGCATTTTTTAACAGGAAGAACCCCTATTTCCTTCAGTACCTCATGCTCTATTGGGAACATCCCCCTGTTTCCTTCAATACCCCATGTTCTATCAGGAACAGCCTCTGTTTCCCTCAGTGTCCCATGTTCTATCAGGAACATCCCCTGTTTCCCTCACTATCTGTGAAAAATACATTTTATTGTTCTGGTAAAATTTCAAAGGTTTAATAAAAAGACAATAGGAGACAAACATAAAGCAAAGGGTTAAAACGGCCGGGTCCAAGAGCACACTGCTGCTTTGGGAACGCTTCTTTAAATACGTTTTACAATACATCAACTTGTTGCATATTCATAGTTTTTCATGCATAGTCAAACTTTTTTTGGGAAGTGTGTAGCATGGCTACTCCTTGGGTTTACTTTTTTAGAGCATGAGTGTTTCTGGCTTGTGGTTTTAATCTTCTTCTTCTCACCTTTTACTCTGGGTGGTGGTCCTGGCCCTTTGCAGCCGGTGAGTGTTGATAGTTGTGTCAGCTGCAGGGCCCCATCACGCGTTCATGGGCTGGTAGATTGAGCATGCTATCTCTAAAAAACTTATGGCTAACTTTTGCTATTAGAAGAAAAGAAAAAAAACTATATTCATACAGAAAAGCTATTGTAACATTATACATATAGCATTTATCCCAATATTTGCAAAAAGCCAACAATATGTCATGCACTTATAACAGTACCCCATGTTCTATCGGGAACATCCCATTTCTGTCAGTGTCCCATGTTCTATAGGGAATATCCCATTTCCCTCAGTGTTCCATGTTCTATCGGGAATATCCCGTTTCCCTCAGTATCCCATGTTCTATGGGGAACATCCCATTTCTGTCAGTGTCCCATGTTCTATAGGGAAATCCCATTTCTCTCAGTGTCCCATGCTCTATCAGGAACATCCGCCGTTTCCCTCAGTGTCCCATGTTCTATAGGGAATATCCCATTTTCCTCAGTACCCCATGCTCTATCGGGAACATCCCGTTTCCCCTCAGTTCAGAACACTCCCCGTTTCCCTCAGGGCCCCATGTTCTATCGGAACACCCCGTTTCCCTCAGGGCCCCATGTTCTATCGGAACACCCCGTTTCCCTCAGTTCGAGCACATCCCCCGTTTCCCTCAGTGTTCCGTGTTCTACCGGGAACATCCCCCGTTTCCCTCAGTGTCCTATGTTCTATCGGGAACACCCCATTTCTCTCAGTTCGGAACACTCCCCGTTTCCCTCAGGGCCCCTCCCGGCGTTACCTGAGGGTTGCTCAGGGCCCGGCCCCGCCCTCAGCGCGGCCGGGGGGCGGGGTGCGCACGCTGCGGGCGCTGATTGGCTGCTGCGGCGGAGAGCCGGCTGCTGATTGGCTGGCTGGGGCACCGCCGGCCCCTCGGCCTGAGGAGAGGCGGCGGCCGCGGTTCCGGCCCGGCTCCGGCTCTGCCCCCGGCCCCGACCCCGACCCCGGTCCTGGCTCTGACCGCGGCCCCGACATGCTGTGCCACTGCGAGAGCCTGCTGAGCTCCCTGACGGCGCTGATGGCGCTGGCGCTGGCGCTGAGCCGCAGCCCGGCGCTGGCCTGCCTGCTGCCGGCCGGGCTGTACCTGGCGCTGCACCTCCTGACCCTGGAGCCCGCGGCGCCCCAGAGCGCGCAGCGCGTCCTGCGGCCCCGCGGCGCCGCCGCCCGCATCGCGCACCGCGGCGGCGCGCACGACGCGCCCGAGAACACGCTGGCGGCCATCCGACAGGTCAGCACAGCACAGCCCCGGGGCTGCGGGCACACGCTCGGCCTGGGGGCTGCGGGGTTCTGATAATCCGCCCTTCCAGCACCGAGCCCTCCTGCCGTGAGTAACTGCGGCTGTTCTTCCGAGAGCTGCTGGAAGATGTGGGAGTGGTTGATCCTTCAGTCCAAAGGGAACTTCAGATCAGATCTGAATATTGCTGGAGCTGTTATAGCCTTGGTGCTGATGGCTATTTCAGAGTGCAGCCATAGTGAAGTATTTTGTAGATGTAGCAACAGCACACAGAGAGCGGACAGCAGCTCGGTAACAGGTTGTTTGTTTTTTTAAATCTTGAAGATCGGTGATGAGAGCCCACAGCTGGGGGGAAATCTGGTACCAGAACTTCACTGTGTGCAGCCCTGCCGTGACTTACTGCTGCCTCATCTGCCAAGCGTTCAGGCACAGCCAGGCTTCACAGTCTCTTTCTGAGAATCATTACAAACAGTGACTATCGGTGTCTGGAATGTCTTGTTTCTTTGAGGTCGAGACGTTCCTGTTCTGAGGATCTCTTACCTTTACATGAGACAGAGCTCTTAGTCCTGATAAATTCTGAAGCTGCACAATCTTTAGGTAGCCGACACTGTAGGTAACCTCTAGTGCATACCCGGGTTTTGTCTTTCTGGTGTATTGTCCATTTTCCCAGGAGGGCATTTGTCCTTCAGAGCAATTGGTGGTGTTAGCACTTCATTCAAGTGTTTTTCTGGAGAGTTCTTGGGAAAGATCCAGGGCAGGAAGAGGGCGTATGAAATGTTTAAGGCAGCCTGGCTGCTTCTTGCTCTCTGCTAAGGCCGTTCCTCAGAGAGGAGCAGGGATTTGTCAGCATCCATCTACTGCTTGGTACACACATGCTAAACAGTGTTGTCTAAGTGTTACAGTGTAGGTTATGTGAACTGGAGGCATTTGCTTCTCTTGTCTTTTAGAAAATAACATAACTTAAGGACTTCAGGATTATTACATCAGAAGGAGACAGCAGGATTCTTTTCTGCATTTTTATCCTGCAACAGTTCCTATCCCGAGACTGAGGCAGAATCATGGTTTCAGCTGTAAAATAGATTAGATGGTTCAGTTGATCTATAAATTTTCTAACAATGACTTGGACTTTGTTCTGCAGATGAAGACTACTGAAAAGTACATTCTTTTTTTTTTTTTTTGCCAAAACACAAGCTAATTAGAGCTGTACCTGTGTCAAATCTATAAAACTGTTAATTCTGTTGTATATGTGATTTTTAAAATTTTTTTAAGGCAGCCAAGAATGGAGCAACGGGTGTGGAGCTGGATCTTGAATTCAGTGCAGATGGTGTCCCCATTCTCATGCATGATGACACAGTTGAAAGGACAACTGATGGGGCTGGGAGACTGCAGGACCTGACTTTTGAGGAAATCAGGAAGCTTAATCCATCTGCAAAACACAGGCTACGGTAAATGAACTATTCTGAAATTACGCTTTCAACACTGGAAAAGTCATTCTTGATGGACAAAATTACTGATTTGATCTATCAATCTATTTTGATGAAAAATTTTTAGATTTAAAACTTAGTCCTATATGCTACTTATTTGATTTTAGAGGCATATGAGACTATATCTCCTTACACATCAGTACATTAGGAACAGTGAAACAGAGTCAAGATAAACTGGCTTTCAAGGATAAAATCCATCTAATGTGAAACAGGTCAATCTCTACATAAGCTTGTCCTAAATTTTCTGCAGGACACTAAAGGTGCTGGGATCTTTATGATATGTCAGAATTGGCTAGAGGAATTACTTCTAAGATTAATTTTATTCACATGTATTTCTCGACCGATTGTGTTTTGGGGATTCCACACATCAGGTTTATACTGGAGAGGAGCTGTACAGATTTTGGGTGTCTCACTGTGATCCTAGTGGCTGATTAGGTCATTCTTAGGGGTACGAAGGGGAAAATATTTTTATGCATTACTTAGAATTTGATAACAATGCAACTTCTGCAGTGTCATAAGTGAGTCCATTTCAGAGGAAGAACTGATAATGTGTGCTCCTGAGACAGTGCATTAGGGAATTTCAGAGCTGCAGACATGCCACCTGTGGGTGTGACAGGACTGTCTTGATTGTCCCACTGGAGAGCTGATCACCTGGGCCACACTGTGGGAATTTCCACAGGCAGTGACTGCTGAGCAGCTGCTGTTCAGTGGCAGGAATGAATGAACTGTGACCTCTTCAGGAATGATTTATTGATGGCTGAAGCTGCTTCTGCTGAATCCTCAGCTTGTCTTGCCTGTTCTGCCAGGACCTGCATTTCTGGCTCAGGGCTGGGGAGTGCAGTAGGAGCAGGAGGAAGGCAGTGATTGGGACTGAAGGCTTGTTTGTGGGAGCTGGGGAAGGAGGTGAAGAACTGGGGTTGGTGTTTGGGGTGGGACACGGGGCCAGTGAGCACTGGATCCCACCTCCAGTAGCAGTGCAGCAGCAAGCTGTGTTTGAATGAGCCCTGTGTTGGCAATATGCAGGCCCATGTATGTGCACATGTGTTGACTGCATTCCAGTGAGTTCTCTATTTCTACAGGAGCCAATTCCCAGATGAAAAGGTACCAACTCTGAAAGAAGCTGTGGTGGAGTCTATGCAGCACAATCTCACAATCTACTTTGATGTCAAAGGCCATGCAAACCAGGTACTGCTCACTGCAGCATGTCACCTCCCCTCAGCCCTTCTCTGGGTTTCTGACCTGCTGTTGTGCTCTCTCAAACTGGTCCTTGTGGTGCAGTCCCTTCTTTAACATGAGCCCAGGTCTGCTGCTCATGTCACCCAAAGCTGTCCCGGGAAGCTGCATCTTAAAATTGGCACAAGGCTTGTGCAAGTGTTGCTCTCAGCTCACAGCACTGCTGTGAAACAGAGTAAAGGGAATTCCCTGCTGTGCTGTGCTGTGCTGAGGGGAGCCAGAACCTCATCTTCAGCCTCCAGCCAGGGATCTATAATTGGCATTACTGAAGGCAGATGCAAATGATCCATCATTACCATTTTATATAAATTAATTTTTTCTTTACCCTAGCAAAATATAGGAATAAATAATTTTCCTCTTGAGCTAAAGCCTAAGTAGTACTAAAAAAATTATATCCACAACATATTTAAGGATATTTCACACACTGAGAATCCTAGTCATTGTTGTAAATAGACTAATGAACAGAAATTCTTTTGCCAGAAACCAAAATGTCATTTCTGTGTTAATGCTATAAACAAGATGCTACTTTTCTTCTTCTCCCTTTCTATTTCAATCTTGAAACACAACAGGGGAGTGTTTCTAAGATTGTTCTAAAATGACTTTGCAGTGTAAATTAAATATGACTGTATGTATAACATTTCTGTGTGTCTCTAATTGCAGGCAGTTGATGCCCTGAAAAAACTCTACCAAGAATTTCCACAGCTGTATAACAGCAGCATAGTCTGTTCTTTCATGCCAGATGTTGTTTATAAGGTGATGTTTCCTAAAAGTTTTTTATTTTTTTAGTCTTGTCTGGGAATTTCAGCATGGTATTAAACTCCCAGTCCCAGGTTACTTTTGGGCTGTTCAAATTCCTAAGGCTTTTAAAAATAAATGAAGCATAATGCATAATCTTATTAGATTGCTCTACTCATTAGATGCAAATAGGGATCTACAGCAATTCCCTCCCTTCTGAAAGCAGTGCAGACAAATGTGCCTTGCTATTCTAGTTGGTGTCTGGCCAGGTACCTGCTAAATAAACCTCTTATTCTAGAGTACTCCTAAAACTCTTCCTCCATTCTTATTGCCAAGTCTACTAACTTTTTTTTTTTCACTATATACATTACTATGTAATTTCTTTAACATAAGAGCTGGTGCTTATTCAGTGTGATATGAAGAAAAAATCCCCTATCATTTATCATAAACATCATTCTAAAAGAGTTAAAAAAGGATCTGGAGGGGAAGGGCAGAAGGATTCTGGCAGAGTTGTAAATGCAAGCAGGGACTTTGTATCTAATCTCTCAAAAGTTGTATTTAATAATTGTATTTAGATGAATTACAGTATTTTCTCCTTGGTCCTCCAGATGAGACAAGCTGACAGAAATGTAGTGACAGCACTGACACACAGGCCCTGGCAGCTGAGTCACCTGGGAGATGGGACACCCCGATTCAGTTCCTTCTGGAAGCATTTCTTGTACATGGTGATGGATGTCATTCTGGACTGGAGCCTGCACAGTTTCTTGTGGCGATTGTGTGGGGTTTCAGCTTTCCTCATACAGAAAAACTTTGTTTCTCAGTAAGTGTTAAAGTTTGCTCATATATCAGGAGATGCTCTCTTCTGTTGGTATATAAGGTGGAGTTAACACAGTATGTGCTTATCAAAATGTTCTGTTTACTGTTGAGTAAGGTGTCTTGATAATTTCTTTACTCTGCACTGTTTTATGATTTTAAGCCTCTATCTTTTTAATCTGATTTTTTTACCTATGTTAGAGGTTTAATTCTGTTCAATCTCAACGAGAAAATGTGTTTGTTGCTTTTGTCTGTTTACAATAAGAAAACACAAACAGATGATGTTGCAGAAGGTGACACACTGTTGTTCCTTGATGTGATGCTGATGTAAGACCAAGACTCAGCTGTAGCCTCAGCACTGTCTGCTCTAACTGTGTAGTGTCAGGCTCCTCTGAGGGTGTCTCTGTTGTTTGCAGGGACTATGTGAGGCACTGGTCTTCCAGAGGAATTCGAGTGGTTGCCTGGACAGTGAACACGTTTGCAGAGAAAAACTACTACGAAAGTGTCCTTGACTGCAGCTACATCACCGACAGCCTGGTGGAGGACTGTGACCCTCACTACTGAGCCAGCCCACCCCACTGCCCTCCAGGGGCAGCTCTGCAGCCAAGGGGGCATCCAGCAGTGCCAGTGCATGCTGAGGAGAGCTCTGGGAAACACAGAGCAGTTGGCTTCTGCCTGTGCTCACATCTCAAATGCAGGAACCCTCTGCTGCAGCCACGCACAGTCTGAGGAAATTACTGTAATGTGAAAGAATCAGATTTGACAACCTCCTTGGGTCATACCTTGTCTATGCAGGTGGCTTTATAATTCTCTGGCTATTCCTTGGTTTTGTTTAAATTTTGGTTCTAAATTTATGTCAGCAATTTTGGTGTCAAAATTTCAAATCATAACTTGACATTGTAATTTTAACATGTTCTACAAGTGTGTACTAATTTGAAGTTGATTTATAGCACCTTAAAACAGAAACTGGAAATAATGGTATAATGGTGCCAAAATAGAAGATGAGTTTATTTCCCTGCCCTGCATAGAAAGATGGCTGTGCTGAATCCTAATGAGGAAGAATAAGCCAACTTTCCATGAGTGATGTGAAGGTTGTGAGAATTAACAAATAAAACTTGAGTAGCTTCTTATCTTCCAGACCTTTTAAGAGAACCAAGGGAGGATAGGAAATTGTTTCTTCTAATGAAGAAATGACACAGCACATGAATGTATTTATATTTAAGAGAAAGCTATATATTGCATGCTGGTAAGCAGTAGAACAAATGGAGCTGAATTGCCTCTTTAGTTTGCCTTTGGTTGCATGATTGGAGGGTACTCAGAGGGATATGGAAACTGTAATCCAGATTTAACTTGAACTCCAAAGAATCTGCAGTTACAATAAAAAGTCTCTGAGAACTCATGGGGAGGTGTTCTTGATCAATGTGCAGAAGGGCATTGATGTAAAATGTCAAAATTAGTGCAGATTGTCCCAGTTAGGGTAAATCCAAATTTCTGGAATGCTACAGATTAATGCTATGACCTGCCAGTGAGGGTGGATTTTTTGTTTGTACCCTGAGTTCCATCCAGGCACAAAGGAGCTGCTTTTCCCTGGCAGGATGACAAAAGCCTCTTCCATTTGTTCACTCACCCTTGCACTGCAGAAGCAGCAATCTCAGCCTCCTGCTGCACATCCTATAGAATGTGTAGGTTTATATCCAGATCCTGTCCTGTCCCTCCCTGAAAGCTGTGGCCTCTGCTGTTCCTGCTGAGCCCGGCAGGAGCTCCCCACGTGGCCACTGAAGGGCAAATGACTCTGCATGGCACAGGGCCTTGCTCCAAAGGTCCAGCTGCTGTTGCTGCTTGAGTTTCTGGCACTGCTGAGTCACCATCCTCAGGGCTGTGACACTGAAACTGCTCTTGCATTGTGTGTAAAGTTTGTCCTTTTTTCTGTGCCTGTGGTGGCTGGGTTTGGGTTGTCTTTAGCCTAAATTATGAGCAAGAGGAAAAGATGTGCCTCTTTCCAGAGCAACGAGGGAGGAAAGAAACAGACAGTAGTAGAAAATGAGCTAAACAAAACAAAAAAATTATCATGGTGATGGCAAAGTTGTGGCCTTGAATAAAAAGAAGCTGCATCAAATCTCACACTCATGTATGATAAAAAAATAAATCTTAATTAGGTTACTTCAAATCAATCTTTTATAGGAAAAGACATGTAAACTTTCAGTTGACAAGCAGTAGTTTTACACAGATGAGAATCTCATAAGTAGTCACTCTTAGTTCTAATGGCTTCACCAAAGTGACTGTAATAAACTATAAAAATGGCTCAGAAAAACAAACCCAGTTCACACAAGCTATTCACAGGCATTACAATATCTCAGTCATTAAAAATAACTGCACCTTAATATACTTCTGTTTATTTGACCAATACTTCAGCTTTGGTTTAGATCAGATAAAAGCTGTTAGGAAAATATTTTTAAACAACTGTTATTTGCAGTTAGGCACAAGTTTCCTTATAGTTAGTCAACAAACAACACGTGGTCAGCGGTGAAGGGAGCCGTACTGCAGTGAGGTGATGCCAGTGCGGGGGGAAGGCTGTCACCAAATACTGCTGCAAAAGCACCCAACAGCCGGATATTCCCTAGCACAGTAAAAAAAAAAGAAGTCCCGACACATTTTGCAATCTGTTTTTCTATTTGTTCTTCCATGAAGACGTAAAAAAAGAGCTTTGGGTGATTCTTTTAGCCGTTACTACAGGAGAGGATTGCCTTCTGCTGCCGAAGGCTCCCTCGGTGCTGCGGTGCCGCTCAGGGCTGGGATCCCCCGCTGCCATCGCTGTCCTCCTGCAGCGCGGCTGCCCTGGCGAGCCGGGCGAGCAGCACGGCCCGGGACGCGCCGGGCTCCTGGCCTGCCGGGCACAAGGCGACAGCGTCAGCGGCGCTCGGGGACAGCCACCCCCGCGGAACAACCCCTGCGCCTCAGGCATCTCATCTGCCACGCTTTTGGGGTGAAGGTGCGTGGAAGCTCAAACTCCCACGTGAGATGCCGTAGCTTTATTTCCTTCTGAGCGTGGTGATGTTCTAGGGACTCCACAGCATTAGTAACCAACCTCCTCTGAGATTAACGCCAAGATGTGAAGTCTGTTTCTAAAAAGTTCTTGCCTGTCTGTTGGGTGCTCCCATAAGACAAATTTACTCAGGAATTTTGCTCTCTAGTGCACAGAAGCTGGTGGTCAGTCTTTAGAAGTCACCACCAACACCAGAACAAGCACAACCTATAGACAATATTCAGCCCACAAGCCCAGTCATTTTTTCTCTTTACTAAAACACTAAAATGCTGTGTCCCTGACATGCAGCTGTCACATGCTGTGTCTGTATATCAAATGTTTTTACTGAGCTGAATTTTTAATAGCTTCCTAGTTGCTTACCTGGTAGATATTCACTGCTGCTTGAGATCCCAGCAGAAAAGGGATGCTGAAAACAAAATTCACAAGCAGGTTTAGGTCACATGGTTTTCCTTCCCATGTGTCTTATCTTGTATTCGAAAAAGATATCAGTTATCTGTAATAGAACCATACTCTCCAAGTCCTGAGCAGGTTTGTGAGTGTTTGTGAGCAGATGATGAGCGTTCAGCAGCTATTCTGATCACATTTTAATATCTGTTCAAGTTAATCTTTAAAGTTATTTCCATGCATACAGGACTTTGCTACACACACACCCATGACTTATGTCATGCCCCAGATTCTGTACAGGTGAATCTACGTTTCCCTCTTTTTATCATCTCACCTCATTGTAGGGTGTGTTTTGGTTTCTGTCAAATTCACTTTCTAGGTAGTCTGGCACCTCCTGGGCAGGCTGCCTGGATGGGTGGTATGAAGAGGAGCTCCTCTGAAAAACAGTATTTGACATCAGTAGTTGTGCTCTGGCTTCCAGCTGTGACTGTATGGTCAGCACTGCTCACCTCCCCTGTCTCAGGGAGACGGCCTTTCCACTAAATCCACAATGAGATCATTCTGGCATCTCCTTCTGAAATCTGATCTTAACAACGACAAGAACATCCACACTTGGTAGGTGACCAAATCTCCCTCTCATGACACTCAACATGGGCACAGTTGTTTGAAAATCCCCAGCACGTAGAAAATGCCCATTCATATTCACCATACCTCTTTACAGTCAATATTTATTTGTATTATCACACACATATTTATTAGTTAACAACAGATCAGTATCAATTATTATCCATATTTGGTTTTTTAAAATTTATATAATCATTTTAATGATAGCTGGTCATACTGGAAAATTTGGTTTTTGGGAGGAAGGAGTGAAACCTACCAAACACTTTATCAGTAAATAGGTTAAGGAGTTTTTACTCAACCCAAATAAAAACACCAGACCACACTTATATGTCCATATTTCGACACTAATTTGATGGGTCAGCAGGTCGGACTGCCTTGAAAAATAAATTCAAGTTTAGGACAATATATGCCTTTTAATGTATGGGATTTAAAATGGGATTAGGTCAAAGCACTGAGTTTTACCTCAGCTGAAAATAACCACAAATCATAACCCCTTAAGGAAATCCATTAACAGGGGAGGAAGGCAGTCTCCTTTTAGCCTAGGCAAGGTTCAAGTGTGACCAAACCCTTGGCAACCATCACTGCACATGAACATTCAGGATGTTTTCTTGAAGTTTCATAACCATAAATTATGTCTGGTGAGGGTAAGGACTTTTCTGTATCTTTATCAGGTTGAACTCCAGCCTGGAACAAATAGTCAGGGAACTTTCACAGCATCCTTTTGCTGTCTGGAGTTAAGTAGTAAACATTTAGATGAAGTTTTAAGTACAGGCTTTTCCCAAACCAGCAGCATTTGCACAGTTGGAGGAGGAGCCCCATGGAACCGTACCAAGTAATTAAAGAGCAGAAGCTGAACAGTCAGACTGACCTGGTGGCTTCGTTTTTCCCTTTCCAGTGTCCGTAGCTGTTTGAGTAGAAATTTCTTATGTTCCCCTGCCTGTAAAGACATATTTGATCATTAGCTGGAATGCACTAATTACCCTTGAGAAGCTCAAGGCCTGTAAGTAACCAGTGACCAAAATAATTCTTCTACTCTAAAATAATCTGTCTACAGAGGGAGCTGCAGCAGCACATCTTGAAGATAAAATTCTTCTGCTACAACTCCAAGTTAAATTTCCCTGCAAATCCCAAGGGGAAGGGCTCCCACCCTCCTTCGCACAGTTCTAGGGAAAACAGGTTACAGGCCCACAAAGCTAGATGAGACAATCAACATAAAAGCCAAATTATACAAAAGATACAGCTGAAAGCCAAACTTACATTCTCAATTTGCTGACGTAAGCCTTTGGCCATGGTCTTTTTTGCTTGTATTATTTCCCAGTAAAGATAAATAACAACTCTAAACAAAACAAAACAAAATCCAACATATGAGCATTTTATTCTAGCCAATGTCTAGATAGAAATGTATCTTGTTCATTTTAACTTGTTAAAAGACATACATACACATCTCTGTGTACACACACACACACAATAGATGTATACAATTGCACAAGGAATGGCAAACACACAGATTTGCTTATAACGTGGCAAATACATGAAATCACTTAAAACATGCTCTTGGAAGAGACTCAAAAATGTATGGACTTGTATTCAAGATGAAAGGTACATTTAAATGAGTCAACAATACAAGATGCATTTCAGATAACAAAATAACATAGAATGACTCTGTCCTTGCCAGTTTTTTCCACTTAAGGCCTTTTTCTGGTTCTTTGCATTAGCAGATACTTACAGTAAAAAAGTACAGAGGATGAAGAAGAAAAGTTCACTTGCAATTAAGTTACGGTAGATCCAGGCAACCCATTTTGAGGCAGTGTAACTTTCCAGTGATTTTACCCACTCAGTGACTGCAGAAAACATAGCAGGCAAACCTCTGAAAGGACCACATCCTTCTGAAGGCTTTAACCTGAGAGTGTGAAAAAACAGCAACTTAAACCTTTGTATGTTAACCAGTGAATTAATTAAATTGTGATTTGTACATCAAGATGCTCCTCGGTTTTCTACAGCCCTCTACTCTCTTTGGGCTCATAGGGTAATTAATTTTTAACTTGTGTGCCTCTCTAGCCATTAAATGCCCATCCCAGACTATGCAGTGAGACATGAGTCCTTGCTGCAATGGATCAGTACCAAGCCCTGTAAGCACAATCTTGACATAAATATAACCTGTCAATCACTGTAGCACATGCTACAGGAAATTGAAAAATGGATTTTTTTTAACATTTCACCACAAGGAACCTTCATTTCACCTTGTCTTCAGGGACATGAGTCACTGCAGATCTTCAGCAACAACAGAATGTGGTAAAATAAGGCAGCCCATTACAAGAATTAACATTTTCAGGTAGACTGAAATGGGAAAGTGCTTTGAAACTGAACCACTCGACAGTCTGAAATTCCCACTTGCCATCTGGAAATGATAGCTCTGATAGCTTTCATCCCATCTGGTTTCACGTGTAGTCACCTGTCTCACTAAATATCAAAATCTTGTTGCTGACTATTGTCAAGAGGAAAGTGTATCCATGCTGCCCTCCTTCCTGTGACCAGAGTAACACACACATCCGCACAAGCTCACGGAGCAAGCCTTGTTTTCAGAATACAGAACACCCGAAACCTTCCTCCAGCAATTAATACAACTTCTGTTATAGAGAAATGCAGAGTCCTCTGCCTGGTATCAGGTCACACAGCATAATTTAGTAGGCCTGAATGCCAGTGATGTACCATACCTCCACACAGCGACTCCAATGACAGACAGGACTCCAAGGAAGGAAGGACAGAACAGCAGGAGGATGAAGGATGTCATCATTTGAGAAGTTCTCCAGACTTTGCGAGGGGGCTGGCAATTCCTCATCAGACTGACCTTTAAAGAGATGAAGGTACTTTGGAACCCTGTTACCTGCCACTTCAACTTGGTTTGAGTCAATCCCACTGAAATTGCTGAAATAACACCTATCAAAAGTTTCCAAGAACAACTTTGACATGAATTTGATAGATATAGTGTGGTTTATAGTACGAGGCAAATGAAGTTCTGATGGGTTCTTCTGAAGTTTCTTGGGTAGAGTTTGCTTTTGTAGCATATGCAAACTCATGGTTCAGGGAAATTTGAATCCATCCTTTTACTTACAGCTTTATTCTTCTACATTCAATACTACAAACTGCTTCATGGCCAAACAAACAACTTATCATCTGGTCATACTACTGAGACCAAGAATTCTGAAAAGAAGATATTTCTGCAGGATCTTTAGCTGAATCACCCTGTTTACACCTAGGTAACTTTAAAGGTGGGAGCTGCTGGGAAGTAACTGGGAGATCAAAATCACAGCCACAGGCTGAGTGTATACATTGATGTATGTACTTGTCCACTGTTAGTTCTCCAGCCTTTAATTTTACTACTTTATTATTTATGGCAAATACATGTTAAGTTTGTTACCTTTTTCACAAAAAACACTATAAAAAATGCTATCATCTGGATACCAGGCAACATTGGTGAGAACAGGATACCAATCCTACAAGAAAGGATTTGTAGGAGAAAAAAGTTACATTTTCACTAGTCACCATTCAGTTCCCAGTGCACTGAAAGCAGAAAGATACCACAACAACTTCATATAGAGATACTGTGGGATTTATTTGGAAATGTGATTTTGTTACCCTTGATCCTCTAGCAAGAAATCCACCTTGGAAAATATGCAATTTCAAACACACATATCTGCACAGATCTGCAGAACCCCCTTTAATTAGTGTAACGTACTCATTCTTGGAAATAAGGCATCTTTTCCAGCATTTAATGCTGAGACTATTTCAACAAAAATATCATCCCAGTGGGAAAGTAAACAAGGCTCCAGGATACTCCTGCAGGAACCTATCAGGTTTCCCCCAGAGCAGATGGCCACCGCGTAAACTACTGACTAAAGTTATTGTTACTGCCCACACAATTACTTTGGCAAGTCACAGTCCTTACCAAAGGCACTGAACAGCTCACCTCCCAGCCATTTATCCTGTTCTTTCTGGGAAGCACCCACAAACCGCAGAATAAGACTTTTTCCATGATAGTTCTACATGCAAATGAAGTTTTGGCTGCAAATTGAACACTTACCAGGTCAAAGTCTGTGCATAGATCAAATCTAAAACATTTCGTGCAATATCAAATTCTGGCAGCCCCAGGTTCAGGCAGACTGTAGTTCCAATAATTCTGGGGGGGAAAACAAAAAACTATAGCACAACAGCATTTGCTAAACGATAAAGTCCTCTGTAGAAATCCCTGTAAATGACCTTCTGAATACAAGCATCAGTGATAAATTATTTAGAGGTAGCATTAGTGTCATGAAAAGCAGCCACAGCTCTTTCATTGGACAGCACAACAAAAATGAAACAATTTGGGAAAGAAAATCTATAAAACAAAGCAGAATGGAAGTAAGACCTAGTACATATTTCACACAACTGAAACAGAAAACCAACAATGATTTCTTACTATATCAGTGCATATCTGTACTATAGCATCCTTGTGCTTAAGCCACTGAAATGTTAAGGGGCTTCAGTACAAAACTGCAACAGCTCTTCCAGGTCCTGAGAATTTTCAGCCTCAATAAAAAGGAATTTTTTTGTACTCTTAACTGATACTCTTAATGTACCCTCAAATACATCCTACTTCAAACTAACTGAGGTTGCAAGGAGCTGAAACAGACAGGTAAGCAAGTACTGAGAGGATTCCTACTGAGGACCAACAATCCCTTTTAGTCACCTCATTTTTCCTGGGAGACTCCCTTTTTTGCTTGTTGTACTGAGAGCCATAAAGATTTTGGTAACTATCACATCTTGATGCCACCTTACCAACTGCATCATCAACAGAGCTGGGCTTACAGGAGGTTACTATGAGCACAAATATTAAATACAAGCAATTGAACTTTTAACCTTTCACATGTCTACGTCAGGTGCTTTTGCCCAGCTTATGGGAGGCCAATTATCACAGCTGACATTGCAGTTTTAGTTCTGTGACCTTTTGCTGAGAGATAGTTCCCTACTGAACACAAGAACAGGAGGATTAAAGTAGACTGGCAAGAGCCATGGAGGAAAAGTCTTCAAGAGCTTCTCAACATTGTTTTGTATTAATTTAGCAAAAAGTTAACAAAGCCCTACCTTGTAAACCAGTCTTGTTCAAATCATGGTCAGAGAGCAAACAATAGATCTCTTACATAAAAATACGACCAGGGATCAAAATGCTCTGTAGAGCTGGCAAGCACTTAAATACTGCCTAAGCCATAGCAATGTTTGGCACTAGGAAGGTTCACACAGCAGATGCCAGAAGTAAATTACTTCTTCCTTACACACAGAGTTGTACTTTTTCATTTATCATGCTGCAGATCTCTACACTTGAGTGACTCATTATATGCCTAATAAGACCGACAAAATTCCGATTTTAAACTTGTAGACAGTATAGTGACATAACTAAGAGGGGAAAAATCACAGTGAGGTACACCAAGGAAAGGCAGCAGTGTGTCCATGCTTATGCAGAAAATGTGGGTTTGTGCTTAAGATAATTGTCACCTCACTCTCAGGAAATCCATGAGAATGTGGCTTGTTCTCTGCATAAGTCTCCATTTCCAAAGGGAAAAAGGACACCCTGACATCCTTCTAAGGAGGAACAGCAATATATACAAGGCATGTACACAGAGACTGCCTGGTAGGAAAAATCAAGGAAACTTCAGTGCTGCCACAGCCATGCTTCTGCTGGACTTTTCTCACATGGAGAAAATATCAAATAATATCTTTGGTTAATGAATGAAAACAAGATTATAAAAGTAGTACTCACCTTCGTAAAAACTCTCCAAAGAAAGAGCCAAGCAAACAAAAAATGAAGTCAACTAGAACAAGACGATAGATATCTTGGCCAACCAAAGTTTCCCAGCACTTTAAGAAACAGAAGGAAAAAAAAACCAACAAAACAAAACAAAATCATACCAGAAGTTAAATATGATGTGATTTAAACATTGTTCCCAAATCTTGGGCATCTGAAACTTGATCAAAGATCTGAAATCTTGATTAGATATATTCTAGCAGCCTGGCAACTCCTAGTTGACTTCTCAGTCAACTATGCTGCCATCCAGCTGAGACTGGAGCAGGGCCATTCATTTTTTTCTACAATTGATTTCTCTAAGCTGCTAATAAAAACTCTTAGGGTAGGAAACTCAGCTTCCCAAGACACCTCATGTGCTTGTCTTTGCTGAAGCAAGACTCTTAGCCAAGTGGTTCCTAACCTGGCACTGTAAGTCGGAGATCTGAGTTCTTGAAATTTTACCTGTGACTCTGAAGTAGCCACGATGTTAAGCCAGTAATAGCACAGTATTCCAACAATTGACATTTTCAGGATGATATTTCTAAAAAGAAGAAGTAACAGTAACTACATCAACAGCTGGTCCACACCTGGAGGGAATGATGGCAGGATGACCATCGGTTACACTGTTTTACCTCCTCTTGGCACTGCCGAGTGCCAGGACTAACAGGAGCTCTCCTGGGAGGTCAGGTGTGGCATTGTTCTATTGTCCTGGCAGAAGGGGAGCTGGGCACGAGGGCATGACAACTTTGGCACAAAATCTGCTTAACAAGCTGCTGGCTGGGAGTGGGGGCTCCTCAGGGGAGGGAGGGCTGAGGGACACCAGGGGTTAAGCAGGGTAAATTCCAGGCATTTTAAGAGACATGACCTCAGTCCTCTCTCTATTTCCCTTCCTTTTCCTGGGAGGGGCCAATAGCCCAGGGGCCATAAAGGAATGTTACAAGCCCAGTGTCTCAGTGCACCCAGCTGGGAGGGAAACCATTCCTCATCCTCATGCAGAGCTGTAACATCCCAGAAGCTCATGAAAGACAAAAGGTCACGAAGACAAGAGCATACAGGATCCTCTGGAGAAGAGGAATTCTCCTCCATAGCTCCCTATTGCCCTCACCACCACTCAGACACAGCTTGTATCAGAAAGAACTCAGACAACATCAGGCCAAAACCACTAAGAGAAGGCAGCAAGAAATACCTGGTAATAGTGATATATAGGTGCTGTCCGGGAGTCTGAAACTTCTCCATGTGCCCAAGCCAGGAGAAGAAGAATGGGATCAATGTGTTGAGGAGAGATACAATCACAGGTAGCACCAACATGGCACCTTGGCCCTCTAAGTCATTGCTATATCCTTTCATAAACAGCTTAGAGGAGAAAAAAACATAACACAAACTTAGAGCCTTAACAAAAACGCCGCCTCTCAAGGTGTGTGCACAGGGAAGTGCCCTGGCTCATCTCCCTGTGTGTTCTCAGGTTAGAGACTGTCATGTTTGAAGGGCCCATGACCAGCATCACAGTGACCCTCTCCCCTTCCCCTAAATTATGTGGGACCCCCAGCTCAAATGCAGCTCCTGGGAAAGAAGGGATTGGTCTTGCTGGGGCTGCTTCTTGTTGTTTCTCCCCAGGTCACCAGATACACTGTCCCTAAGCTGACCATTGGCCCAGGCAAGCAGCTGCTGGAGAGAGGAGCAAGATTTGCTCAGACCCCTCAGGTCCCACACTCTTGCCATAGTCCCCAGTGGGGCAGGCCTTGCAAAGCAGCTCTTCAGGTCCAGCAAAATTTGTGTGTGCTCTGGCAGCAACAACAGCTCTGCTTCCCTGTGCTCCTCGTAGTGAACAGACCAGTGCTCATGCTCAGTGTGAAACACCTATGTGGAAAAATGCAAATTCTGGTCTTACCTCGAGGTTATTAATGGAGAGGAAGTAAACACCAGCACAAGCAGCTACTGCTGTTCCCAGGGAAACAACCCAAGCAAGAAGATGAGTAGCAATACGACAAACTCTCTCCATTGCAGAAAAATTTAGAACTTCTTTGTTTTCTTCAGCAAGGTCTTCCTGCAAAGAAACATTTCCTAACAAAGAAGTTCTTAGCCAACAGCATAAGGCAAAACTTGTTTTAAGGAACCACGTGAGAAACTGGATAAAAGATTATTGCTCTAGAAGAGGGGCAGAGTAATATCCTAGGAACATTTACTGGGCAATTTTGAGTTTCTATCCTAGAAGTTTCACAGATAATATTTCCAGCCCGCCTTTTGTTTATAAAATATTTAAATAACAGGAAGGAGAGAAACCAGAATAAACACTCTGTATAAAAAAAATATTTAATAGTCACAGAGACTCAGTCAATAGAACAGAAGCATACAAATATTTATATGTAGCTTAAAGAGAAAAGGAAAAACAAGTAGCTAAGCCAACGCCAGGAGCTCAGACCAAATGAAACTCAGGAAGTCAGGAAGATTTACATCTCTTAGGCACAGGACTAGCACGCTTGTGTCACTCTGCTAGAGACTTGTATATGCACACACAAATTTGCATGCACAACTAAGTCTCTAACAGAATGACTCACTCAACATTAGTTTTGTACCTCCTGTGGTCTGTACCTTTATTTGTGTGTGGAGATTCTTTTGTTTCAGCTTCACAGCTTTTTCATTGGTTATATTGAAGTCCCAAGTGCAGAGCAGCTTGCTGGCATTCCCAGAGAATTTCTGAGGCTGAATGAAGTTCCTGGAGAAGAATTTTGCCATGCTGCAATGAAAATTAAATTGGTCAGATGTGTGACAGGGAAATTCATCAAGTCTGTACAGCAGGGCATGGAGGGAGATTTGTCAGCTTTTCCATCCCATCACAAGTTTATTTGACCTATGTCAGAGCATGTCACATACAACAATGTGGGAAACAAACTTTAGTGCAAGAAACTCAAGCATTTCCATCTCAAAATTGTTGATAACAATCTTTACCTCTGGAAGGCCATATCAATAAGAAACAATGTTAGGAGCAACAAGTTACAAAAGAGGATCACAACATCCCCGGTTTGAAGTGGGATTCTCTGTATGTCCCTTACTATTTTGCAGTTATTTTTAATTTCTATAATAAAAGCTTGATTCCTGGAGACTGCCTTTTGAGCAGAAATTTCTACTTGAACTCTACACCTGTAAATAAGGACTTACAGAAACATACTCAAGTAATTATTACTTCTAGCTGTTGACAAGATGGCAGCTTTTATTGCGTGGCTATTTTACAGTTAATATAAGAGAAATAGGAATTCACTGTCAGTTTACCTGAACAACAAGATAAGAAAACAGATGAGAAAATATATTCCAACAGTGAAAATATAGCCCAGCTGCATGTTGTAAGATGGACCATTCTCTATTTTACTGATTGTAGCATTGGTGTAAAAGCCGTAGTAGAGCACTGTTTGTTGAAAATAACCCTGAAAAGATAAGGACATAATTCAGAATATTTCCTGTCACTTCCATGGTGGAAAGCACCATCGTCTGAAGACCAATTACTGGAGGTGGGAGCTATCTTATTGCTTATCATGAAATCACAGGTGGGATGAAATACTTACAGCTCCAGTGAACAGTTCCAGGCCCGTGAATGAAAGGTTATTTGGTTCTGCTGCAAGAAACTGAGGAATTATGATGAAACTGAAGTTTATGAGGAATGAGAAGATGTTAAAATTTAGCAGCCACGTCAAGAAAACAAAGTAAGACAGAACACTTGTTCCGAACTCAGCACCAATGACCTTCAGAATCTTCTGCCATACCCGCAGTTGTTGAAAACGTTCTGAGAGGGTATTTCCAAATCGTCGAAATGACTGAAGGGAAAAAGAGGAGACAGATGAATCTCAGCAAGCAAACTGGACTCAATTTCACATAATTAGGCTTCAGATTTTAATGTTACAGTTTCCCTTCTATGTTAAGAATGGATTTGCCCCACTCCACACACCATAAGGCGGTCACCTGGTGTTCCTAAGTGCTACTGCAGTGCCAGTCGTTGTTAATGAACACTGCAGCAATTAACTGGATCTTAAGTAAGTAACATGAAGCAAGACACCAGATTCCTCTGGAAACAGTGATAACATTGCAGCTAGAGTGATTTGCTCTGTTGTGACTGACAGAAGTTTCTGGCACTTACCACTGCTGCTCCTTGCAGACACTGTGTACAGCAGGAAGGTCGATCACCACGCTGCCTTGCTTTATTTGTTATTTCTTTAAGAACTTTGTTTCTGTGGAAGAGCAGGGCAGGGGTGACAAGAATTATAGTGTGAGTTGTAATTGAATCAAGAAACCAAAGAAGATGCTGCAAATACAGTTTCACCCCTGTGCACATGAACAGAATTAGTATAACATGGAGATGTTCTTACTGGTTCATTTTATATTAGTGATACCTTGGCTCCTGTTCCTGCTATAACAGCATGTTCTAACCCTTCCACTAACTCACACTGGTAGCAGAATTTAAATATATTTTGTGAGAAGACAAAAGGATGGTTGAGATAATGTGGTCTCTTCTCCATTTTCAATGTCCAACATCCAAGTTTTTTCTGAAAATAAATCTCAGGTCATCATTTATAACCAAATGTCAGGACCTTGATATTCTGTTTTATATTACCATGAGACATTCTTCTTATCTCTGTCATTCTATTTTTTTCTCTTACAAGACATTAACTTTTTAAAAGTGCATTAAAAAGTACTTTGTCATAAAGTGACAAACCAAACCTCAGCAAATGACAAACCCCATAATTAATAGCTAGATGTTACTAGAAATAAATGTTTTTAAAACTAAACAGATAAACTTTTATTTTTACCTGAGCTCTCTCTTTTCTCTCATGGTTTCTGGCCTCTTCTGGATTGCTTTAATCCTTTCTTTGGTGGACATGCTTGCAAGATCTCTGATTAAATTTTCCTCTGCACGACCTGAAATGGAGTAACACCATCCCTCATTTACACTGCTACCAAGGTGTGCAAGTTGAGACTTAATAATATTGCCCAGATTATCTTCAGCCCCCTCAGAACTCTAAATCAGATGCAAGTAAGTAGTCCAATAATGTTCATAGAAAGAGCTGCAATATAAAGGAAAATAAAATACTGACAAGACCCCAAGCTTCTGGTCCCATTGCCTGATCACTGTTTGACAGCTACAGTTCTATGATGCTACATATTGACTTGAAAGCTAAACTTTTGCTTTATTTCTTCTGTAATTTTAGTTGATGTAACTGCCTATATTTAGCACTAGCTATGCCACAGACATATCTCTAAGACCTGATACTCAGACTGCTTCTGCATAGCTGGAACTTGATGCTAATCCAGACACAGTAGCTGAAAGCAATCTACTAGTAGGTCAAATAAATTCTAATAAAGAGCTTAGCATTTCTTTCTACAATTTCACACCTTCATACAGCACTGCATTTCATTTATCACAGGATTTGAGTGTGTTAGGAGAGCAAAGATTAATCACTACCATAACACAAGCTTAAGTTGTCCCCATTACCACAGAAGGGCTGTACATGCAATTCTGGTGAGAAACTAAGAGCAGCATCAACCACACCATCCTTGTACAAGACACTGTCAGACTTGGAACCACTTATCTAAACCCCTACCTTCACTGCTCACTGGATCTGTTTCAAATATGCTGGAAGAAGTCGTGAAGATCTCATCAGGTGGTCTGCGGTTGCGTCTCCGAATGAAGCTGTCTAAATAACATGCATTCTTTAGGAAGCCCAGAGAGTTCTGACAATTTGACTTAAGAAATTCAAATTTCACTTTCACAAGAACAAGTTAAAAATCTACTCTTCAATCTCACTAACTTCATGCAAACACACTCCCTCACTCATTTCTTTCCTGGTTTTCTTTGGCGACTGCAAGCACTTTTTCAGATAAATGCTGGAAAAGAGGAACTGAGCCCAGTCTTCAGCTGTCATGGAGAACTCCATCTAACTCATTCACAAATGCACACATTCATTTCTCTAGACTTTCTTCCTAGAAGACATGGTCTTTCTTTAAAACTCCCCTGCCTTCAGGGGGATCATTTTAGAATCACACTCCATCATGCTGTGTAAGTTATACGTGCCACACTGCCCACTTCTCTGGTGCCAAAATACAGCTGCTCCCTCCACCTCCTTTCATCCACTTATTCAAACACAGGTGACTACACTCCTTAAAAGCATCTGCCTTCCAGCCATGACACAAATGAATTTAGCCACAGCTTTCCTTGCCTGGCCTTCCTAGTAAATCAATGCCAATCCCAGTGTCACATCCCAGTGTGGAGCTCATCTCTCTGATGTGGAAGGAGCCTGTTTATGACTCCTTTTATTTATTAGTATTATTTTATAGAGGGTGAGATTGACATGCAATATTGTGATGCATCACAATCCTTACCTTCTGATCCACTGTAAATTCCCTGAGTATAGGGATAATCCAGCAGATGGCAGGTAGAACGTGGGGTGTAAGTCAGTTCTGGATCAGGCTCAAAGGAAAGATTGTCTGTTGAAAGGAATCAGAGTTACACAAAGTTACAAACTGCTATGGGCTATTTACAGGCATAGAATGCCAACCCTATGACAGAACACAGATCTACTGCCAACACAGCAACCTATTCCCTCAACAAAACTCCCATATTCCACTCCACTCAACAGCTTACTCAGTCCATACAAGACAATATTTACTGATCTGCTAATATGACAGACAATCCATAGATTTGCTAATAAAACACCTGAACTGCTTAAAAATAATAAAAAATTACAGAGTTAATCTTTGCAGAGCTGCAGGACTCTCTTGGGACAGAGCCAGCTGTTATTTGTTCCAGGGATTGTCTAAGCTGGTCATTCAAGAAACTCCATACCTGTGAAATTTCCATATGGACTTGTGCTGGGTAAATCCTGGCTGTAGTCAGAGCCAGGTCCCAGGGAGGACATTGGGATGGTCACAGGGTAGTTGTGCTCCCTCCCTCTGTGCTCTCCATAGGAATCATGCAGAGATGAATCATAAGGAGCTTGGTGAGAGAATGGATTCCTTTGAGAGCTCCCCCTGTGTAAGCAATAAAAAAAAATCCTGTCATGAAAACCCTCAATAGGTATTCTGAATAATTTGCTACCTATTATCATCAAATTTGACTATGTTATAAAACAAACTGTGATACTGAGAGGTATTTTGTATTCCGAACTTCAACACTGTAATTCTTATTTGGTCATCAAATGATTTAGAAAGGCTAACATTTTCTCCACCTGAAGTTAGCTTACACTCTAACTAAACAGGAACACCTGCTCAAAAAACGAAGATACCCAAAGTTATAGCCCATTGTGAAAATTACTGGAACTAAAAAATATTTACAACATTATGCTATAAATACATTTAACTGAAATCCATCCAACATGTAAAAAGTAAACACACCATTTCCCTTGAATGCTGCCTTCCTGGCAACAGTTTTTAAAATTTGTCTGAGAATGAAAGCATAAAGGAGGGATTAAAATAAATCCACAAATTAAAACTCCAGAGAAGAAATATATTCTGCATATAAATGACTTTATTTCTTATGGCACAGTCACACAGTAAAATTAAATAAACTCACCTTCTATCAATTTCCAGTGTCTCTGAGAAGTGGTAGTCTGGATTTTCAAAGGCTTCATTGTGATAATAAGACATGACAAGTCCTTGGTTTGAAGGATGAAATCTTCCTTCTTTTTGTCTCTACTGCTTCATTAATATGTTAATGGGAAGACTGATTACAGACCTGGTTACAAAAGAGATGCAGGTATATAAAAATTAAAAGGAAGGAACTCCATTTTATCGACTTAGAAGATTCTGTTATTCTACCAATAAATAACATGAAACTGTGTAAATCAGAAGTGGTTGTAACTTCATCACCATTGGGAAATTGGGGTCCACCAGAAGTTGCAGGTCAAATAGGGACTCACATTTCTCTATAGTTAAATCTCTCCAAACCTACAGAACTGCAGTGCCACAGAAATTTTCCCAGCACTAATAAGGCCAGGCTTTAGAAGCATGTCAAAACATCAAGAAAAAAATAAAGCTCTCTCTCCCCTCTTGAAACAGAAGAAACCAAATGCACAGATTTTCTCAAAAAAAATTCACTACATTTCCAAAACTAAAGAGGAGGTGAAGCCTGCCCTGGTGCTTGCTAGCAGTGCATCTCTAAGCCTTAGTTGTGAACAAGGGACCTGTGGGACCGTGGCTTTGCACAGAGTTGACAATACCTAGAGACTCATTCTTAATCAGGGCTCTTCTAATGGTTTAATGCCTCAATCTTTTAAATAGGCCTGGTTTTAGATTTCTTACAGAGTGCTACATTTCAATCTTAAACAAGCCAGACTTAGAATGTACTGAACGGTAGTCCTCATGAGTCAGTAAAAAGGGAATGTTACATAAAAAAAAACAGAATCCAAATTAAACAGGCAGTTCTTGCAATTAATCAAAAATCATACTCAAAATAAAAAAGGAAACAATTTTTAGCATTTGTTCTCAAAGGCACCATGCAAGTTTCCTAAGCTAGCAAGCTTTTCCACAGCAGAGAAAGGAAAAAATAAACTATAAAGGGCACAGCTGGTAAAACCCATCGGACCCTATTTTTATTTCAGCTCCATTCCTAGAAAAGCAGAGCTGAATCTCATTTAACAGTAAAGTCTCAACAAACTTTTTTATTTGCAGCGGATTTTATTTGTGATTTTTACTGCAGGAAAGGAAGCGTGATACGAAAAGTATCTTCAAAATGGATAATTATACAGTGTCTAGTTTCTGAGGGCTTTTCAAAATTTTGTTCTGCCAGAAGCTCTTAAATTACCATTGTGTCATCTACACGCCTGTAAGAGCTTGGAACACAGTCCAAAATCTTGCAGTGTGACATAGTTGTAAAACACTGCCCAGGTTTTGCACGCTGGCTTGCAGAGTTATGCTTGTAAACATGAGGCATTGATTGAATTCAAAGTCCTACATTTTAATCAGAACACTGAGTGCACTTTGATTGCAGCTGGAGGAAGGGTGCTCTGAGGCCCAGGTACTCAGCACACCAGGAATGGGAACACAGAGTGTGTCACCCCTCCTTCTGCGAACAACGGGCTGTGATTGCTGCCAAAAGGAAACCATAAACAGTCTCTCCTAAGTGGCACTTGTGTTGCTTCAGGCAACAATTTCATACCTACAGAGACACAGTGAGATCCTCATGAAAGCAGAAGAGTAATTAGCAGAGCCCTCTTTCCTCACCTCCAAAAAACCTTATAAACGCTCTGGGAATCCAAGGTTCTTACATTAAAAAAAAAAATCCACGGCTCTTACTTAAATGAGAAGCTTAAATCTCCTGAAGAGGTAGATTTCCTTTGACAGGAACCACTTAGCTCTTGGTGATCTTTTGAGAACAGCTCAGAATATAGCTGAACTTTTGTACAAACCCTTCAGGAATTAGTACATTCTATCCCTATACTCTAATAAAAAACATGGAAATTATTATTGAAAAAGATTATCATACTCTTCTGCAAGGACTTGCTTGGAAAACTAAACATCCCTGTAAATGTGGTTTGTATTTCAAACTGCAATGAAAACTAAAGACGGAAAAATTACTTTCTCAGGGGAAGAAAATTCTAAGACAATTCCCTTTGAAGTATGTGCAAAATTACATTTTTCTATTTTTTTTAAACTGGTTTCCCAGGAACCCAACTCTCTCGTACTCAGCTATCCAAAACGCTGGGAAGCTTGCCAGCAAGGCAGCTGGAAAGCTGAGCACTGATCTAAACAGTTTGCCAACTTGCCTGGTCTTCACTGGAGCTGTAGAGAGCACAGATATTTTGATGGAGGTGCACACTCAGCATTACCCAGAAGCAAACTGGCATCAGCTACCCATATCAACCAACTGACATCAACCAACCAGAAAAAACAGGTCAGCCTGGATGGAAAATACATCCCAGCATTTCTTTCTCTCTCACATGAGATACCTCAAGGCTTATCCATAAAGGATTCCTCAGAAACTCAAAAAAGCCCCAGATGGCTTCTCTGTTGGCTCAGTCATGATCCATGTTATTTTCTTTGAGTCTTACAATGCACTGCATGCCAAGATCACTATGAAAATCCACTGGGACATTTACAGTCTAACACTGAACCCAGCATTTGAAAATACTGGTTTTTCTCCACTCATGAAGGTTTAAGGACTTGAAATAAATTTTCCATGTATGCTGAGGCAAATTCAAATCTGGCAGTTTATACACTTCTGACCAGGCATTGCTCACTGGAAAGAACACAAAGCAGGTAATGCTCAACTAAACCATCTCTTTCCTCTTTTCAACCTATGATGGAATGCAGCAAACCACAGCTCCAGGAAAAGATAGGACATTTAGACTTAGTTTTCCCTTTAAAAAATTATTTAGAAGGAAAAGAAATTGCTGGAGGACAGAGATTGTTTGTGAAAGACAGAAAGTGGGATCTTGACAAATCTTCCCAAGTGGCGTCCACTCATGGATTATGCTTTTGGATTTCACCAAGCAACTTATTGAAACAAACAAATCCTGTGCACCTTCTCTGGAGTAGAGAGGCATTTTTAATCGGTGGGTTTAATGATCACTGATATGTAAATAAGTCTGTCGGTGCTTTCTGCTTAAACTGTTCAACCCTGTAATGATACAGACCAGGAAACTCCAAGCAGTACAGACATACTTCTGGATCATTTCCCAGAAAAATAACTGCCTTCGAGTCACAGATCAATAGCCTTGACAAAATATTACAGGTTAGTTTCACCCCTTCCTGAGCAGGTAACGTTCTGCTATAGGCACTAATCCTCATGTAGAATATAATGAAACAAACATGAATGTCTTGCCAAAATAGCACTTTGTTCTGGCATCAAGTTTCAGGAAAACCACTTAGACCTTCAAGTTCCTTAACAGCAATCCCTTAGAAAAAAAGATTTCATTAACTAAATCCTATTTGCACATATCTTGAAGTGGAATAAAACCAGGGAATTCCAGAACCACATCATAGAATACTTAATAATGTTGAATGAAGGGAATAGAACTCATGGAAGAAGTGAATCAGAAGGCTGAATGTGCTCTATTGCTATAAAGAGAGTTTAGTTTTGTGGGATATGACTACACAAGGCTTCACTGTTACCCAGGTTTTATTAATGAATCCCTGTCCTCTTTAATGTGTTCCACACATCTTCACAATGGAAAAAACCGGACTGATTTCTGGAAGCCAAAAATGGGTTTGAAAGACAAGCCAGAGTTTCACGTTCTGCATCAGCAGCTGGATTCCAGTACTGATCACTACTCTTCCACTGTCTCGGTTCCAACAGCTTCAACACTTTTGCAACAGACCAGGAAAGCCTCTCAGAAAATGTAAAGGGCCTGTGAATTGACACTAATCAAACACTACACTAGAGAAAATCTCATCTCTAACTGACGTACTAGCAATGGAACCAGCATAAATCACACATGGAAGCAAAAGCCACTTATCTTTAGTGCATCTTGCCAAAGCACCCAGCCAGGACCAGCAAACACCACCTCTTACAGACCTCCCACTGTGGTTTTATTGATGTCAACAGGTCAATTACAGGAACCAACATCAACTCTGCTATTTTTGACCTTGAATTCAATTAAGCAATCTAAACTGTGCCTCTGCTACAAGGGATTTTCCCAGTGACAGGTAACACGCAGCAGCACTGAAGACTCATTCGCTTATGATTGCGTAGGGAGAGATAAACAAATTGAGAAGGGAGAGAGACACCATTCCCCTCACAGCCAGCATGCTGCTGTCTCTCCCAACAGCTTCTTGGGTCTGGAGCCCAAATGGATTCACTTGCTACTCTTATAGTGCAATGGCACCTACCACTCTCCCTGTCCCTCAGCTCTTGTTGGTAAGAGTGGGGTACAGAGAGCAGCCTGGCAGAAGGAAGCAGGAAATTGTCTGTTTTCCTCCAGCTGCTCTTCAGTATCACAAGCTCTGCTCTTTATTTACTCTTTACCCATTTTTTTGCACCTACTTCCTTTTTTGCCTTATGCCTTCCATTTAACATTCCTACGGTAAGACTACAGTATCTTTATCACATTGGCTTTCTTCACAAGTTAAATCCTTTGTATCACCTGTGGTTGGTTAGATAAGGTTTTTGGGGAAGGCATGTCACCTACTTTGTGTTTGCAATGTCTCAGACAGGTTTCTGCTTCTACATCTCAGTTTAGAAACCTGCATTATAAACATGGCCCAGAAACATCTAAAAAATTGCTACAATATGTAGTTAAATTTTCGTGTCCAGTAAAATGTCATTAACTGGAGGCACACACAGTTTTTGCACACGGGAAGTGGGTGACAGCTCAGATACTTCATTAATTCTGTGAAATTCACAGCACTCTCCCTAATCTACCACACACATCCCTGCTTCTCCACCCAAAAGGCCCCACAGATCCAATTTCCAAACTGCAGACTGCCACATTCTCTGCATTTAGCAGGACTTAATCTTGCTTTGCAAAACAAGTTTTTAAAGTCTATTAATCACATTGCCCAGCTACTTGTATTTGAAGGAAAAAACTGCTTATAAAAAGCCAGAAGTGAGTACCTGGCTGGAATAAATTTTCTTTCAGTGGAAAGCCAGCCAACAACACCAGGTCTATTAGAAGATACTGCTTACTAGAACAGTTCTGACTTAAAAGAAAGCTGTGTTTATTCTGCCCTTGCAATGGATACCTCTCCACTTGCAACCTGCAAATTCTACTTTAATGAGCACTATCAGTTACAGGAATATCATTCACCAGCTCAAGTGGGAAAGCCTACACATATGATCATTTTGGATAATAAACAGGGATTTACATACACTCAGGTATCTTGGACTGAAAAAGGCCATAGTTCTGTTTGTAATTTCTGGCTTAACTTCCTGTTAAGGCTATTGTTGTCCTGTTACTATTTGCACAAGCAACATTTAACAGGACCCTGAGGGAAAACAAGTTTATCTGTCAGAATACTGGGAATACCAAAAAAACTAGAACATTGCTAGAGGGAACTAGTCAAAAGTAGATAACCAGTTTTGTCAAAATCCTTATATGCAGTTTTCAAATTGTTTGACAAATAATTTTGCATAAACTGAATACTTTTTTTCCCCAGACAAAATGCAGCTCCGTTAAAATCCAATGTAGCCTGTTAGCATATTAATAGTCTATTCTACAATGAACATACACAACCTACGGACTATACAAGTGGCAGAGACTTTTTCACCTATACATGAGGAGGACATCACTTTAAAGCTCCAGTTCCTCTCATACCTGCCCATACAGCCATACCACACCACCTCAGCACTTTATCACCTTCCAGGGTAAAAGTCCTTCTGGCAAACTTACTTTGGGGGAAAAAAAACCCAACAAAACAAAAAAGCACCAAAAGACTAAACCCAAACAAACAAAAAAAAAAAAAACAAAAAAATCAAACCCAAAACCTCAAAAAAGTTAGAGCTCAGTTGCTGTGGGTGGAGTACTGACATACCAACCCTGCAGAGGTGCCGTTTCAACTCCACTCCTTAGCACCTGCAGCCTGCTGTGACCCTGAGCCTGCACTAGGGCTGTGTCACACGGGCAGGGACTGACACGCACCCAAACCCGAACTATCACTTGACTTTTAGGTGTACATTGAGTATTTGGCCTCTGTGTATTTTGAGGGAGTGACAGAGTGATGAACCACAAACAACACAAATACTGAAGCCCGAGATTTTCCCCACCTGTTTAATACAAACTCCCATTACCTATTGTAACACAAAAAAAAGTCACAGCCTGCTACTTGGAAAACACAGTACCACATCCATTCACCAGCTAGCGGACACCAACACGCAACCAAAGGGAAATGCCATGCTCCAGGCCATGATCCCAGCCAGGCTGGCACCACATCCCAAAGGCAGGAGTGACACACTCGCTCAAGACCTCAGGGAAGTGTGGCTGGTTCTCCCAGGGGACCAGCCCTTGCAGCCGAAGGCAGAGGAAGCTCGGATGTGACTAATAGGGCAATAAAGCTGTGAGGTGCCGTTCGTGCAGCAGAGCTGGCACCAAGCTCTGGGCACCGCGCTGGGTGGTTATTCACCTTTCAGCGAGCAGAAGCCAAGTACATCCCTGACATGCCCGCAGTCCGACCACTACGGTTCCATCATCCCAAGTGAGCCGCAGCCATTTGTAAGCGGCAGCCACCTGTCAGGGCTGCGGTGGCTGCCCCGCTCCGGTAGGCGGACAATCCAATCCTCCGTCCAGCCCCGCCGTGGCGCAGCCCCCCTCGGACCCTGCCCGCTGCAGCCCCCGGCCCTGCCCAGCCTCTCCGGGACGCAGAGCCCCGGAGCTGCCCATCGCAGCCGCTTACCTCGCTCCCCACCTGGCCGCCAGGAGCGGCTCTCCGGCCCCGCGCTCCCGGTCCAGGTGCTCGCCCCGCCCCGCCGCCGCTCCTCCCCGTGCAGCCTCCGATCCGTGTGTCGGGGGACCCGCAGTGACCGCCGCCTTGGCTTCCCTTCCCTTCCCCCCGAACGGACTATTCACGGAAACGCTCCGCCGGAGAGGGGAGCTGAGGTCCCGCTCTTATAGCTCACGAGAGGAAAACAACCCCACGAAGTTCTTTGCTGTTACCTATCGTGTGACACGTTGCCATTTTTCTGTTTGAGTTCCAAGACATTCACTCTCCTTCTTCCACGAAATTTAACATGCTTTCTTTTGGCCTGGGATAGCAACAGCACCACAATAAAAGGACAGAGAAAAACCGTTTTCAGACACAGGATGCATTTGTCAAGAATCCACAATTCCTGGACAGGGAGTTTAATACCAGCCCTTCCTGTACTCTGCACGGACCAGAAGGAACTTCTTTGGTCTGGCACAGAGATACGGACTTTTCTTGCCTTTCTCCTTTCCCTTCTTCTTCCCATTTCATGCAGAGATATGAAAAACTATGGATTGGACAAAGCTCCAGCAGAGCACCAGGCAGGGTGCAACACAGAGAAGCTAACAAAGTGTTGGGGTGGTGCCTCTGACATGAGTTTCTATCCCAAAGCAGCTTAGCAGGGGTGCCTGCCTCACCTTCACTCACTCCACAGCAGCTGGATTCCCAGCACACCCAGCACACTGAAGTCACTGTCAGGGTGTTCCTAGGGCACTTCCCAAAAGCCAACGTTCTCCTCTAGAGCAGGAACATCCTCAAACTGAACGAGAGGCCAAACAGCCACCGCTGGGGTGGGCACAGACAAAGCAGGAAACAGGATAAGGAAAAGACTGGCTCTGCTGTCCCAGACCTGTGGTCTGCCCATTGCCTTTTTCCTTTTTGCTAATACTGTGTAGATTATAAACCCCCAGCTGTTTTTGTGTTGATATAGCTTCTTAGGCTGTTTTGGCATATTTTATCTCCCCAGAAAACCCCACATCTTGAAACTTCTACCAACTACTCCTAAGTAACTTCTCTGGTCAGCAAGACTGAAAATACAAACAAATGAAAAATACCTGTCAGCCTTTGGATTAATGCCAGCAGGGAACTGGAAATAAATCAATCTGCTCTGTGTTCAGAAGCTGTGCTGGTGTAACTGTTGACTTTTAACAATGACTAGTGCTCTTCTAGCTCCTGAACTCAGTAAAACATGTTTGTCCTGTACCAGACACATTCTACATAGACAAGTGAAGTTTTCTAACGCTACTTTTAAGATACGTTTTGCCCAAAGCAACATTCCTGGCATGCTGCAGAGGATCTGTCTGCAGATCTGCACTGACCCAGAGCTGCCTGCACGATGCACAGGCCACAGCACAAGGTACTGGGATAGTCAAACATGAGATCCCCCAAAATTAAAGCAATCACTCAGAACTTCCCTGAATTCTTAGAAGCATTTTTGAGGTGTGGTATTAGGAAGAGGAACCATAGAACAGTAGAAAAATTGATGGTGTTACTAAAAGTGCTAGATTGATCTCCAGCATCCTAAGAGACAGAATATGGCAAGGGCTTCCATGCTGAGGCACAGACAGAGAGCTGCTTCTTTTGTGGATATGGGACACTGGACAAATGTTATACAAGTGGAACTTACTGCATTCCCTGCATGTAACTGTTGTGCTCTGGTAGAATCATCTATTCTCTCTTCCTCAGCATGTCTTCCTGTTTTTCCACCTGGGATTGCTGTGATCCATAAAATTCATTGAAACATTTCCAAGTTTCATAAAAGCTTTCTCAACTAAAAAAGAGTAAATTAGACAATGTTTTCACAAAATTCCTGGGGAAGTCAATCTTGTTTCAATTCCTCCCGTCTTTATTTAAAGATGTTCTCATGGGATCATTAACACAATACTTCTCTAGAACACAGAGTTTCAGAAGGAGTCTAATTAACCTCAAGTGTATCATTCACCTTTCCTCTTTGTATTCTTTGTGGTAAAAAAAGAAACAAAAATCAAAAGTGAAACTGCCACCCTAGATGACATCCCAGGGCACATTTACCCCGTAAATATTCCTATTCATGGCCACACAAAGAGGGCCCATGCTTGGGTGGCTTCAAGGCACCAGTAACTGTGGGTACAAATCTACTTTCTTATCCAGCACATGAGTGACACATGCTCAGCATGAATGCTCAGTAACACTAAATGATTTTTCAGGAATGCTGCTGGGGGATTTTATTTTCCATCCCCTGAGTTTTTCAGAATGATCAGCTGGGAGATGTTCAAATGAATCCCATGAAATGTGCCCTTAATCAAGGAACCACAATCACCTGTGCAAATGTGTATCACTAAAGTGTCCAGCTCTGTTACCAGCACCCCGATCCTGCTGACACTCTCACAGCTTTAGCCTTTGCTAAATATCCCACCTGGCAAAAACCACCCTGGGGATCTGTGAAAAGGAGAAGGGAAAAAGTTAATAGGCCCCCAGAGTGACTTATAGAAGGATGAAGGTAAGTTATAGCTTGTTCTCATCAAAAACAGCTAAAAATCCATATTAGTTATAGAACCACAGAACCATCAAGGCTGGAAGAAACCTTTGAGATCATCAAGTCCAACTGTCAAAGACAAACCTGCTAGCAGGAAGGCAAGTGTGTTTCTTCATTTGCTTTTTTAAGTCATTCAGTGCAATAAGGAAGTTGCCGTGCTTTAATTCCATGTCTCTGTATTTCACAACAATTCCCCTTAAGATATACCTTTCACCTCTGCTGGTAACACAGATTATAAATGTGCACATCTAAATTACTTTGAGAACTTTTCTTTTTATCAACAACATTTAATAGTTTTATTATGAAAGCAGATTACCCACAGAGATTCTTATTGCTAGCAAAACAATTTGAAAATAACATACCTGAGCTAACAGAAGAAACATGCTCATTTGTGTCTGATTCAGCATTCTGAAGCCTAATAATGACTCATTTTTAAAACTACTGCAGAAAGTGCATGAAGAATGCTTGTCTATTAACCATCAGTAGAATAAAATAAGAAAGGCTAGAAATTATTTTTTCCCCACCATGTAAAAGGCTTTTGAGACTTCTGGAGGTTTCATTTCCTTATTTATCCCAATGCTGTTATTTTCACACAAAAGGCAAGAAATAAGTCTCTCTGAGACCTTTACTACGAGTTCACACAAAACCCACCCTCGCTTTCAGATGGGAAAAAAAGATTGAGCATCTACTGACTTTACTCGCTCCAGTTCACACTAAGTTTTCACATGCAAGAGTAAAGCTGTGTTGTTTCCACTACAGCCTGCACTGCTGGATCCAGCCGCAGAACAAGCTGGGAGCTCGGGCTGATGACCTAATGAGAGTTGACCAAGTATCGGAGTTTGTTTTTACAGCACTCAACACCAGCACAGGCATTGAAACAAAACTTATTTCCAAGCCAAACGTCGGTGAGAGATGCCTAGCAGGCAGAACACCCCCAGCCCCGCACCTGGGATGCGTGAGCCCCTTCTAGTGGAGAGGGCAGGCTGGTGGCAGGAACCTTTACACCCTGCCGTGCGTCTTCAAGGAAAGTTTACAAGCCTGGGGTGAGAGGAACAGAAAGAGTTTGACGTCCCAAAATGCAATCCTGTTGGCTGTGAGCGTTCTCGGCGGGCGTGGGCCCGGGGAAGGCGGCCCCGGGGCAGCCTCACCCCGCCCGGCAGCCGCCGCCCCACGGCCCCGCCGTGCCCGGAAACGGCAGCAGCGGCGCGGGGCTCCGGCTGCCCGCAGACATGAGCGGGCTGGGGGCCGCCGCGGGGCCGGGCTGGCAGCTGGACACAGGCGGTGAGGGCGCGGGGCGGGCGGCAGCACCGGCGGCCCCGCAGGTGGCGGGGGATGGAGGGGCGGGACGGGCGCGGAGCGGAGCGGAGGGAGCGGCGCTGCGGGGTCCCGGCTGCCCTGGTGCGGCGACCCCCGACCCGCAGCCCCTGTCTGTCCCTCGCAGGGCTCTCTATCCTTGCCGAGGAGCAGCACGGCGCCGCACCTGTGGATTTCCTGCAGGAGCTCCCCAGTTACCAATCGACACGGCGCCGCCGCGGGGGCACCCAGGAGCTCGGCGCTGCCGGCAGCTACGGGACCGCGGCCCGGGCGCTGCCGAAGGAGAGAGACAAACCGACTGTTCGCATTGCCAGAGAGCAGCCGCTATGCATGGCGGGGAAGAGGAGAATAAGGTTAATCTTCACGCATTTCTTCCTTGGTTTGTTTTTTTTTTACATGACTCTGTCCTAAACACAGCCCAGGTGCGCTGGAATGCTGGAGCAGAACTGAGTTTGGCTGTATCTGTTTCTTCCTGTGGCATGTGGTTCTGACAAGAAGGTGCCCGAGTGCTCTTGGCTGGCACGAGGGTGTCGCTGACTGGGGGCAGAAGTAGGTTGAATTGGAAGAAATTAGTCAAAACTGGAAATTACCTGTAGCAAACAAACGCATTTCTCGCTGTTTTCCGTTTCGGCTTTTTGTTACCTTTTTTTTTTTTTTAACTCAGGGTTTTGTGCTTTCAAGGATCACTGTGAATTATCTGCATGAACACCCCACCCCCCCGCTGCTATGCAAGCACTGCTGCTCTTGAGTGTGCTTAGCTGCTCCTACACAATGTGGTGTGCTCTCTCTGCTGGGGCTCTGTGCAGTTGATAGGAAGCTTCCCAGGCCCTTTGCTTCTTTTTATCTTCTCCCCACGCCCCATTCCTTTTAAAATGACTCTTTCCTGTGCGCTGTTTCTGCCCCCCGGCGGTAACCCCCCGGAGGGAGGGATTGCAAAGACCTCACTTTGCCCCGCCTGAGTTTCAGTGCTTGTTATGTCTCGCTGCTGGGCTGAAAGCTGCTGTGAGGGCAGAGGATACAGGATGTGGTTTTGCTCTGTCAGAGAACAGCTGCACCTTTAAATCAGGTACACTGTAGTTCTCGTTATGAACCACGAGAGAGGTGGAAATACAATTAATGTCTAGTACTCCAGAGAGAAAAAGAGCTACTCTATTGGAAGAGCAGTGGCAAACAGCCTGACCCTGGAGTTTAACTCCATAGCCTGTACACAAGAAACAATAGAAGATCTAGGTCACAGTAAAGGAAAGTGCTCAATACCTTGAATCTTTATTTGAAGTTGAGTATCTAAAATTCAGTCCTTCAAGAAAAAGGAACTGGAGGGAGGAGTGGAGTTGCAGTGTCCCAGGCTTGTTTACACATGTTAGCACAGAGAGATTCTGGTGGGGCTTCTTGGCGCTTCTACAGATCGGTGTCTGCATTTGTGCAGCAGCTGCCAGCACAAAGTGCTTGGCATTAGCTGAGAGCTGAACACTCAACTTCTGTAACTCAGATGAATATGCAGCCCACGCTTCTATTTAAAATGCAAACTGAGCATGGGCCAGACAGTTCTACAGAATTTAAAACATTGCAAACTGCAGCCTGTAGTTTCCACAGAATGAAATCTCTTGAGAGGAGCTCTATTTGCTCTTAAAGTTGAGGTCATCTGCTGCCTGTTTGATTGTTTGTATAGGTTTAATTTGACTTCCTGCCAAAACACTGGAAGGATGAGGAAACAAGCAACATAGAGCACACATGGCAGTGCATCCCATAGGCACATGAGTAGGGTTGAGTACAAGCCTTTTAAAAATGAAACCTTGGTACCCCAGCACCATGTCCTCATGGGTACTTATTTAACTTCTGCCCTTCTTCTGTGGCATCAGAGGCTGGGACAGAATTTACTGCAAACAAGTCCATTTTCAAGCTATGTTTCTGTGAAGTTTTGCCTGGTTTTAAGGTTTCTTAAAAGAAACAGCAAAATGAAAACTCTGAGCCACTCACAATTCTCCTTGATGCTGTTGCTGACAGGGCTACAATTTTAAAAATGCAAATGTATTCATGTAGTATGAAAATCCCTAAGTGAGTGGTTAAAAATTACGGACAGTGAACATTCTCAGTGTTTGTTTGCAGCTTGTTATTAGAACAGTGCATCCCCAGAGGTGTTGGCAAAAAATATTTTCTCAAATTCATTGAATTGACACTTTCCAGCAAATTTTTCAAAAAGCTGTTGTTGTCAATTGTTGGGTTTGGTTTTTTTTCTTCCCCAAGAGAGGCGAGTGTTTTTCATGAGAGAGCTTGCCCTATTTGAATTAGGTTGATGTTGTCATTACCAGCAGGATCAAATGGAGAGAGTTTGTGTGTGTTACTTTAGCTATCCCCCTGAAGGCTGCAGGCAGGCTCCATCCTGTTACATGGAGTGAAAAATTATTTCTTGTGCTCAGTAACAATTCTGGATTCTATTTCTGGATTCTTAGGGCCACTGAGAAGGCTGATACAGAAGATTTATCTAGATGGGAGAAGTGGAGAATAACTAGCAATAAATCATGGAAAAAAACACTCAGTGAAATCAAAGACTTGACATCTTACCTGGTGCTTTGGCAACGTGATATTCGCAGCATAGAAGGTATTTCTTGTCTAATGTCCATTTCTACTCTGGAAAGTTGCTTCTGTTATTGGCAGTTTTACCTGTGTGAGCATATGTTCAGATGTAACTACATGTGCTTAAGAAGTTACTTTCTTCCCTATTATTGCTGAATGTAAAATCCAGCATGATATGGTAGAAGGAAATATATTTCAAAAATTATTATGTCCACCCTGCATTTCAATTATATTGCTAAAAGTCCATAGTACTTAAAACTAGCTTTAACAATGTTTCTTCGGTTCAGTGAAACTGATTTTATTAATCTACTCTCTCTGTACTTTCAATGGTTTTATCATCTAATTATTGGCACATGTTTCTTTTATTCCCAGGGAAATTTGGTGCTGGCGTTCAGTCCTACTTCTCCTTCCTGCGCTTTCTGGTCCTGCTGAACTTTATAATTTTTATCATAATGTTCAGTTTTGTTACTCTTCCCATCATAATTTCTAAATATGGAATATTCAACAGTACTGTTGCTTACATGTCTCCAAAGAACATAGGTAAGCATCTTTTCTATGTACAGCTGTTGTAAGATTCCCCTGTCCCATGAGCTTCTTTTCCACCTCCCAGAATAATAAAAAAAAGGCCTTTTTATAAGAGTGTGGCATGTTTGAATTAACGTGATCTTGCAGTTCAGTGGGCATCACCATTTGAGTGACTTTTCCTGCCTTTCTTTTGACAGACGATATCTGCACAATTTATGAACCTAGTACTAATGAGGGACTTGTTTACTTCTATACTTACCTTAATGATTTACTCAGTGGCACTGTAAGTAATTAATTTGGTTTTTTTAATTAAGCATCTCACATAGCCTTTAAAATGTAAAAAAGAAATTTACTTGTGGAATGAAGCTTTGATAATTTTGTAAAATAGTAAGGCATATGCATCACTGGGGTATGCTATCTCTGAGAAGGGCAGTTTTCAAACTGACTTTTACTGAGCGACCACAAGGCCTGGCTGGTCACAAGCCAGCCTGTGCCTTTCCTCCCCAGCTGCTATCCCTTGTTATTCTGGAGCACACTGCCTATTGTGCTCTCTGTGTAGGGTCCCAGTGTCTGTGTCCTACAGCTCTTTGATTGGAGAGGGGAGGGATTTTAATCACACAGTGCCTGCATTACACTTTGGTAGAGGCAATGGCAGTACTTAGAAGCTACAGACTTGTAGCTTGCTGGGGACCCTGATTTTAAATTTACAAAGTGATTGCTTAATGCCTGGTTGGATTTAATGGGACAGTTGTCGCTGCTGTTACAAATCCCATTTCAACTTCATTTCCACAGGGATTCCTTGAAGTGACGAGTTTGTTTTATGGCTATTACTCAATAGATGCTGTATGGATCAGTATCATGAAGTACAACTTTCCACTGGCATACCTGCTGGCTACATTTGCCTATCTTGCCTTAAGTTTCTGCTGGCTACTAAAGGGGTAAAGATGTTGATGTTGTTTTTTTTTACTGTTACTTGTCGCACAGTTTACATTGTACTCCTGATTGAAGGGAACATAGTGTGTTCTAGAGCCCTTCACGTGGAGATGGGGAGCTTTTTGCTTAGGGATGCAGTGCCACAGTAGCCTTTGGTGTGCTTGGGAAAAAGAAAACAATTTGACATATCAGTTTTTCATATGTATGCATACCTATAAGTAAAAGCCCCTCAACTATACTGAATTTGTTGGAGGATTTTCTTTAGGGATTTTGGTTGAGTTTTATTTGTGCCATCTCAGTTTCCTTTGCTGTGTCTGGGTGAGGTGTGACTGTGATGAAGTGCAGGTGGGAATAACCTGTATCAGTCAGGGTCAGCTGCTGCAGAATCTCACACTGAAAGTGTCCTACACACTGGCTGGTACAAAGCAGACAGTTTGCTCATAGAGTCTTTGATCAACCAGATTTCTTGTGTGTGTTTTTCCTGTGTATAAAATACATCTTCTCATTGATTTTTTTCTAGGTCTGTGGAAGGCTTTAAGAACCATTTAGTGCATGATGCAGACCCATTTCAGAGTTACTGTAATAAAGTCTTTGCAGGCTGGGACTTCTGCATTACAGATCCCAGTGCAGCCCGGCTGAAATACCGCAGCTTGAAATACGAGCTCCAGGTGAGTAACTTCTGTCTTTTTGTGATTATGGTTTCATACAGCTTAGATGGCTAAAGAAAGAGATGTGTGTAATTTTGCAGATAAGGGAATAAAGTTAAGAAGGATTGAAGAACCTCGTTTTTGGGGATGTAGCCCACATCCTCTTGCATGCTTTCTAGGTAGTTGGAGTGGTGGTGCAACGTGAGAAGAATTGGCACGGATGTTGTTGGCCCTTCCCCCAACCACCGGGGACCCACGCCAGCCTGTTAGCTGCTTGTCTTATCTGCCTCTTCCTCACACTCCAGTCCTGCTTCCTGTGTTAGTTTCTACATAGTCCAACAGGAAAAGCTGTCCCAGCTGTAGGCAAAAGCCTGCAGGGATTAGTTTGAGTGTTCTGGGGTTTAAGCATGCAATGCAGTAAGCAGTAGTTTGGGGAGAAATAAAATCCAGATGGTGCTCTCTGTACTGTTTGGGATTATTGTTGCAGTAAGAAGATATGGAAAGATTTTCACTAGGTGTCTTTGGCACACATGCACATACAAAATGCTGATGCAGCTATAGATTTCCCAAACCATAAAGCTCTGAAAAGAGTCTGAAAGGCTCTTTTGGTAAAACAAGGACCTTCTTTTTGCTCTCTGGAAACAGAGATTTGTGTAGTGAAAAAATTACCTTTGAGAACATGCTTCCACTTCAAACCACAAAGCGGTAATTACAGATTTCATAAATTACAGTGAGTTGCTTTCTGCACTAGTGAAGTGCACAGCCATTTTTTTTCACCATAGAATCAGAATCTCCTTCACTTGCTACGCTTTTGCCTCCAGAACATAAATCTTAGAAGAGCTAGTCCCTTAATATTACCGTTTGATGGACATAAGTCCTCAGAAAATACACTTGTATGGGTGTTATGTGGGTTTGCCCAGGTTAGGTTGTCTTCACAGGAAATACTGTATTTTCATGTCAGTTAAGGTGAAATACACCAAGCTGCTCAAGATTGTATTTCCTTCTTTCTGTGCCATCCCCCAATTTTCCTTCACAAAGAGTAGAAGGAATTTTGAGCCATAGTGGTGGGGGCCAGTTACTTACCTGCAGAAGTAATGAGATGAGTGACTGGTTTACCCATTTCAGAGTTTAGTATCAAGCTGATATCAGTCTCTCTCAACAAACAGGCAAAGTGTCTGTGCTCAAGGAAATGTGTTAGATACAGTAGAGGTAAGAGGATTGCAGGACACTTGTCTTTGGCTACAGAGCCCTCAGCTTGAGGAGGCTGAGCCCACAAGGGCTTCTATTCCTGCATGGTCCTGTTTTGTCAAAGAAAAGACAGTTCTGTGTGCTTGGGCAGGGGCTGGAGGGAGTCTCCTAGAATAGGCTACAGATTTGCACTTCTCAGGGATAGAAGAATGGTGTTAAGTGTTGTATGCTGCACCGAAAAACTACATCTCTTTCTCCTTTTCTTTGTAGACAGACTTGCAGGAAGAAAAACTGAAGCGAAAAATAGCTGAGAGGACAACGAAAGAAAAGCAACGCATCTACTCTCTGAGAATATTTATAAATATAATTGTCCTTGCCGTTTTATTAGGATGTTTTTACTCTATTTATAGAGTAACAGTCTTCTCTCAAGAAAACTCCAGTGTGAGTATAAGAAATGACACTAGGACAGATTTAGTGAAAGCTGATGATTACAGCAAGAGGAACTATTGTGAAAGAGTCAAGTATCTTAATATAGCCCCCTTCATGCAGGCATCTCAAAATGCTTTCTACAGACTTACAATTTTTTTAGTAGATGAGAGCTGGAAAGATCAAGAAACCTGTGCCAAAAAAGGCTCCTCAGTAATGTCTCCCATTGCTGCAGACCTTCAGTGTTGATTGCCTTGGAGCTGACAAGAGGAGCAGCCCTCACAACCCTTCCCTTGTAACTAAGCTCACTTCACTGTGATCTGCTGGGTCTGGGCAGTGAACTGGCTGGGAGAACTGAGCTGCTTAAATCAAACTTCATCATGATCAGTTTCATGTGATCTGCTTTGCTGTCAAATGCAAAAACACACTTCAGGGGAAGTCAGAGTGAAGATTATGATCTGTCTTGTGGCTTGAGTTACCTCTGTGTGGGGAAACAGGAAGGCTTCAAATGCAGAGCAGTTTCCAGACACAAAGGTTCTTGCGTCATTAGCAGAAAGACTCCGATTGGGTGGGTTTCACCAGCAGCAGGACAAGCAGATAGAAAGAGTCTTCAGAAGCAGAACAAAGCAGACAAGCTTCTGGTTGTGACACCTTCACAGAAGCAATTGGCTTCTCTGTAGGACCCCAGGGTTTGATTAGTCTGGTAGAAGTGGGGACCACAATTTTTCTCTCCGCTGTGTAAGTTGCTGGAGTGATGGACTTAGCTGTTCGCAAGGGAAGTTGTGCTCATGGTGGACCTAACTCTGAACTTCTGTAAACTGCCAGGATTGCACAGACAGAAGCAGGACATGGGGGCTAAATGAGTTTATGAGTGTTAGAGGCATTATTTGAGGGCAGAGAAGAGGACCACACAATACTGAATAACTTCAAGAGCAGCTTCACTTACTATGGGCTTTAAGTTGAGGGTTGATATCTTGACCTTGTCTTAATGAGCAGTTAGAGGAGCTTGTCAGGATGGTAGGAAAGTCAGGGAAGCACCTTGGCACCAGTAAGAATAAATTGAAAAGTGTCTCTGCTTGGAATAGTTGTAAAACCTGTTAGCCTTGGTGCTGGTTAGCAACAGTCATACACAAACCTTGGTGAGTTGAACCTCTTTAAACAGAAGTTTTGAGGAAGCACAGAAATACTCTTACCTGGAAGGAGAGGGTCCTGGTGAAGGGAGCAGGAGAAAGCAAGGTGTGTAGCAGCAAACTGCAGAGAGAGCAGTGATCAGGCTTGTATAAAGAATAGAGATTTGCTTTCTGTGAAACTTGCTTGTCTAGAGATATTCAGAATCAGCCCTGGGTTTGCCATTCATGCTATACCTGGTGTTGATTCCTGTTGCCTGGTGCAAATGTCGGTGGAGGATGAAGGTGGAGTAAAAGGTGCTGCCTGAATCCTGGACAAGGCAGCTGTGTAGTTGGAGAGAGCACGCTCAGGAAGGTGTATTTCTCTAGGCATTATGTTTCTCTCATCTCTTCTGCAGGGCGCTGACAATGACAACTCCCTGGTTAATCTCTTTGTGCAATATTTGCCTTCTGTGGTGATCACAGCGGCCAACTTCATTGCTCCTCTGATCTTCTCATTTCTGATCAGACTTGAAGACTATACACCAGCCTTTGAAATCAAGCTGACACTCTTGAGGTAAAAATGTTTTTATTGTGGCCTTGGATGTCTCAACCACTTGTTCTTGGTAGGCTGTATGTATTGTAAACATTGAAACATCAAGAAGCAGAGAGGTTGGCACTGGAAACCAAGGAGGCATTGTTTGGCCAATGTTTAGTTGGAAACTTTAAATCTGGGAACAATCTATTTTGATGACAGTGCAGTGCAATCATCTCAGTGTCCAAGTTTTTCTCTTGGTCCCATTTAGCTGTGTGGTCTGGACATCTTCAACTTAAATAGTCAGTAGAGAACTTGTGGCTGCAGAGCTGTGGATTCACTGCTTTGCATGCAGCAGTTCCCTGAATGAGCAATGGTGTGTGTACAATAGTGACTGAAGCACAGATTTGCTCAAGGCAGAAGTTAAAAGTTTTGAGGTAAAAGATACTTCAGTGTAAGAGCTGGTGTTTGGCAGCTTAAGACAGTAAGATCTGGATTGAAACACCTGACCTCTGCAAGCCAATGCTTTGTATTTCTGATTCGGCCAAGTGCCTCAGAAGGCCTGAAGCTACATGAAGTGGAAATGCTGCACACACAGCTGTACCTTAGGAGATTGCAACCCATTGCAGCATCAAGATCTGCAACTGAAATGACTAATGCAGAAACACTCCTGAGAAAAGAAACAAGAGACTGTATCCTAAAGCTGGGAAGGTGAAAAACAATTTTAACCTTACTGCTAAGGAAAGAAATGTGTTTATTATCTGACTGGCTGGCTTGTTAAAGGTCTGCATGATGCTTTTCTATTTTAAGGCTTCTTTGGACTCCTGTACAAGGTGAGCCAAGTGTTAACATGGCTATTTTTTGGCATGTTTGGAGTTAGGTTTTGCTTTTCTTCCAGGTGTGTCTTTTTGCGGTTGGCCAGCATTGGCGTTCTCTTGTTGTCACTGTGGAGTCAGATCGCCGGCTGTGGTGGTGACAAGTGTAAACCCTGTGGGTACAATTACAAACTCTATCCTGTAAGTAGATTTATCTTGGTCTTTAATCATCTGAGTTTGTGAGCAGAGATTTGTTTTCCATGAGAGTAGCTTGTCTAGAGGTGTTCAGTATCAGCCCTGGGGTTGCTGTTCATGCTATACCTGGTGTGGATTCCCATGGCTCAGTGCAAACCAGTACAGTTGTTACATCTATATCCTTTGTTTGTGTAAAACCCCGATTAGAATTAATCCAGTAGCAGATGATTCCTTAGCACAGACTTTCTGTTTCAATCCACCATGAGGATTGTCTGAGGTAGCTGTGTTTTGGAGACGTTGTGCTACTGCCTTTTGCAGCATTAAGGCAAATGGGTTTTCCTCAAATGAAACCACCCCCCCCCACCCCCCAAAAAAAAAAACCCAAAAACCCAACAAACAAAAAAAGCCCAACCACCAAAACCAAACCAAACACACCCAGCCACCCCTCTGCCCCCCTTAACAGAGAAACCCCCCCCCAAAAAAAAAAGTGAAAAACTTGGCATGAGAACTTTGAAACACTTGAATATTTTAGAAATTTGAGTTAATTACATTTTAACTTTATGGTGTTAACTGACACGGTTATTGCTTTAGTGATAGACAGAATTTTCACTTGTTTATTTAGACTGCTAATCTTGTTTTTCCTGACTTGTTTTTATAGTGCTGGGAAACTGATGTTGGGCAAGAAATGTACAAACTGATGATATTTGATTTTATTGTCATTCTCGCTATGGCCTTGTTTGTGGACTTCCCCAGAAAGTATGTATCTCTGCTTTTTAAACATATTTTTACAAATGACATACGAAACACATTTTCTTTTTCTGCTTTAAATTCCCAATATTTCTAACCAAATTGCTAGTTTTAAAATAAAGCATAAACATATTTCTGGTGGTTTGAGCACCTGTTTGCTATTCAGATGGCTGTATATATTTTGGTATTTTAGAGCTTATTTCTTCAGACATTTTCTGTTATGTTGTCTAGTGCTTAAATGCTAAGTTTGGTGTGCTTCAAATGTGTTAGAATGCATCTAAATTCTACAAATCCAGTTTAGGACTAACAGTGTTCTTTGGTTTCAGGTTGTTAGTTACTCATTGCTCTTGCAAGCTGGTGCAGATGTTTGGATATAAGGAATTTGAAATTTCTGGCAATGTCCTGGAAATCATTTATGGGCAGACTATTTGCTGGATTGGAACCTTCTTTTCACCACTTCTCCCTGCAATAGCAACTATAAAATACTTCATCATCTTCTATATTAAAAAGGTAATGTGGTTGATAAAGGTCTGAGTATGTCTTTGTAGTTTTTGTAATGCAGGCATATAGATATGCAGGTGATCCAAAATCAACAAAACACTCTAAAACCACCTGTGGATGCAGTGGATGGAGTGAGCCAATGATATTCCTTTTTCAGTAAGGCTTTGTGCTTCTAAGAGAAGGTAGAATTTTGCTTTGAAATCAAGCAAAGTCACATTTCAATTATTACTTCTCAAATTACTTGTTTTTTTTTTTTTAAAGAAAAGCGTTTTATGTTACAAAGCTAGTTTATAACAGTTTCCTGCAGTAATCTATTTACTAGCAACACAGCTTAGAATTGGACCAAATATTGCAAAACTGCTAAAAATTTGGGAGCAAAATGGAAAATCCAAACTGAGTTGGATGTTTGTGTGATTTCTCACTATCAGAAGTTTTGCTCAGTGCAGCTCCTTCTGTGCAGCCAATTCTTGCTAATACTTTAGGTCTTGCAAGAGGGGATATATCCAGTGAAGATGTGGCTGGACAAAGCCAACAGCAGTGCTATGGATCATACACCAGATGTCTCTGTGCAAGTGTGTGAGGTCCTCTGGATGAAATTCTTACCCAAATTAGGAGACATTGACTTATACCAAAATATGGGGCAATCTTGCCTTAGCCCTTCTCAGCCCATGCACATCAAAGGAGGTGGTTGTGTGGTAGCTGGGGGCATGTTTGAGAATGGAAAATCAGTTGCTGGGGGAATTGTATTTGGATGTGTATTTATACAGATGTGCTGGTAAGTTTTACTCACCTTCCCTCTTCAGATTGTTTTGATACACACATGCAAATCTGCAGCGAGGCCTATAAGGGCATCAAGTTCCAACTTCTTCTTCCTGGTGGTGCTGCTGATTGGGCTCCTCTTGGCTTTTGTCCCTCTGGCAGTCAGCATAGCACAGTAAGTGACAATTTTAAGTTATGTGGAGTTGACATTTGTTCTAAGGTTGCTGGTTCTGTAAAGGTAGACACACAACTTTTGAATGATTAGTAGAATAAGATGTATAATGCATAAACTTATAGCTTAGTTAATATAAACATAAATTACAGTTTTACAGACATATAGGACACTTACTGCATCACCAAACTGCTGCTTGCCTTGTGCTGGATTATTTCATCTTTGTATTTTGGTGTAACATCTTTCTATTCTGCTTCTTTGACAGTATCCCCTCTTCCAAGGCGTGTGGGGTGTTCAGGAATGTTAACACTTCGTGGGAAGTTATTCCAAATCTAATACTTGATAAGTTTTCAAAAGGTTGGCAGCAGTTCCTTTTTGGTATTGCATCAGAAGCCTTTGCAGTGCCTTTTTTTGTGATTCTTTGGTGAGTACTGTGGAGACTTGATTCACTTATGCAGCTTCATTTCCTTGCTTACTGAACTCATACCAAGCATCTATGAGACCAGATTTTCCATTTGCAGTTGAAAGCATCAATACCCATATGAATCCTCAGCCCTTATGTCTTTGCCCATGTGTTCACACTCATCAGCTTTGTTCCCTTTCCTCTTCCACATCCCATATTCAAGTGTGTTATTCTCAAAAATGTTAACTGTGAATCCTCTGCAAATTAGTGCTGGTAAACCTTGTGATCCCAATTCCTATCCACAAACCCTAGTCTGAAAAAACAAATAAAACAGTCATTCTGTAAGAAGAAATTCAATGTAGGATCATAAAATTTTTAAGGTTGGATGTCACCTGTAGAGAGAATCTAACTCTCCTATTCAAGACAAGGTCAAATACAGCAGGAACTATACCCAGTTAGATTTTGAATATATCCAGAGATACAGATACTCCAAAACACTGTTCCAGTGTCTGGTCAGTCTTCCAATAAAAAGTTGTTTTTTGTTTTTTTCTTAAGTTTAAATTGAGCTTTTTTGCATTTCAGTTGAACAAAACTGTTAGCAAATTTTAGAGCCTTATTACCTGATGCTTTCTAAAACTGTGCTTGAAAAAACATGGGTTTTTTTGACTCCACCCAGTCCTTCTTTTTTGTAGTCCTTCCATTTCTTTATGTGTTGTCCTGAACTGACCATGTTATTATGTACACTGGAAATCTCAAGTCTTTCCTTTTTGTCTGTTTGCAGCATCATTGTGTTCTATGTTGTTGCCTTGGCTCGAGCCCACAAGCGAGTGATTGAACAGCTGAGAGAACAACTGGTTTTGGTAAGATCTGACCCAACACTTCACTGACACAATGCAGAGAACTTTAGGGGTACAGAAATGAGGCATGCAGAGGAATATTGGTTTTCATAGTCTCCTGGATATTTGGTGTTTGCTGCAGGCAGTGAAGAATGTTTTACAAATTACCCAAGGAAAAATAACCAAAGCATCGAGGTATTTCTCAGTGGAGTTGATTTTCCTGGGTACCAGCTGCAGCTGCAACAAGGTCTGGTTTTATCAGGCAACACACAGAGATATGCTCCTGAGAAGCTGTGTCCCTGTTTTTCATCTGTTGCCTTGTTTAAATCCACTTTTCTGCGTGTTTTTTTTTTTTCTGCCAAAGAAGAACCTGAATGCTGTGTTTCCTGTCCACCATCTTGCACAACCTCCACTTTTGTTTCCTTCTCTGCCCTCACAAATGGACACCCAGCTCCCTACCCTTCCTTCCAGGCTTGTGTTTCTACTGCATCTTTTCTGGTCTTGTTCTTGAGTGTAGGCTCAGAACTGCTTGAGCAGGTACTGCAAGTGGAACAATTCACTGATCAGCCTTTTGGAGAAGGGTGCCAGTGCAGAAATGCTGCTTTGTGGCCATCAAAAGCCACTTCCAGGTTTGGCAGCATTCATGTGCTGTGATCTGACAAACTGCTAGAGTCAAAACTCAGCCTCAGTAGTGAGACTTCTCACTTTCTTATGAAATAGCCCATTTCTTGATATGTGCTTCTTTTAGATATGGCATTTAACAATCTATATGCAGAAAAACACTGCTGGGGGAGATTTTTGAGGAGTGAGGAGTTTAAGAACAAAAGCCTTCCTGCTTTTTGAATGGTTCACAAATCAGCTACCAATTCTTAAAATTCTTCCATGCTTATTTTTGTTTGCTTGCTCCTTTTCAACTTCCTGGAAACACGGTTTTAAATTTTATGCGTGTGAGATGTTTTTACTAGGGTCAGTGCAGAGCTGTTAATGTGTGACGTGAGGTGAGATAAATGAAATCAAGGCCATTGCAAACTTGAAATTGTTCAGGCAGTTGAGAGTGTGCTGGGGGAGTACAATGTGGTGAGGGCACCTATTTCTGATGAAGACACGAGCTGTTGTAGATGATTTGTATTAACCCTGTTCACGTGGAGCACACTTGTTATTCTGTCTTTCCAGGAGAGTCGTGACAAGGCGTTCCTAATCAGAAAGATAACAGAAGCTCAGAAGTATCCTTGAAAACCACTCAAGCCAAAAGAACATGACTTCCTGAAACTCCCCCAACAAGATAACAGCAGAAGCATTTGCAGCTTCTAAAACCTGAGAAGCTGACTGGCACGCTGGGACTGTGGCCTAAGTTATAGGTGCTTGTTGTCTGATTTCTTGATTAAGCTAGTGGTGCTTAAGGTTTCCAAAACTTGGAAATTCAGCTGATTTATACTGTGTAAGAGCTGTTCAAAAAAGGATACTTTGATGCTGATACACCTTTAGGGTAATTGGGATTTGTTACATCCCTATTTTTTCAGGGAGTTTGGGAAAAATGTGATCAGAACTGAAACTCTTTTGTACTGCTTTTACAAATTATGCTGTAAGAATCCATTAGAGGGAAAAGGTATGGTTTTGCATGTTTTTAAAGACTTTCATTTGCTTTGGTCTTAAAAAAGAAGTATGTATGGAAGTATTTTGAAATATTGCATAGGAAACGGAAATATGGAAGGGGTTTGAAATCAGTTTTCTAAATATTTTTAGATGTGAGGGTTTACTATTTATGCTGCTCTGAAGCAGCAAGAGCAGTTGAACACTGGATAACTGGTCACAAAATGGTTCAGAGAACACAAGCTGATAAAGAGCTCTGAATAAACACTTGGAGTAGGAAGAAGCCAGCAGCCACAGCACTGCTGGGACACCAGCCTTGCTGCTGTGGAGGGCCCTTTTTGTTTTGCTTTTTTTTAACGTTTTAAGTCGTTATTATTTGTGTTTTATTATTGTATGAACATCTTTACTACTGCTCTATGTGTTCTAAAATGTGAATATTTCAGTTAAATTATTGGTTGGCAATACTGTGTGTCAGTACCCTTTAATTTCACATTACCTCTCTTACCTGAACCGCTGGGCCCATGTGTCCCTGTAGGCTACTAATGAATCCTTTATTTAAAGATTGTGGTTAAGGATTTTCTGTACAAAACTGCGTTTATTGTTTGAAATGTGCATTACTCTGCTCTTAGTTAATGTGAGACACTATCCTTTTTATATAATGTTTCAGGATGTTTTCTTGCTCATTTTAAAGAAATGACCACTCAATAAACGGTATTTTTTTACCGCACTGCTCACGCCATCCGCTCGCTGTGCCTGAGGGGGCCGCGCCCTCAGCGCCCCCGGCCCTCACCCGCCAGGGGTCGGCTCTCAGCGCTCCCTGCCCCTCAGCGCCCCCGGCCCCTCAGCGCTCCCCGGCCCGTCAGTGCTCCCTGCCCTCAGCGCTCCCCGGCCCCTCAGCGCCCCCGGCCCTCACCCGCCAGGGGTCGGCTCTCAGCGCTCCCCGGCCCTCAGCGCTCCCCCTGCCCCTCAGCGCCCCCGGCCCTCACCCGCCAGGGGTCGGCTCTCAGCGCTCCCCGGCCCCTAAGCGCTCCCTGCCCCTCAGCGCTCTCGGCCCTCACCCGCCAGGGGCCGCGCCCTCACCGCCCCCGGCCTCTCAGCGCTCCCTGTCCTCACCCACCAGGGGGCGCCCCTCGTTCCCATGGCAACCAGGACGCGGGTTTTGATTGACAGCTGCGCTGTCCAGTGCGGCGGCGGCGCGGGGCCAATCGGAATCGTGACAGGGCGGGAGCGCGGCGCGCGGTGATGACGTGTGCTGAGCGCCATGGCGGCGGCCGCGGGTCCGGCTCTGCGGTGCTCGCTGTTACAGCGCCGGCCCCTCCGCTGCGGGCCGGGTACGGGCTCGGCTCGGCTCCGCTCCCTGCCCGCCCCTCAGGCCCCCGCGCCGCCGCCCGGGGCCGCCTCAGGCCGGTCGGCTCCGCGGGTGGGAGCGTGCACCCGCCCGTCCCGGACGGGGACCGGGCGGCGGCGGAGCTCGCGTCACCTTTGTCTCTCCGACAGGTCTGCGGCCTGTGCCCGGCGGGGGAGCTTCCCTCAGGCCGTGCAGCACGCGGGTGGCACAGGACGGCATCAACAAGCCCGTCATAGACCGCATCATCCGCGTGGACCATGCGGGGGAGTACGGGGCGAACCGCATCTATGCGGGGCAAATGGCCGTGCTGGGCAGGTCCAGCGTGGGGCCCGTCATCCAGGTGAGCGCGCCTAGGAGCGATCCCCGTGCTTCTGCTTAATGTGAATTTGATTAACGGCAGCCAGGTGACGCTGAAACATCGTAGCCAGGTTATTCTAAGCACTTCCAGACGTGCAGGTTTATACAGAATGGTGGGAGTACTTGGTAAGCGAGTTACCTCGCTACGATTAGTGTAGTGTTGTCCTATTTTTCAAATGTTTTTATGTTACCTTCTTACAGTTATCCTCATCTCTCCTTTTTATAACGATTTGCATCTGCCTTTCTGCACCATTTTTTCTCTGTGGTGTTACAGTGTTACAGTATTGCCTTAGCTATCGCATCATGGGTGGCCTGAGCTGTTCTGGTTTTTATTAGTTTTGTTAGAAATGTTTACCTCTTGTGGTTTTATGCTTTTCTTTGATCTGTCTCTTTTGCAGCAAATGTGGAATCAAGAAAAAGACCACCTGAAAAAGTTCAATGAGCTCATGGTTGCATATAGAGTCCGACCTACTGTTCTATTGCCTTTCTGGAATGTAGCAGGTTTTGTTTTAGGTGAGTTCATATAATCACTATTGTTACTGTTTTATAAAGTCTTCAGTTGTGTTAAATTATTTGTTTTGCATCAGATTTAATTGTATTCATATGTCTGATATCCCAATCCCAGGGGCTGGAAGTGCTTTACTTGGAAAGAAGGGTGCCATGGCTTGCACAGTGGCTGTGGAAGAGAGTATATCAGAGCACTACAACAACCAGATCCGAACTCTCATAGAGGAGGATCCAGAAAAATACAAAGAACTACTGCAGGTATTTAACCATGACTTAAAAGTAGTTTCAACAAATTGATTGAATTATCTAATACGATTTAGTCTTTTAAAAATAATAGGCTTTTAGAATTTACAGTGGATCTTTTTCTCTGACACTTAGAATGCTGAAGTCAACAGAAACTATTAAAAGGATGCTTTTTCCTTCAGCAGCACTAAATTGATCAAGCACCAAAATTAATACATATGATGGATTATTTCAGCATGCTTTCAGTAATGCAGTGTTCCCTTTTCAAGTGGAAGAATTATACTTTAAGTTTGATTAATTGAAAGGAAAGGTCTAGAGGGGAAACAAATGAGGAAATATTGATTGCACAGTAGCTGTGTTGCCATTCCCTGAAGGCATTCAACAATCTTCACATGCTCCTTAACCTGTAGGGCCCAGAGCTGCACACAGTGCTCAGGGTGAGCTTGAGATGATCCCTCCTCCAGCCCCTCTGCCCATGCTGTGTTTGATACACCCCAGGGTGGGGTTTGCCCTCCTGGCACTGCTAGCACCCAGTTCATGTGCTAGTCCTGGATGCTCTTAGTGTGTGTAAGGAGCTGATGTTCATCAGCTCTATGAGAAAATAATTTCCCAAGCATTTTAGGTATCAAATTTAGACACATTCCTGTAAGGTGGTTGTGGGAGGTTGAGCTGTTTCCACAGGCAGCATGGGGAACTGGTTCATTTCCAGCCTTGCTGGCCACCACTGTGTTCAATTGTGCATAGTGTAACATAGCAAAATCTCATTATTCCAATGTAGCCTATTGTCACAGAAATTGTATCTGAAATAACCCTGGTTGTGCTGAGATGCACCAGGGAAATACCACCCCTGAAGACAATGATAAAATAAGTAGAGATGGTGCAAAATAAAGAGAAAAATCCAGGCACTGAGTTTATTCACAGTGCCAATATGAGGAGAGCTAGCAAGGACACCAAAAGCAATGCAAACCTCTTGGGCAGGGACAGTGCCCAGGTGTCTGTGAGTGCTCAGCTCTTCATTAAACAATCCTGGTCATCTGCAGGAGAAAATCCTCTAAACCTTTTTGCCTAGCTGAAAAATTAGAAAACAAACAATTGTTCTGTGGAGTATGCTAGAATGGACAAAAGCCTGGTTAGCTTACAGGGGAACACCCTTACTGACTGGCAAGGCAGGGACCTTAATTCCTGTATTCAAATTGTCAGAATACTGTGTGGGGGTGTGAAACTAGTCAGTGTTAAAAGTTACTGTGACAATAGATTTTTTTGAAATGGTGAAAAATGCAGTGATTCATTAAACAACAGCTTGAACTTAAAGGCCCCTTTGGAGACCACTAGAAGAACTTCAGGTTCGGGGAATGCTGTAAATAATTCCCTCCTTGCTGAATAGGAGGTTCAGATCTTTGAGAAGTGCACACAATGGACAATAGCATCCAGTTTTGTGTACTGGCTGCCTTGATTTCTCTGCAAAGTGGCTCAGTAAGTGCTGTTTTTCAAGGTAATAAAGCAATTCCGGGATGATGAGCAGGAGCACCACGACATCGGGCTTGAGCACGATGCAGAAGCTGTGAGTACAATGTTGACTAATTGATGTCAGTGAGCATGTAGATGTGCTGCTCTTGCCTTCCTTACTTAGAGATTGGGATGTGGCTCTCTGAGAAGCAGAAAATAAGGCTCTTGATACTCTTTCCTTGCATGTTATAACCTTCATTTTTCTAGAACAGAACTGAATCTGTTGAAATTAATATCAAGTGTTCCAGTGTTTTGGTTTTTTTTTCTAAGAGGTGTCCTCTGCAAATGTTTAGATTTTCTTTTAATTTCAGTTTAAATTAAATATTTTTGAAGTTAGGCTTATAAGTGCTATCCATGCATATATTCCCAGTGCTGGGAACTGGAGGCATCATCTTATTAGGAAGTATGAAATACTGAACTAAATTCTGTGCTCCCTTGGATACTCTATGGGGAATGTGTGAATTCTCTCCTATTTTTTCTCTTGACTTACATTTCTTGAGAAATGGAAATATTCTGAAAAGCTGATAAATTTTAATTTAATTTTCTCTATGATGGATTAGACTGCAACTACAGGTGGGATTTTCTTGGCATGCGTGTGTTTTTACTTTGATTTTTTTTTAATAGTGCTTACTTATCACAGTGTGGTTCAAGCAAAACACTTCAGTAGATGTATTTAATATTTTCTTCTTTTTACAGACACCAGCTTATTCTGTTTTGAAGACAACCATACAACTTGGATGCAAAGCTGCAATATTTTTATCAGAAAGAATTTAGTTACATTTTCCATAATAATTATGGCAATAAATTGTGACATAAAAGCATATGGAAATTGTGGAAGACTCAGCTATTTTATTCAGCCTTTTAAATCTTTCTGCACTAAGCACTTGATTCAGCCATCCTTTGTCACACTGATATAGATATTAAAAAATATCTATAACTAAAGTCAGTTGAGCTAAATATGAATAAAGGTGGCAGAATTGAGTCTGTGTGAACTAGACCTCCCTATTCAGAGACTGTTCACAAGGTGGCAGCAAAATATGTATGTACCTGGTTTATATGTGCAATGTTTGTGTATGGATGCACACACATGGAAATGATAAATATATTCTCTGTTGCCTTCAAATTTATGTGACTTGAAATAAGCTGGAGCAGCTCATTTTAAAATAATTAGTACTGACAAAAAAAGAATATTTTTTCTGTTTTCAGGGTGAGTGAAGTAATAATAAGTATTTATTTTCATCCATCTTGAATAAAAATTGGTATTATAAGACCAGTTTTACTTAAAAACTTCTTTGTGTTTTGGGGTGGGCTTTTTTTCAGGCACATTTCACAATTCTTTAAGTAAAATTTTACTTACTATGGGGTTCTTTTTGTCTTGTGGTGGGAATATTTTTGTTATTGTTTCATATTTTCTTGGGTTGGTTTGGTTTGCATTTTCTTTTACCTGAGCATGTAAGGAATTGACACCTGCCATAAAGCAGGTGGAGAGAGCAACTTGGAGCACTGTGGAATTGCATTCAATATTCTGTTAAAGCTTTTAATTCTTAAAGAATATTATTTACCCTTTTTTTTGGTGAAGGAGCTTAGGCAGAAGGTTAATTCTTAATATAGAGCAATTCCTATTCTGTATGATTTTGTTATGATTGTCACTTTGTATGTTCTTTAAAATTAATATCTCTCAAACTCTTGCAAGTTTAAGACTTAGACTCAAACTAGTGATGTTATTTACTTTGTTCAATCAAAGTAGCATTGGTTCTCTGTCTGTGACTGGTTTGCACACACACTGGAATAACTTGACTGGTTTGCACACCCTCTGGAATAACTTGACTGGGGGAACTCAAAGCTAAATCACAGATTCTCATGGACTGCATAATCAGAAGGTAACTCTATGGGAGTCTCAGTTGACTTGCCTGAGCCCCAGGCAGTTGTGAACAGAACATGAAAACTCAAGTTTACTAAAGGTCCATCTTTTTACACTAATGCAGTATCTTCCCTAATTTGACGAATTCTCTGAACAAAACTATCAGATTTCTTGCCTTAATTTCTCTATAGTATTCAATATGCATGTGGAAAATTCCCAGGGAATTTGGAGGAAAGAGGAATCAGCACAAAAGAATTACTGAAGTGGTTAGAGGGGTAACAAGCGGTGCTGGAAGCCTGTGCAGTGCAGCTGTGTAAGTCATGGGCTTTAGTAATTGAGTAAAAGAAGGAGAAAAGATTCCTTGATGAATAGTCCATTGTAAAGTCCTTGATACCAGGGGCAGCATGGGATGGCATCTTTTATAAGCCCACAATTGCAGAGGAAGGAGGGCAGGGCATGGTGTATTGTGACTGAAAGCTGCACACTGCATGCCCATACATAGATTGGTCTTGTGACATAAACTGGAAACTGAACCAGACAGTTCCTGATCTTTTAGCCATTACATCAGGGTTGAGAGCTAAACAAGGCATCTGTGGGAGTTTACTAGACAGTTGGTACTCAGCTGAAGCCTTGTATTCTCCAAGGCTGTGGTTGCAGAGGTTCTCTGAAGATGTCTGCAGTGGTGTTCAGTGGCAGGATTGGCTTGTGACAGAGACATGCTCTTGTGATTGTCCAAGATGTGGGTGGCCCCTGAGATCATCACACTCTGCTCACTTGGGGCAACAGCTTTTAAGAGACAAATCTCATGTTAAATGTATTTCATTTGGGCAAGGGCTTGGAACATCAAATACCAAGAAATTGCCATGTGAGGCCTGTGTTTGGTCATATCTGCTGTAATTGAAAGTGCTCATAGAGAGTTCTTTGTCCTCAGCAGCTGAACACATCCTGCACATTTGAGAAGGATATCAGACAGTAACACTGTCTCCAGCTGCAAGCATGAAATGTGAACTGAGAGATCAAATCTTTATGCTCCTGAGCAGGATTGGTTCGTTCTCTAATGGAGCAGCAGATTTTTACCCTTCCATTAAAGTGTGGGTGGGCTGTTCTGCCACTTCTGAAGTTTGTGCATTTTCCTGCTCACTGGCAGTTTACTCTTTTGTTGTTGTTTTACATAGAAAATGGAGTTGCTTTTCATTTTTCTTATGGAAAAGAGACTTTTGTTTAAAAACCTGTTTCAGATTTTGAAAGCTAAAAAAAGTGGTAAAAGGTTACAAAAGAACAAGAGGTGCTTAGTGCTGTACAATTCTATTGTACAGCTGCTGCAAGGCTATAGTTACTTTTTTATGTTGAGGCAGAACTGAACTGAGTAATACCAGCCATCCCAGTAGGGATTAATGGCAGGCAGAGGCCAAAGTATATTGCTTATACAAGTCTGTTATCATAGTGATCCTCAATGAACTCTGGTTGTGTTGACAGAGGAAGGGGAGCTTGGATCAGAGAGGCTGTGAAATGCTGCATTTTCACAACAGGGAGTGGAGAAGATGACAGGGTCTTCACTGTGCCTTTGAGTTTTGTGGCTTCCTTGTAAATGATAAAATACACACATAATTTGTGTTTTATAATATGCAGTGAGATGAAATCCTTCCCCTCATAGTAAGGAGGTCTTTTGTAGCTCTTGTGATAATCCAGGGCTTGATCCCAATTTTTTCCCTGCAGAAGCAGTTGCATTTTTCAGTGAGGAGGAGCAGCAGGTACCCATCTGTGTGTGTGCAGGGCTATAGGGCTGTTACCTGCTCTTTGAACAGCATCTCACCTCTTGCTGGTTTCTCCTGCAGTCCGTGCTGGGGATGACCTGGCCCCTGTTCTCCAAAGCTGCTCTGAGTCAGAGATAAAGGTAATGGTGTGCTTGTAGGCGAGTGACAGATGGTGCAATCTCTGTGCTGAGCACTGGGGCTCTTTCTAGAGCAGGATCTCTGCACTGTGTCTGCAGGCACTGCAGAGGGCACGTGTGATGCCTCAGACGTGCAGCTCTGGCTGTGCCAGGACACGTTTCAGCAGCAGCCAGGCAGAAATCAAAGCCCCGTGGCTGGGATTAATGAGGTGATGCTGACACAGGCTGAAATGGACTTTTGTCAAGGGTGTGTAGTGATAGGACAAGGGTTTATGGCTTTATGGTGATAGAGGGCAGGTGTAGCTTAGATAGAAGAAAGAAATTCTTCACTGTGAGGGTGGTGAGGCTCTGGCACAGGTTTCCACAGAAGCTGTGGCTGCCCCATCCCTGGGAGTGTCCAAGGCCAGGATGGATGGGGCTATGGAAGGTGTCTCTGCCCATGGCAGAGGGCTGTGGAATGAGGTGAACTTTAAGGTCTCTTCCAACCCAACCCAAACCACTCTCTGATTCTGTTATTTATGATGCAAATTGTGTAAAATGAGACTTACAGGATTGTTTGGCAGAGAGCTAAATCGTTGTCTGGATTGAGCTTCATTTTTTTCTGGAGTAAATCTGTGTGGCCCACTTAAACACCCAGAGCTAGGCTTGTGATCAGCTGAGGATGTGCCATACAGTCCCTGTGCTGGGGATGACATGGATTGTACATCTCTATTTGTTCTTAGTATTACAGGAGTTATTTCATCTATGTGCATCTACCTTGTAACTCGACTTCAGGGAGGATATAATTTCAAATGGCAGTCATTTTTTTGTCACTAGCTTCAAAGTTGTGGCATGTCACTTGCATTGGATTTTGCATCATTTTTTTAGCTTGGGAGGCTTAAAGAGCTAAAGCAAAAATATTGGTCAATTTAAAGGAGAAATCTGTGTTATAAGGGAGGAGATTGTTTAAAGGTACTACCATTTTTCTATTTGTTACTTCAGTTTTCATTGACATGAAAAATCTAAATGGATTTAGGAGAATGACAGCAGCTTTGCAATTGACTGTGTTAGAATGAAAATTCAAGTTGTTAGGTGCTTTCAATAAATGCAGCCTCCTGCTCACTTCAGGTGTTTTATGCTACAGTTTTGCAGAGCAGAAGGTGGTACCTCTGTGTCCAGAAATTCAGCTTATGGCAGCAGCAGTGTTTCACTGTGTTAGGATGCAGATTAATACACCTATGCTGATGTTTTTAAAAATGGGGTTTTTTTGCTTCTGAAGTTCTTTGTCTCTCACACTCTGGCCATGGCACTGCCTCTACTTGTGCTTGTTCTTAGCTGGAAGTAAATGATGTTCTGATGGAAGCCCAGGAGTCATGCAGTGTTACTTGGAAAGGAGCTCTGGAGGTCATCTTGTCCAGCCTCCTGCTAGAAGCAGGACTGCAGCCAGCACTAAAACAGGTCAGCCATGATTTCTTTCTAGACAGGTGATGAAAACCTCCAAGGACAGAAATTTCACAGCCTCCATGGGCAGCCTGGTGTCCTGCATTACCCTACCTGTGGCACTTATTTTTTTCCTGATATCTATCCTGAACCTTCCAAGACTGTTGCTGCTGCTGCTTTTTATGTCATGTAGCATCATGGAGAAGAATTTTCCTCTGCTGTCTTGGTAAATACCCCTTGAGTAGTTTTAGGCAAGTATTAGATCATCCAGATTAGCTCTCCTTGCAATCCCTGGTTCCTCAACTGGCACAGAGGGAAGGCAGGGAGGGATGCATCTCATGACTGCCTTGACAGTCTCATTGTCTGCTTAAGACCTCAGGCTTCATATGTCTTCTTTCCTTGCAGGTATTTTCCACCCAACTGTTTGTATGTCAGTGATTTGTTTGCAGTACTACTTGTGCCAGATGAGGTACAATGGGATGGATTGATTGATTTTATGGTACAGGAGGACATGTGTAGCCCAAGATATTAATGAAAGCAAGTCATGCATACACTGGGTGGTTTTCATATTTAAAATACCTTTTCTGGACTGTAATAAAAAGATTATTTCTGGCACTAAAACTGCTTTTCTGTTTTCTCTGTGGCTACTGGCCAGCCACCTGCCTGGGCAGTCCAGGTCAGAGCAGAGACAGCAGTAGATGAGGGGGATTTGAATTTTCTTGCAGGTATTTTTGAAGACAAGCTCTGCCAGCAGTGTTTTAGCAAGCTATCAAGAATTCATCCCAATCATGTGGCTTGAGGGCACCTCTATAGTCAGAGGCTGCTAACTGTATGTAAGTGGATAAAATGTTTAGTAGAGTGAAAAGCCTTTGCTTATAGGTGCAGACAGATGTGCACTGTCAAGGCAGATGACTCAGTCCTGTTGATTTTTGTTGCTATCTCTGGATTAAAGTGAGCTTCCTTTTTAAGCAGTAGCCTATGCCTAATTTAGGGCTGTGTCTCATCTTGCTGATGATAGATTGTTTCCTCCCTCCTGTGGGGCATAGCCATGCTCCTACCAGGTCTGTGGCAGAAATACACTGGAAATACAGTTTGAGAGGAGCTAAGTCTTCCTTGTGGCTGAATTCTTGTCCTAACCATACAACACTCTTGGTATGTGAAAATGTGCTGACCTTGCTTCTCCTAAGTTGGATTTTATCCAGCAAAAGAACAGCAGCAGGATTTTAAATCACTGGGGAAGTTATTCTGCATGTGTAGCTTAATGGGTTGATTCCAGCCCTGACCTGGAAAGGTAACTGCTAGTGACAGATGAGGAGCTGTCTTCCACATCTCATCTTGTCTGCTGTCATTGTTCTGGCTTTGGCAGGAAAAATGCTGTTTACTTGAATACTTAGAAGGTGGTTGAAAGTAGACTTTAGATATGGATGAAATGTGATTTTTTTAAATTAATAACTGTCCGCTTTTCAATTCCTCCCACCCAAATATTGCAGCAGTACTTGCTAATGAGAAATTATTATGTCTCAATTTTAAGTGACACAAGTGCTATTGTTTACACAAAATGTGAGAATCTTGTAAGACATGGGGCATATGCTTAGCAGGATAATGCATGAGAATCAGTTCTGCCTTCTCAGGGAGCCAAGCCTTGCAGAGGAAGATGACAGATACATGTGTTTATATACAGACTCTAGAGCTGGCTGTGTTTGCTTATCATTTGTCATAAATGCAGAGATTTGCAGCACAGAGCACTAGTTCAGCATAAGCTGGAACATATGGTCCTCTCCAGCAGATGTGACATGAATTCCAGCAGTCACTGGATGTTCAGGCTGATGACCAGCAGGAGGATTTATCCTGGTAAGCTGGTATGGGTATTCTTGAAGCTTTCCTGTGGATTGCTGCTCCATTTGGGATTTTTCCATGGATAGGGCAGAAAAAGTACTGCCTGGTTTTCACCATGTATTGCTGGCAGTTCACAGCTGCTGAAGCAGCTTCCTGGACTCATCTGATACATGGCTTGGATATGGTGTTGCAAACTCCTGGGATAAAAATCCTTACATGAAGCTACTGCTTTGGAGTGACCTGATAGCTCATTCTTTCTTTCCTACTGACTCATCATTCTCCACAGGCTTGGTATTCAAACAGAAATAACTCACCAGACCCAGTGGTGAAAGCCCTGTGTGTTGTTTTCCATGACTTTCCAACTAACAAGAGAATTCATGGTTATATTCTTCCCTCTTTTTGTCTCCCTACCCTTACCAAAGTACATGTGATACTGCTACAGCCTTTGCTGTATGTGTTATGACACGCCCTCCATGTGTCATTTCATACTGACCTGCAGTGAGTTAGGAATAATCAGCAGAACTCTTAACACATTTGTCTGATTTATTAAATATCCTCAAAAAAACCAAACCCCAAACAGCCTTATTATCACAGCCAAGAGAATCCCATGGAACAAATTACACACATGACCTGCTTGTGTTATGAAAACTGCATAAAACCAAGAGAAGAAGTTTGCTGAGGAGATTTTCTAGAGACTATTCATCTTTGTTGTAAAACCAATGATAAATTTTCCTGCATCTGGCAATTATTATGGCATACTCTGCTTAGTCAATGTTTCACCCCGTTCATCTTAGGCAACACTTACTCATTGCTGACTTCTCTCACGTACCAAGATATGAACCTGCTTCTCATGCAAACAGTCAATGATCTGAAATTGCTGCAGCACACCAGCACGGACTTGATCCGGTATCTGTTTTTATTTGCTTTCTTTTGTTTGTTGTTAAGGAGAAAGAATCCTAAGTGGATCAAAGTCCATTTGGTCTCTGGAGCTGCCCATATTCACCACCCTTGTGTTTAGACTTGCTTGCTCTGAGGTTTCAGAATTTATAGCCACTACCCATCTGTATTTACCTTAAATCAAACAACTTCTTAAATGAATTTTAGGTGTTTCATTTTTCCTTGCATTCTTGGACGTAAGTTGGGTCTGATTTTTCTGTGGGCTTTGCTTTCCTTGGCTTCTAAAATAATTTTATAAGGTGTTGCTTATTTGAATCACGTGTTCGTTGGCAAGTCCAGCTGTGCTCCTTACCCAGCAATTCCTTGCTTCAGGGAGCTACACACAATATCAAAGTCTGCTCCAAAGGTAACAAATTACAAGTGGAAGCATTATCATGACAATTGACTGTCATTATTGATGGGTGGGTGCAAGTATCTGTGCAAATACGTGTATTGTGGCTGGTGGTGTCTCTGGAGCCTGAGCCAACCACTTGTGTTGTTTTAGAGTCTCTGTGTTCCAGCCCGAGCACCAGAAAGAGTCAGGAGAGTGTTCTGTTGTTTCCAGAGGTGTTTGTTTTATCAAATCTGAAAGTTCTTTCCCTGACTAGCCACAGTCCTTCCAGCTAGTCAGCCCCAGGCACACTGCCTGCCCCTGGGGTGGGCACTGTCTTTTATACTAAAAACTACATAAACATTATTTACAGTTATCTTCCAATACTTATCACTTATATTGTACAGTCTGGTTCTGCTCTAGACCAATCTAATAGTGCCAACATCACCCAAAAGATGGATGCTAGGAAGAAGGAGAAAGAAGGACAGAACACACCCAAGTTCCTCCATCTTCACCCCAGACCCTCGTTATAAACAATCCTAAAAACCTACTTTTTCACCTTGTAATAATCTAACTTACACTCTACTTATTTTTTGGACTTGTAATTCTTCATGTAGTTTTTCCCAGGGAGAGAAATCAAAGGCACAGGGGCTTAAGCCATCCAGGGCACCCAGAGGGATGTCCTGGATTCCCACAGTATGTAGTGTGTGCTTCTTTATCACACAGCTCTGCTGACTCAAGGCATGGGTGATGTGTCCTTCACTCAGAGCCTGCTCCCAGAGGTAAGTACTGCTATGGCCTGAGCCGTGTTTGGGGTGGACTCAGCTGCACCTGGAGAGCTGACAAGGGGACAGGTGGTGGCTGGAACACACTGTAGTTTGAGCCATTTACATTTAGGAGGGCTAGTAAGACCCTTTTACTGGCCCCATCTTTAGGTCTGCTGGGTGCTCTCCACTGGCTCTTGTAGCATGAGGAAAGCACACAGGTGTATTTATGTCTGTCCTGGACTCCAAAGGGTGAGCTTGCACTGCTGAGCAGGAGCTGGTTTCCCTGGAGCAGGGGAAAGGTGGTTTCATGCTGTCCCAATGACCTGCAAGCGTGGCTGGAGGCCAGGAGAGGACAACCAAGCCACTGGGCTTCCACATAGTGGGCCACTGTATGTTCAGATATGTTTTGAGCTGGATGTCTTGCCTTTTGCTGATGGATGAGGATGGGCACTAAAGCAAAGTTATGCACATTTCTACTCCCTGTCTTTGATCAATGGAGAGGTTGTAAATGGACTTGTTGCCTGGCTGTTTTGGGATATACATATTTTTTTGTAATATTCATCTACTTGGCAAGCTAAATCAAGGGAATTAAATTCAATGAAGCACTCAATCATCATGAATAATTCATTGTTCTATAATATATTTAGGAGTGATATTTAAATTTTTTTTTTTTTGGCGTATAATTCATAAACCTGTCAAAAAATTCATCTAGAAAGAGAGTTTATTATTTATTCTAGAGCCAAAGGCTAAAGTGCTGACATTGTGTGAACTGAAATCTTTTAGCAAGTTCAGATGCAACCCTTAGTACCTCATACTGCTTAAATGACTAAAAAATCTTCACACAGAGATGAGCTGTTGAAGCTCCCCTAGAGCAGATCCCAAAAAAGCTGTAACCACAGCAGAGCACAAGGTATGGACATTTCAAATCTATAACTTCCAGTATCAAAGTGCTCTCAGAGAGAGCTTGAAATTCATGCAGCCTGAGGCAGCTCTCCCCAAGCCTCTGTTGTCTGTCATGCTGTGACAGCAGGCAGAGCAGAGAGATGGAGGGAAAAACACATTAATATGAGGACAGTGTTGTGTCATTTAGAGATGCAATCTGAGCAGAAGCTTGGGTTTGGGTGGGTACAGCTCTTTGTTTTTCAGTCCATGCTCTTCATTCTTTGCCCACCACAGATATCCCTTTTCTGTGCTACCCTGGGGATCAGAAAATTATTGCAGGGGTGGCTGGCATGTCTATGCTCTGCAGCACCACATCCACAGTTCCTAAAGAGGGATGCTGCAATGGGTTCAAGTCTTTTACTGCTCCACACTTTCTTTAACATTTGTGTCCTCCTTCAATTGCAAGCATATGTTTTCCAGTCAACAACAAAGATCCCATGGGCACTGGTGACCCTCTGGCTAGGGAAGGAGCTGGTTCTGGGCACTGCAACATGAACCCAATGCTGATGGGATGTTTGTAAAGCCCCCAGTGAGGGATCCATTCCCTTGCACTGGTAGGACCTCAGCCAGGTTATGGGTGTGTCTGTTCACACAAATGCTGAGATGGGAAAAGTGAACCTTTTGCATTCACCATTCTCCTCCCCCGCTTGCAGGTACCACTGTAGGGATAGCAAAGGGAACAGAAGACAGAATGTGTTCTGGAAGTAAAGAAGTAACATTCAAACATGAACCAGTTTGTTGTAAAGGCAGTTTGTTCTTGACCTCAGTCTCCCTTAGGGGAGCCTGGGCCATTCCTGTTGTTTCAGTGGGTTTGCTTTGCATTTCTATCTATGTGAAAACTTGTATTTTACAGTTCCAGGAAGCAAATTTGATGCCTTCTGTATCATAAATTAAAAAAAAAAAGATTTAAATTGAATTAAGTAGAACATGAAAGATGCTCCCACCTCTGTTTAAGTGGTTGATGCTGTAATAATGAAACCTATGACACCAGATGTAAAAATAGCTGTCATTAAATGAGCTCATCTGAATGACCTTAAAGATAGAAATATGCTGCCCTTGGTGCCTTGCAAATGAAATAATTGTGTTGCTTTGCATTGATCTGTGGAAAGTTTAATCTTAGTTAAAGCGACACAGCCTGAGAAATCACTGTGGAGAGATGCTCACAGGAGATCAGATTTAGCCCTCCTGGTGAGATTTCAGGTTCCATCATTGTAATGCTCATCCCCTCACAGAGCAGCCAAGCAGGTAAAGAATTTACTTTGAACCAGGAAGATTACATGACTGAGGCTGATTTTTAGCCATGATTTCAACAACTCCATGTGCAGACATCTTCTAGACCAGGCAGTGTGCTGCAAGGTTTTAATTTCAACCAGTGCTGAGCAGTGCTTGCAGCATCCCCCCAGCATCTTTCCACTCAAATCAGGTGGGCCAGAGCAGTGCACAGGACTGCCCTGTGCGGGCTGCTGTCACTGGGGTGAAGTTTCCTGATGCAGATAATCCAGCTGGGGCTTGCTGCCAGGCTCCACGTGTGGGTTTGGGTGTGGTGTGAAACCTCCCTGAGCCCAAGGACCTCTGCTCCTGTCCCTCTGCAGTGAGGGAATTCAGGGTGAAACAGTGCTGGCTTGGGTCCATAGTTTGGGGCTGCTTTGCCTTCTCTGAAGGTCACTTATCTTTTCCCCTCTCTGTTCTTGGCAGGATGAGATGAGGGTCTAAGACAGGGCTTTCTAGAGCTACCATTGCTCTCCAGCCCTGCAGAACAGGTGCTGTGAGCCTGAGCATCAGCTTTTCCCACCCTAATTGCTGAGTGCTGATAAGCCAGCTTCCCCAGACAGATCCTCCCTCACTCAGGTTTCCTCCCACGCTGTGTTTTCCCTCCTTTTCCCTGGGTGGGTGATCCAGCTCAAGCTCATCAGGAGAGTGTCAGCTGAGCCAGGATCATCTCATTATTTGGGGCTGTAAGCTGATAACAGATCTTGCTCCCTGTTGGGTGTTTTGCTTTGATTCTGAGCTGTATCTCATCACTCTGTGCCCAAACTTCATCTTTTGGCTTGCTGCTGCAGGGTATTTGTCAGGCACAAAACTTCTTTTCTAATTTCATGGCAAGCTTAGGGGTATGTACACCCAAAGCTGAAAGACTCAGTAATGACAGTCACTGGAGGGGACAGGGGCAGCCACTGCAGCTTTGCTGCTCTTTGAAAGCCGCCAGTGACACTGGCACAGCCCTGCTGAAACCAGCACAGAGCTGTTGGACAAGCCTGGTGTCTCCTCTCCAGCTCCCTTGCAGTGGTTATGAAAAACAGAAATGGCACAACAACCCAAACTGGTATAATGAAACTGTTATGATCCTCATTTAAAATATTCTGCTTTAATCAGGAAATTAGGGCTCAGCTATGCGATCACTCTTTATTAGTTAAGTGAGTTCTGGTGCAAATACACATTTCAGTGACTTACCATTAATTAAACTGTTTCAGTCAGTGATTAAATTCACACTTGAACACACACAAATCCATGCAAGTTTAATTAGCTTGGTATAAAACTGTTTTTTTGTTACACATTTTAACTCAAGCACATGCAAGGTTTGGCTCTATCTGATGCTTTTTAAACCTGGGGGTTCCATAGTGGGGATCCTCAGACCCACATCATCTGCTGAGCCCTGGGGGTGGTGGGGAAAGGGAGGAGCTGAGGAGGGCTCCTGCATGGAAGGTGACACTGGGGCCTTGTCACCAGCACAGGGTGATCACCTCCTCTGCTGCCCTGGGAGAGTTAGCACGGCTTGCTGGCTGGAGTGTGATACAACACTGGAAGCTGGGACTGTTGTCATTCAAATGTGGATTACATCAAAAACTGAACTTAAAGAGCAAGATTTGCAGTCTTGACCTGGAGAATTTTCATGTTTCCATTTTCAATGTATGAAACGTTCCCTATTTCTGTTGATAACCCTTCTGCATGATGGTTGTGTACTTGCACTCTCCTTGCTGAAAGATGTTTCCATGTCATGATTCTGTAGTTGGAATTCTTCACAACATGAGTCACTGCAGCTTCATGGAGACCATGGGACAGCAGAGTGCCACTGTTACAGCTTGTCAGACTGAACTGTGCCAATGACACTGATGCAGAGGGGCTGGGGGTTTCATTCCTGCTTCATTGCTTGGCTGGAAACACATAGGCATGTCTTCCTGAATGCCATGCGATGGATAAGTATAAATGCACTGCTCAAACAAGTTTCCATGCAGAAAAGTAATCCTTGAGGGTTTTCAAATGATATGGGATAAGGTGGAAATGAACAAGCTGGTACTGATCACCAGCATAGAGCCAGGGTATTTATGTTTGTGATAAGGACAGACTTGGACAAGAGATTGTTGTATGAATTACTCAGGAAGCCATCCTTCTACAGAAAGGAAATCCTGTATTGGGCTGTATGTGGTTTACAGCAACCCAGTCTGCTTGCAAGCTCTCAGATGAAGAAGTGCTACACCCTGCTGATAGTGAGCAAACAGACTGGCAGAGGTGGCAAGCACATCCGACTTGGTAAACAGAAAATATTTTAAGAGAGAATATGCAGTAACACCCCCACTCCCCAAACTCCTTCATGTTCATGTACTGCTCTGGAGGTTTGGCTGCCTCAGCTGTTTGGGGTAGCAAGACACCCTCTCCTGTTTTCCCATCCCCTGCTGCTGTGACTGGCAGACATTCATTAGTCCTCAATAAAAATGGATTTATGTCTGTCTGATGCTGTTGGTTTGTATTGTAGTTAATAGTATCCCATAAAATCTGGGAGTCAGAGGATGTTTATTGTGATCATGGCATCTCCTTGGCTGGACGATCCAGTGGGCTGTGGGAGAGATGTGCTGGTAGCTTTGCTTTCACAGGAAACAATTAGAAGAGTAACCTCTGGGACATGAAGCCAAATGACTGACCATTCAGACTTGTATTTTTTTGCAATCAATTATTGTACTTTTCTGCTATAGACTGTTTCATACTGCCTTATGAGAAGATGGAGGTATAACCCACTTGCTGCAGAAAAGCTGCTGTACAGCTCTGGTGCAGGAAGGGATCCCCAGAGCCTTCCTCCTGCACCTGCAGTAGTGTGCAGCTCTGGTTCAGCAGGGCAGGTACCAACCTGGGATAGCTGGGAGGAAATCTCAGGTAGATCATAAAAGCATCAGACAGATCTCATCACCTGTTTGTGCCTTCTGTCTTTCTACCACTTCCTTCTATTTCCTCAGGTGGTATGCTCTGCCTACGTCTCTGACAGTGGCTGGTGTACTGTAGCATGAACAGATCAGTCACACAGATGTATGAAATACTGCCAACTGTGGATGCTCTGACCCACTGCTTTCTTTTGCCTCTTCAAATCTCCTCCAGAGCTACCATGAGCTATTTTTAGCTCAACTTGTTTAAGAATAACATTATTCCTTATTTAGTGAGCAGGATATCCTGTATATGGGACATTCTGGAGTGAGTGTTTAGATAACATCAATTTAAACAATGGTAGTAAAAATTGATGTTATGAATTCTCTCTGGTCACAATTTTGAGGTCATGTTTATTAGTGTACATCCTATTATTTTTCTTGAGTATGCAATTGCTATTAAAAACTTCATAAAGCTGAGCACTTCTGGGACATCTCCTACCTCTGACATATTCAGCATTTTTCCCAGAGACTCACCTTGCACTAAGGGAGTCATGAAGCAGCCAAGGTCCCAGAAAACAGGCCACTGGCCATCTTTTATCAGCTCTACAGATTTCATCTTGCCTCTGGCTGAGGAGGAGAGAAAGGACTAGCTAGTAATTTAAACAGCGGTGGTAAATTCAGTGCTGTGGATTCATTCTGGTTCTGATGTTAAGGTCACATTATTAGTGTTGAACCTGTTACTCTGCAGCCTGAGAGCCTGCCCCAGCACCACCTCACCTGGGCATGCAGAAGCATGTGCTGAGCTGTGTTTGCACTGCCAGGCCTGGTGAGGCTGCTCAGATGCTCTTGGCCAGCTGGCCCTGGGCCTGTGCCACTGGCTGGGGTGACATCTGCATTTCCCCCAGCCCGTGGGGCCCTTGGCTGGCTGGGAAGCTGCAGCACTGCCCTGTGCAGAAGTCCCACAGGGGTAACTGCTGTCCCCCCGTGGGCAGCAGGCATGAAGGGCTGTGCCAGCTCCTGCAGATGTAGCTGTCTGTCTCCTGAGCGTGGCTGTGCAGCTAATCAAATCAACCCTGTGTGAAAAGAGAGTGCAGTCTGTCTTGAAAAATCAGTGTGCCTGGAACAAGGCCTGAAGGCATGTGAAACATGCTGGGCTTATGGGTGAAAAAAACCCCACAGGCTAGTAAAAATTGAATGTATGAGCTAAGAGTTCACAGAGTTCAACAATATTTTCCAATAAAACATCTTGAAGGATCGGTGTAATACCAGGACAGCTGTGTTATTCAAACAGTTTGGAGTTTTGGGGGTGCAGGACAAAATGAAGTGATAGGTCACAGGCAGTAAGCAGAACAATGAATGTTTTTGTCCCCTCATTCAGCTCTGTGAAGAAATAAAGGAAAACATGAAACAAGGACTGGGAAAGAAAGATGCTTTTCACTTCCTGGGTTTTCTTTGCAAGATATGGCTGTTGTGGGATGGTATTTCTGAGTAGCAAGGCTATGGACTTAGCTGACTGGAGCTGTCAGAAAACGTGCCTTTGGTTGTAGGGCATGGAATATTTTGTTGGCTGAGATGTTAGAAAATTACCTACAGTTTCTTGCCTTTACATCTGCTTTATTTTTAATTTTAAAAATCCCCAATCTCCTGATTGTAACTCCAACAGAGGGAGTGATTAGTACTTCTCTTTGTATCTCTCAAGTGTACTCTTGACTCTTGCCCTAGTTTGGCTGCCCATGAATTAATTCAGGCTGCTTGACCTTGGTTACCTAGTTTGACTTCGTGTGCAGCATCTTGGCTATGCAACATCTGCTACTTCCTGTCAGGTATGATTTTAATGTACTTAAAGTCACATTTTGTTTCATATATACACAAATTACATAACCAAATATTTGTACGGCATATCTCTTGAGTCTCTGACCCATTCCTTGTTACAGCATTTGCAGCTTGCTGGATTTAGACTCTTGTGTTCAAGCACTGCTTTTCACTTTCATGGAGCCACCCATGCCAGTGTAGATGCAGCAGCAGGAACTTTATCATCCAAAATTAAACCAAATGCTTACATAGATGGTCCTTAAACTTCAGCAAACAACTTCAAAACTCTGTAAATATTTATTAGGCAAACAGAAGTTGAGGATGATGACCCTGTCCCCATCAGTATTTGAGAGAGTTTAACATACTCCTAGCACACTATGTGTTTAAAAATTGTCTCAATATCTGTGCAGATTTAACGCCCGGAGTCATTTCTTCCCTCTTACTTTGCTAATATTTTGGGCACAAGGTAAAAGCCCAAGGCTTTTGAACGATTCCATGACTGCAGGTAGCTGTTAGTACGGCAGCAGCCCGTACACACCCTGGTGCAGTGGCACTGAGGGCTTCGCTGATCCTCAGGCAGAGCTGGGAACCGGAGGGACTCCAGGCCTGCAACACTTACTTGAGGAAAAACGTGGAGTTTGTGCCACGGCACCGCAGCCCGGGCAGGAGTGCTCCCCAGGACAGCGCCGTCCCCTCACTGGGGGTACACGAACTCGCACTTTTACACTAAAACACTCCGCAGGGCGCTGCTGCAGCGATGGGGGCACGGAACCGACTGTCGCTTCTCTTCGGGGCCGGCCCGGGCAGGGCTGGGGGGCTCTGCCGGGCCCTGGGCGGGAAGGCGGGAAAGCGGCAGATCGCGGAATGGGGAAAGCGCGACCCAGCGGGCGGCGCCGCTCCCCGCCCCGGGCCGGCCCCCGTCGGACAACGCCCCCGGCCCTCGGGCCGCCGCCCGCGGCATTTCCTCTGAGCTCAGCCGGCGACTGACGCGGGGCCGCGTCCGTCGGAAGAGGAGGCCGGCAGCGGAGCGGAGCGGAGCGGCGGCCGGGGCAGGCAGGCGGCGGGGCAGGGGCAGGGGCAGCGGCGCGGCCCGCGCTGGGGGCGGCCGGGGCGGCGGAGGAGGGGGCCGGCGGGGGCGGGCGCTCCCCGCCCGCGGGGCCGGGCGGCGGCTCCCCCCGCGGCCCGAGCCCCCGCCGCGCCCTGCTCGTCTCCCCCCTCCGCGTGCGGGGCTTCTGGCCGCTGCTTACCGCGCTCTGCACCGCGCTCCTCTGCTTCTACCAGGCGCTGCGCGGCAGCGCGGCCGGCGAGGGCGCGGGGGGCCCGGAGGACGCGGAGGCGGCGGGGTCCGGGGTGCCGCTGCTGAAGGGCTCGGCGCTGCTGCTGCTCGGCTGCCTGCTCGCTCGCTGCTGCGGCGCGGCGGGCGGCGGCCCCCGGCGCGGCGGGGCGCGGTGTGCGGCGGGGGCGCGGCGCGGAGCCCTGGAGCGGTTCCACGCGCGGCAGCTGCGGGTGTCGCCGCACGTGCTGGGGCACAGCAAGGCGCACGTGGGGCGGGTGGTGGCCGAGCTGGTGCGCGCCGCCAAGGCGCAGGGGCTGCAGCCCGGCCCGCTGGCTCTCAGCCTGCGCGGGGACTTCGTGCGCATCGGCAGCGCCTACGAGCAGCACAAGGTGCGCAGCCCCGACTGCTTCGACATCCTGGTGCCCCTGCGGCTGCCGCCGCACCTGGAGCCCCAGCCGCGATGTGCCGACGAGCTGGGACCATGCGGCGCCTTCGTCTGCGGCCTGCGGGCGAGGAACGGCTGGACACGACGCTGCCGGCCCTTTGCCGAGGGCTTCTGCGTGGAGCTGCAGGGCCGCAGCCACCTCTCGTCGGGGCTGGTGCTGCGCTGGTTCCAGGGCCATCTGCAGCGGTGCCTGGCAGCCGTGCGGTACCGGCTGCAGGAGCGGTGCCGCGTCAGCCTCTCGGCGTGCCCCGGGCAGCCGCCCACGCTGCACATCGTGCCCTGCTCCGACTACGTGTGCTGCCACATCTCCATGGCCGTGCGCCTCATCCCGGCCATCCCTCTCGGTGACGCGCTCTACCTCACGGCCCTGCCGCCCGAGGGCCCCCACGGCTCCGCGGGCCCCGAGGCGCTCTGGGGCCTCAACGCCTCGCGGCACGAGCAGCGGCTGCTGGGCTGGCTGAAGGAGCAGGCCCCGGACGCCTCCTGCCACCTCAAGTGCCTGCAGATCCTCAAGGGGCTGCGGGACCTCCGCAGGCACGGCCTGGAGGAGCCCTTCTGCTCCCAGTGGGGCCGAGTGCTCTCCTCCTACGTGCTGAAGACAGCGCTCTTCTCCCTGCTGCTGCAGGGGCCCTTGGAGGCCTGGGATGAGCGGTTCCTGGTGGAGCGGCTGGAGGACCTGGTGCTGTACCTCAGGGACTGCCTGCGCAAGCAGGTGCTGATGGATTTCTTCCTGGGCAACACCAGCATCCCCGAGGCCGTGGCGCTGCCCCGGTTCCTCAAGGAAGCGACCCCTGTGAATTTGCTGTCGTCCTTCGACAGGCCCACGCTGGACCTGGTGGCCTTCCAGCTGATCAGCACGTGGATCCAGGCCCCACACATCATCAGGATGTACAGCAGTCCCCGGTACCTGCGCCCGGCGCCCACCCCGTGCCGACACACGGCTGAGGCCAGGCAGGAGCCCCCGGCAGAGTGAGCTGTGCCTGGACAGCTGCTGCAGCCAGGGACTCCCGGGGCATCGCACACTGCCGGTGCTTCAGGAGCCTGCATCTCCCCGAGGATGCTGGCACTGATGAAATGTGCTTCTGAGATTTTGTTCCTGACCTACGAAGAGCAGCCCAAGACTTACTGAACTGTGATTCTCATTCTCATTGGTTGTACCTAGAAAAATTTTGACATTTCTGGGGAAACGCCTTATCGTCAAGTGTTGCCTTCAATCGACAGTTTGCAAACTAAAAGGCTCAAACTGACACTTTTAGAAATCCATGTTAATTTTTTGTCTTAGTGGCAAAATAGAACTTTTTTCTGAGATTTTCTTTTTATGATGCAAGATCCATGTGGGATTTAAAAATCTTCTAAGTGCAAACAGCCCCCCTCCCCCAAACTGTCAATGTACCAAGACGTTCTTAAAATGTGATAAGCACTAGAGCATGGGTGTGGATCACAGTTTAAAATCTCAATGCCATGCTTTAAATTTCCTGGGTAATCGAGCACATTGGGCTGAATAGAAATGGAACACGTGTTAATGTAAACTTGAGGGAATGCTGTGGTAACAGGATAAAGAATCTAGTTTCACATTTGTGTTCAAGTGGAGGTTATACTGAAGGATTGAAATGCAGATAGAAGGAAATAAATAGCACTTTATTTTCACAAAGGCCTTATTTTTAGGATAATTGGCTGCACTAAATATTGCTATTGAGGTGGCATTAGTATTTTGTTAAAGGAGGGGTGTTTGAATTATCCCAAGGAAAACCTTTTAAAGAAATATTCTGAAGTCCATTTGTTTGTGGGTTCTAGTTGAGTTCTATTATTTGTTTCTGTATTCAAGTATTATTTTCTTTGAATATGCTTTACCTCAAGACCAACAACAAATTAAGAAATTCTTAAACCAGTCCAGATCTCAGTGCCATACATTTTACTGTGGCACCATCCTGCTCCCTGGTAGGAGTTTGGTGGGATTTTTGGATGACTGCCTAACCAGTTATCTGATTGTGTCAGTGTTTGAAGCAAATAATCTTGATGGGATTTTCTAGTGCTGTACTATAGCAAATTGTTATTTTTTATGGGGAGAAGGAAGTAAAATATTTCAGGGTACTTCAGAATTATTTAGCACTGATTTGTGGTACAGTGGCAGTCTCAGGCTACAGATTCTGGTGTCCTATGAGTATAAATATCAAGCAGATAATTGCCAGTTTTTGTCTGGTTATGTCCCAGTTGCTGGAATAACCTTAGAGTTGTGATGCAGACAGGTTTGCAGGTGTCCTTGTCTGGTACTGCAGGTGTGCCAGGGTGTTAGAAAATTCAGAATTTCAAATCCTTGTTTTATTTGGTTGCCTGCTTAAGTATTTGATGTATTAAGCCCCAAAATGTGTTGCTAAATTGCTGGTGCTCAGGAAGTTGAGCATGTGCCTTATTACTTGCCTTGCTGTGCCCTGAGTGAGCACTCACAAGTTGTGAAGGACCAAGTGTAACTTCAGAGAAGCTTTAGGATAGTCTGAAGTTACTAACCTGCTCCTCCTCTCTCTGGTGTATTTGTGTGCCTTACTCACAGTTCTGTGCATCAGAACGTGAAACAAACATTTTCAAAATGCATGAAACTTTATATAAACCAATTTTTCTAAATGGAAACACTCCCTAGGCAGATGTTTGCCCACTTCTGTCTATTTCTTTAACTGCTCTTGCAGTCATATTTTCAGGTAATTATGGCATAGGTCACACCCACAAGCTGGGTTATTTTTGTACTTGAAGCACTGTGCTTCTTTCTACAAATACAAATAGTGTATTTATAGGTAGTATTGATCCAGTGTTCTTTGCACATGGTATTTAAGACTAAGTCAGCTACATTGGTGTTTCTGGGTTGTTGGTTTTTTTTGTAGCAGACCATGATATGTACTATTTTTGCAGGCATGTGTTTCTTGGTATTTAAAATAAGATGCAGTTCTGCAATCAAAGCCATTGAATCTTTTGCCCAAAGAAGAACTAGAAGAGCTAGATGGCTAGCCCAGGGTATTGTGGCTGCCTGAACTCTTGATATGAAAACCCTTGAGCTGTTAATTCTGGCATCATGATCAGTCAGCTGTCTGTCTGTTTATATCACTGCATCTCTGTCTCTGAAAAGGGATCTTTTCTCTGGAAAGGGGTGTACATTTGTTTAGTATTGCCACAATATATGGAAACCTGTAATGGACTTGGTAAGGACTCACTAAAATATAGTAAGGTCAGGAGAAGAGAGTTGCATTGGAAAATATGTGATGAGAAGGGATGGTGGAGAATGTAAATAGTTTAGAACATGAAAGTTGGGCTGAGGGGTGAGTGACAATGATGGTAAAGTCTCAGTGAAGATGTCCCAAAGGACATGGGGTAAAATTGGAGAACTATTGAAAGCAAGTGGATTTGGAGTGTAGGGTTAAGAGATTTAAGTGGGGTTTGTTTTGACAATACTTTCAAAGCAGTTGAGGCCATTGGTAAAAAGGGAAGCAAGCCCTCAGTTCATTAGCTATGCAGGTAGATCTGCAGTGTGAGTTTTTGCAAGGTATGATTTGAGTTCATGATGGAGAAAATGCATGTGTTTGCTTTCACCTTAAACTTGGGTGAGTGTTCTTGAAGTGAGGGGGCATCCTGCCATGAGGAATGTGTGTGCACTTGGTGGCTCGGGTGTACAGCTGAGATATTAAATGTATTCTCCTTATCTGCTCTGCAGCCTGCATTCATGAATATGATTGATGAAAGGAGCTGAGAGAAGTTGGGTTTTTGTTACAGCATTCATCTTATTGCACAGAAACATGACAGCACTGGTACCTGCTGTGTGCTGGAGCTGTTACAGGGCCTTATCTGCAGGGATGTGTACAGAGAGCTTGACCCATATGAGTAATGCTGTGGCCCTTTTGCCTTCTTCCTCTCCCAGCCCATGGATACACAACAAGGTTATGAACACCTGTTTGCTAAGGCTGTAGCTGTTGTATTGTACCATGGATTCAGTAGGGTTGCCTTGTGTGTAAACAGAACCACAAACACAGAAAAAAGAGCATGTTACTTAGCATTAGTATGGGCTCTTGGTTCTCTTCCCTGCAAACTAATTTTTCAAAGACTGCAAATGATGTTGTTTTTATTGAATGTTTTTTGGGAAGAGGAGTCACACATGCAAGAGAATGTTAATTTACAGTACCAACATTCATATTTGTAATTTCATTTTGTATTGAAAAATGCTGTCTGTTTCTTAAAGGCATTATGTTTTATCTGACCAAATATCATGCAAACATTCCTCTTTTGATTTTGAATCTCTGTGGAGTTATGTAAATTTTAAGTATCTATTTGTAATGGACATGCCTGGTACAACTATTTTTTGCTGGTTAATCATAAGACCAAAGATAAAACTGAAGTGTTCAGCTGCTATTGTTTTGGTTTTTTAAAAGTGTTTATAGGTTCAAAGTGTCAGCCCATTTTAATGAAACGTTTATAAATTCATTTCTATTTAATTCCAAAATACACTTGCACTTTTATTGTTTCCATAAAAGTTGGTGGTTTTGTTTGAATATTTCACTGTAATAATAAACAACTGTGTTAAAGCATCTGTGCCTCAAGATTTACATTCCTTGTTGCCTTTTTTTCACTTAAAGCTACCTGCAGCCACAGGAATGTAATTGGCAGGTTTATGTGCTCTTTAGGAGGAGACTACTAAAGTGGCAAAATGATGGAAAAGCAGGAAGTCCACGCCTTGGGAGTTGTGCAGAGGAATGTGGAGGAGAGAGAGAAGAGAGAGTGGAGCACGGCTGGTGCTGTCTGTGGTGGTGCTGACTTCTGAAATGGAGCACATTGAGGTTTGTGGTTGGCTTGCTTAGATTTCTTGTTTCCTTGGCTCCAGTGTTGCTGCAAATCTGTTCTTTCTGGTGCTTGATGGAAAGCAAGGACTTCATTTCACAGCATTGGGATGATCCTTCAGCATGGCACATCCAGAAACATCTCTGTTCCAAACCATGGAGGTCATGCTTTTATTAAACATGGGAAAAGTCCTGAAGCCAGCAGGAGTTTTGTGGATGGGCCGGCAAATTACCTGTCCTTGGTTCGTCTTTGGTAAAATGCAAGAACTATACACATGGCTTGTGCTGGTGTTCCCTATTAATGAAATAACAGCAAAGACCCTGAGCTTTTAAATCCTTGAATCAAAGTCAGGCTGGAAGTGGCTTTCTCCAGGACTTTGTGTGCCTGCCTTTATCTTGCAGGAGCTGCTTCTGTGAGAGGGGCAGCAGTTGCTGGCACAGTGTGCCCAACAAGCTTCTTGCTGGCAAAGTCTGGAAAAACGTCAATATTTAGTATCAACACGCAGGCACCCCAGTCAGCATGGCAAAAATGTATTCAGAACTCCACCTCTATGTAATGTAATGTTATTACATTATCTCCTATTAATGGCTTCCTTAAAAGCAATAGCCATCCTCTGGTCTCCATTCAATCCTTGCTCTGAAGATATTTCCCTGTTTGAAGCCAGAGTTCCTATTCAACAGGAAATAAACACAGTACTTTCCTTCTGTGATAAATCTGTTAACAAAAAAATTAACTGGCCTAAGGACTTGCATGCTTGGTGTTTAAAGAAAAGCCTGTTTGCATCCAACTCATTGGATAAATTGTTTAAAATCTTTCTATCCTTGTGCAAATACTTCCTTGTAATGCAGCCAAGGTCAGCAGTGATTTGCTGATTAAATACTGCTAATGCAAGTTAAAGCTGTCTGGAAGGGAATTATTTGTGCATCCCATTTTCCTAAATCTCCAAAAGCTTTCAGACATGGGAAATTTCCTGTTCCAGGCTGATTTATTTCTTGTCACTTCTTTAAGTGTCTGCCTGGTGAGTCTTCCCTGAGGTGACACAATTTCAGTAGCTGGCAGAAGAGCAGCCAGTCCCGTTTTTATTGGGCTGACAGCACTGGGAAGCTGGTGATTGAGGAAGGAATAAGGACAGGCACCCCTTAAAGCACAAGAATTCTCCTTCAGTGTTTGCTGATGCTTTGGAGCACAGTGCTGAAGTAGCTTCCAGCTCTAAAATAAGCAGGATATGAAGGGCTGACCATGGATTGATCTGTCTGGGTTTCTCAAACATGTGAGGTGGCTAATTAGGAGACTACCTCTGCTCCTGCGTGTGCCTTCAGTGTTCTATTTTAAATAAGTAACCAAGAATTGGCATATTTGCAAGTGCTTCCTAAGAGATCAGCAGCAGAGCTGTATAGGTAATGTGTGTTCTGTGTCTGTAAACAGCCTGTGGATTCAAGTAACTATTTATATGCAAAACGCTTAAAGGTTGTTACCAACGTGTGTGCATCAAATGTCATCATGTACCAGGCTCTGTGTTAATCCTTGTTGTTTTTTCCCTTTTAAAGGATAGCAGTGGTGATTCAGAGACTGAAGAATTCGGTGTACTCCAATGACAAGCTGCTTTACTTAACACCCCTGGGAGTTATTCTCCCACCCTCAACCCCCCCAAAAAACACAAAAAAAGCCCCCACCACCAAACTCCTGAAAAAAGGTGACCAGAGCTGCATAGAGAATACTCATCTCTCTGGACTGGATGTGACAAGGGTCTGTTAGTGATTTCATGATACTTGTGATTGTGTGTTGGCTTTTATCCCTGCCACAGAGTCCCATGTAATCTGGGTAAAGGGAAAAGAGGATGTGAGAGAATGAGCAGACAGGCTCGATGGAGATGGTGCTGCGAAGATTACCAGCTACCAAAGAAGAAAAGTTACCAAAAATTACCAAAAATTGATGATGGATTCCTAGGGGGAAAAGTGAAAGAGCTGCTTTGAGAAGCAGCTGTACTGACTGAAAACAAATAGCTGTAGAAACAGGAAGAACAGCAGCGAGGTCCAGCCAATAGCCCACTTCTCCCCGGCAATTTCACTCCACTGCTTTTAGTTTCGAGTAGGGGAGAAGAGAAACTTGGAGCTGAATTCACTGGCAAATCCATGTGTGTACTGCTTCAGGGGAGGGCAACAGAGAGGGCAACTCTTGGCTCTCTCTTTCAGGGTTTAATCCTGTGCGAAATTAAAATGCTGAAATACAAAACTCCCATCGAGAGAGGGAGTGTTTCGGTGCAGTTTGCCAGTCTGTCTCCTGTGCTCCACCAGATGACAATCAGGGATCACTGGTTTGGAAGGCAAGTCAAAATTCAGTTCGGTTTACACAGCCTGGAAACTTCTCTTGAGTTTTCCAGTTCCTCCTGACATGGCACAGGGAGCTGCTCCACTGCCTGTGCAAGTGAAATGCCGGAGCAGCCACTACAGAGGAAATGAGTCATTCCTCTATTTCTGTTGCAAAAAACTTCTCTGTGCTGTGCAATGCATTTAGGAATATATTCCTACTGCTTCTTGGAAGTTCTCCTAGGACCACATTTAGGCATAAAAACAAATGAACAGGCACATTACAGACTTTTTCTTCATTTAAATTGGCTGTGCAGGCTTGGCTTCTCCAGGAGGGATTTTCAGGAATCCTGAATTTTGTGCAGCTCTCACCTCTGGGTCTGTTTGAAGGGGCTGTTGCCCAAGAGGTGATTGTATGTGGATATGAGTGTGTCTTCTGAGCATCTCTTTTTGTCTCACCCTGTTGGAAACTTGTTGAAGTGTGTTTCAAGAAAGAGAAACTTGCTAGTCATAGGGATTGTGAATCATGGGCACTTCTCCAAAAAATATTTCTGCTTGGAGCCTGTATGTTTTCCCCAGAAGGCACTTGAGCTCAGCAGTCATTCAGGCCCTACCAAAAATAATGACATCCCCTGAATAGTGAAAAAAAAGGGGGGGAATAGGGAGGAGAGCAGCAGCAGCAGACTCTGAGGAAGCAATAGGCCCATTTCTCCCCTTTTATTTCAGTGTGGTGTTTTCCAGAGTGCTGTGAGCAGACACTGAACTGCCTGTTGGCACAGTGTGGATGGGGCAGTACCTGAGAAGCATCAGGCCTGTCTCTCACTGCTGCCCTGACAGATGGATGATGAAATAAAGTGAACTGGCACTCAGCTGTAGCTTCTGCTGTGGGAACCCTGGAGATCTTGATAAGAATTTGGCAAATTGTCCATTTTCAAATCTCTCAGGAGTCTGACTTGTTCAGGAATGAAGAAGTCTTGGCCGAAGCTTTGTGTGTGCCTAAGGATGAGTTTTGTCTGATGGTCTGTTTATCTCTTGGCTCTTTGAGTGCTGTCTGTCTTGAAATGCAGACTCTTCATGATGTGCTGCACCTGGCTGGGGGCAGTTCCAGCAGAGCAGCAGCAATGCAGCTTTACTGTGACATTAACCCCTTGCATTTTACAGGTGCTTCTTAAAATGTTCCCACTTTCAGTTACATGATGTGGCTTTCAGACATGGTGAGTGCATGAGGGAGGGACAGAGGGAGACTGGTAGCAAAATATACTAATTTCTGTGGCTTGCTGCTTGAAAATGCTGCTAGTGCTGCAGGAAACCATATAAATCTTGTGTGCAGTGCTTGTGTGCACAGCAGTGATTTAAATTTGCCTCTTGAAATAATATTCATTACCCAAAGGGTGTATAGGGGCACATAATGAGCTTTTAACACTCAATTCCTCAAGGAAGAATTGTTATGGCCTTCCAAAACGATCCCTGTGTTAAGTGGCAATTAAGAGCTAATTATAATGAGATGCTGTTGGATGAGATTAGTATCTAACTTGGAATGGCAACAGAGACATCCACACGGATAAGCTGGAGGGGAGATGGGGGGAGAAAGGGATAAGTAGGGAAGGCAGCAGGAGCACTGCAAGGAGGGACAGGGACCTTGGGGAACGTGGTCACTACCAGGATGGTCATCAGAAAAGTTGGCCCTCAATGACACATGACAGTGTTTCTGAGGGAGAGCCATGGGATTTGCGTTTGACAGCCAAAGCTGTCAGGGCTTGTAACTTGGGGAGGGAGATGTGGTGTGAGCCCTGCTTCCTACCTTCTGAAATGTATTGGTCCCCTGTCTCTAGTAGCTGGAGGGCCTGTGAAAAAGGGTCATTTCATTGGAGAAATTTATCTCTTTGGCTGATAAAGACCTCCATAATGAGACTTTGATTTCAAAGGGCTCCGGCAGTGCAGCACTTTGAGTATCTGTTTGCCTGACTGCCACTAGAGTAGCTGTATGTGAAGTGCGCAGGTATTTCATTTGTATAAACTGCTCACTCTCAGAGGTCAGCAAACACCCAGAAACACTCAAGCTGCAGAGCAGAACGTTAATTTTGAATGAACAAGCTGCTTCTCCGATTGAGCACAGGACCCTGCACACACCGGAGTATGCTGTCCTGACTGCTCTGGCACATCTTTGCCCCTCAGGAGCACCTGGGGGTTGTTCTCAGCAGATCTCCCTGTCCAGGCTCACACAGGGAGCAAGCCCTTGCAGTGAAGGGAGCAGATGGATGCCTCCTTTCTCCGTCCTGCACAGTATTTTCATAACCTTTCAATGGCATCCCTGTGGAATGGGATGATGGAGTCACGTGCTGGCCGCAGCCGCTCCGGCTCTTCCAGTGGGGGAGGAAGCTGGGATGAGATCAGATTTACTTTTGTCCCTTTCCTGCTTGGAAACTTATTTGTGTTGCTATCGAGGTCCCCAGTCCAACACTGTAAAAAAGATGCTGCAGGGAGGGACAAGTAAGCTTCCTCCCTTGGGAGAGGGCCAAAGCAATCCTTGCCTCACATAAACTGCTTTGCTGGGGCCAGTGGAAATAGTTTGTCACCCATGATGGCAGGTGGCACAGACTGAGCTATTGGCACCTGGATGAGGTGCAGGGTGGGGCTGGACCCACACCAGGACATTGCCCAGGAGCAGGCACCTCTTCCCTGACAGCATTGCTCGATCAGCTGGAAGTTACTGGCACAGTATGGGGGAGGAACATAATGTGCTGCTACCTATGGAACACAAGGAACAGCCCTAAGATTAAAAGTGTTCCCATCTGATCTGTAAGGGCAGGGTTTCCAGTCAGACACCCAGGGAAATTCCCAGCAGCAAGGAAGAATGTTATCACCTGGATTTTAGCAGACTTTAGCATAGGAGCCTGGTTCAGTCTGTGATGAAAACAGGTTTGCCTTCCAAGCTTGGCTCTGAATGGCAGAGAGCACAGTGTGTGTTGCTCTGTGTGTAGTGACTTTGGTTTCCATTAATGTCCAAAAAAGAGAACCCTTGTGAGAAGGAAATTTTGATTTAACACAGTTCCTTTATATTGACTGCATTTAGCTGGATTTGCAGCCTCTCTTCTCAGCAGAGCTGTGTCCCACTGAAAATGCTACAGGTAAATGCATAGAATGGAGAGAAGGGAAAGAATTCAACAACAGAAACAGACAGGTGAAACTGGGGTCCTTTCAAGGCAGAAATATTCAAGAATTCCATTTATTTCTCAGCTACAGCACTGCAGTGCTTTAGAATGCAAAATGCCCCTTCAGCCCACCAAGTTTAGCTCTACTACACAATACAGTGTTTTACACATCTGCTTAATGAGATGTGCAAAATGGGAAAACCAGATGTAATGGTCTCTGCTACTGTGAAGAGATGAGTGGAAACAGAACCTTTTGTCATAAAAACAGTCATGCCCTTCTGAACCTGTGGAATTCTGAAGCTGTCTCGGGCATATTTTTGCAAATCATGATTTGGTATTGGCAGGTGAATGATTCTAAACATGTTCTTGTAGCTGTTCCTTTGCAGCTCAGAAATGGGTTTTGCTGCTGTTGATATTGGGTTTTTTTTTTCCAAAAGCTTTAAGCAATCTCTATTTTCCTGTTTTGTTAATTTGTTTCCTAATTTAAAAGCTTTTCTCTTATGAGCTATATTTAAATGGTTTTGGATAACTTTCCCTGTATTTCACAGCTGCATGGCCCAGGGCTCAGTTAGAAAGCCTCGCTGTTTGAAGAAAGTGTGCTTGACCACATCTGTTTCTGTGTTAATCTACATCTTTAAGCCACTGCTGGAAACAAGAAACCTGTAAATTGTGATTTCTTCTCTGTCCACTTTCTAGATTTGATGTAGTTTTTGATACTCTATGAATATCACTTGCCAAATTAGTGTGAATTAAATGGGAAGAGTCATAGCACAGTTATTCAAACAACTTTCAGGGGATGAGACTGTCCTAAAATAAGTCATCCATGAGTCTGTAACACAACCAAAGCTCTCAGCTCAAAGCATTTATTTTACAAATCTGTCCCTGAGACTCATAGAGATCTGATGTTGAGACAGAGTTTGCCTTATTCTATAAAATTCCAAGCTCTGGCCTTTTTAGAAGATGCTATCTTACTTTTTAAGGTGGGCTCTGAAAGTATCTAGGTTACCTTTCTCTCTAAAGTTGTGTCACCTTGAAGCCTAGGTTCTGTCCCCATCTGCTCAGCCCCTTCACCAGGATCACACTCAATCCTCCAGGGCTTGGGGAGCCACATCTGCAGCTCCCACCCAGCTCCTCTTGGTAGAAGTGACTCCCATTCCACTGAGTTTCTCTTCCTGAGAAATGGGGACACTGCTTGGCTTCAGACTGATGTTCCTTGTTTCTCAGTCATTAAATTGAAAACAAATACGAAGTAGAAATTTACTTCTAAAATAGACCTCTCTTCCTTAGGAATTTGCTTCAGTGGGGACTGTGAGATATTCTCTCTGTAATAATTTATATTACAAAAATAGCCTGTCCTATGTCTGCACAGAGTTAGAAATGTGAGCCTGGAATAGAAATCTAGCAGCTAACTCCTCATCCCTACAGCTTGAATAAACTAGTCATAAACAAAATGAATTACAAAAGCAACTGAAGAACTAAACTTCCCTATAAATACAATGTTCTCTCCTCGGAAGTCTGAAAATACTCTAGGCTTTTTAGCCTGCCCCAAAACCTGCCTTATCCAAGCTTTTTTGGCCTCAGTGCAGGGAGTGAGTTCCAAAGCAGAAGAGTCTCAGTGGCGCTGTGCCTCCTCCAGGCTCTGCTGAGGCTGTGCAGAGCCAGGGAGGGGGACCCTGTGAGCCAGGGAGTCACACAGGTCACACAGGTCCCATCTTTATTGCAAAATGAGATCACTGAAAGAACACGACCTCACATGTGTACTTACACAAATCTGACCTAGCAGCCACCATGCCCCTTCAACACGTCCTGCCGATGACACTGGGCTCACACAAGTGACACTGTGTGAAGCCACCCAGGGCTCTGCTGTGCCACACCAGTGCTGGGCTGTGGTCAGCGTGCTGGAATGGGGCATGACCTCACTGGGCATGGCAGATCCCTCAGGGACAGCTTTCCTTTGAGCAGGAACTTGGACTGGAGTGCTTGGTACAATAACACACGGTGCTGGCTTCCTCTGAGCCTGCATGCCCTTTGGCTGTGGTTTTATCTCTGTTTACTATAGAAAAAGCTTTAGCAGATTATGCTGTGTCATTCAGTTCCCTGCCAGAGTGTATGTTAAAGAGAAACTAGAAAGTGTGTGAGTGCAAAAAAAGTAGCTGTAATTTTTAGTGGTATAGGCAAGGTCGTTACAAATTATATAAGGCAATGAGGATGTGAGGATCTTAGATCAAATTTAACTGCTTTATCCGGAGACTTAAGAGAAAAATGTGCTTTTACTGATATTGCCAATTAGGGAGCTGCCAGGTGGCAGTTAATAACCCAGAGGTGCTGCAAGATGCAGAATCAGCAGAGGCTGTTTGTGAAGTGAAGCAGAGAAGAGTTTTCCAGGGCACAGCACCAGCCAGTTCCTCCTGGCCTGGGTGTGACTTGGGTCTGGGAGATGTGACAAGAGGGGGAGCCCAGGGTAGGTAATGCCAATCCATGAAAGGATAAGAGCTTAGGAAAATTGGAGAGAGGAAGGAGGGAAATGCAATGAAATCTAAAGAGCAGTTGAGCACTGGCAATGCAGAAGCCTGGAAATGGTGTTGTGACTCCACATCACGCAGGTGCTCGGGTGTCCGTGGTGTTGATGGGCTGATTTAGAGGCAGCTGAGACCAAAGGCTGGGTGAGTCATGGAAATGGGTTCTAGCACCTTCCCTTTTTGTCACTGGATGGAATCTGTGTCTGTCACACTGATGTCAGCCCAGTTCCTGCTGGAAACTGCATCATCACTGGCACAAGATCAGTTGCTGTGACTCTCTCATGCCTCAAGGGACCAGAGCCCCAGGTAGAGCTGCTGGAGCCCAGGCTTCTTGCTGGTGATCCCTGAAGTACACCAGGAATGATGCAGAAGAGGGGGGTAACCTTTCACTACTCCAAACTGAGCTGTCTGGGCATGATGCCCGGTGGGAATTCGGGAGGAAGGATTGAAGGGAGCAGCACGTGAGCCTGGGAGGCAGCCGGCAGGGTTGAGCTTGCAGCTTTGCCATCAGCTGGAAGCAGAGCTCAGCTCAGCTCACTTCAGGCATTCCCTGACACTACCCCTGCCACTGAGTCAGAATAGAATAAATACAGGTCCCTATGGCAAAGTCAAAGCTAATCCTTCCTGCTGAAAGGCTGGGAGGGGGGTCCCTCCTGGGTACAGGCTGTAGAAAACACTTCTGCTCCTGGTTGCCCAGAATAAACCTCCTGGACTTGCCTCTTCAGGGTATAAACCTAAGGCAGAAAAAAGCCTGAAAATCACACAGGGAAAGAAACTGCATTTTCATGAAGCCTGTAAAGAGAAAAAAGTTGCTGGAGACGGTTCTGGAGAGTTAATTGCAGATACCTTTATTAGAGGGATGCTGCTGGAAGGAATTGAAGTCAATTCTGTAATGACAAGAGAAGCTGGACCTTTAGCAGCTGCCAACAGCAGTGGGGAAGCACCAGCTACAGCGGCTTGCCATTTATAAAACATCTGGAGATAAGAAGCTTATTTTAGGCAGAGTGGTAGCTGTCAATTCCAGCAGCCTCAAGTGTTGATAATAAGTATTTGGCAAAAGAACAGCAGAGGAAGACACCTCATGTTACCTTGTACAGCCTCTGTTCTTCTTGCTTCCCCCTTGCAGCAGAAAGCACTGTCAACTGCTTTAGCAGGATTCAAATGAAAACGCTCTGCAATAGCCATCAGATTGCCTTCCTTTGCTTTCTTAAGTTTTTTTCAGAGTGATGCTCTTTTCTCTTAACTTCAAGGCACAAAGAGGCTGAAAGTCTTTGGGTAGATTTGAGCATGGCATGGCATTTTGAATACCAGTGTGCCTGGTTTGGTTTGTCTGAGAAGCAGCTGAACTGATTTGCTGTGCTGGAGGTAGATTTTGCTACTTGCTGGGCTGGTTGTAATGACTTGAGTGCATGCTTTGGATGTAGCTGATGTTATTCCCAGTGTGTATTAGTAAGAATAGAAATCTGCCATAAAATCACATTCTGCAAAAGCAGTATTCATTTCCCAGTTTTCTGCTTAAAAATCCGGCATTTGCAAGCCTCGCCATCTGCATCACAGCCATTACATGTGGGAAGTATGGAATGTGTCTTATCATACACAGAGCGTGCACAGCAAAGGACATCCAAAGGTTATGTTGTCATCATGTCAAATGGATCTGTTTATTCTGAGTGCTGTAGAAGCAGAGCTTAATCAGAGCATCAGCCATATGCAGATTTGAAAATTAGATTTTACAATAACCACTGTCTACTGTTTTGAATCCTTGTCATATTCCTTGGGTTAGAGCTGTGTTTGCTTAGTGAATCTGTGTGCTGGGAGAAAATCATCTAAAAGCCTTCATGCCATGATGTCAAAAGCACTTCAGTGCATGTATATGTATGAGTGTGCAAGGGGAGCACATGTACCTTATGTCTTTGTGCTACAAGCTGCTACCAAAGTGTGTGAAAGGGGAAAGAGGGCATTCCTTTCATGTAAAAATCAATAGTATTGGCAGCTCCCCATATAAACTTCTTTTTCTGTTCTTTTTTGGCTCATAATTTACATGTGTGTCAGCCAAAAAAGTCACTGTGAATTGATGCAGCATTTGATCTTTCTTTTCCATAAAAGTTTTTAAAGGAATGAGTACAAACACGCACATAATGTTTGTGTAGTGCCTGCCACAGTTTTGTGACTCACAGCATTCTGCCTTTAAGGAGTCAAAAAAAATCTGTCTGAAAGCTTAAGCCTCTCTCCTCATTATGTTGCAATATGAAAAAAAAAAATCCATGCATTTGGTTATTGCAAGCTGCATCAAGGTGGTGGTGAAAAAAGCAATATTCAAAGTAAAGGCTGACATTTTAAACACTGGCACTTGGAAATAAGTGTAATTAAAAAGAATTGCAGAACAAAAATTAACAAATAACTTGTACCACCACTTAATCACATGCTCAAAAATGCCTGAAACAAGTAAGCACTACAGGCTTTTTCTTGCTTATCTCCACTGTGATAATTATTCTTCTAAAGCAGTTAGCTGCTTTCCCTGGGGAAAAAGAGAGTTCATGTCTTTAAAAATTCAGAGTATGGCCCTTCCCACGGAAATCGAGGCAGTTTTTCATTGAATTCAATGAGAACTTAAATGGGCCATTAAACGAGATCAGTAATGCAAGAGCTTTCCAAAGACATCCTGGCCCAGAATGCTCCTCCTTACCACAGGGAGCAGCAGTCACCAGTGTTCTTAGGCTGGCCAATATCTGAAGCTGCAGTGTCCCCTTCTCCAGAGCAGATGTTTTCACCACTCACCCCAGGAAGCTGGAATGTGGTGAGTCAGAGCTGTTGTGAGTCAGGGAGCTGCCCTGACCGTCCAGCTCAGCTGAGCTGAGAGCTGCTGCCCCGCTGCCTCTATCCAGGGTTTAGTGTGAATCAATGTACCAGGAAGGTGCCAGAAGTGCAGCCTGAAAGCTTCCTCCAAAACCGAGGGCAGAAGCCTCCAATTGATGTGGCATCAAGGTAGTGATCCAGAGCTCCACTTTTCCTGTGCTTTCCCTTTCAAGAATTTGACCTCAGGAGTGTTTTACTACTTGTGTTTCTCCAGTTCCAACCACCCGCGTGGTGGGATTTGCCCATTGCTGGACCACGTTCCCTCCCACCCAGCCTCTGGCTGGACGGAGCACACCAGCCCAGGGACAGGATGCTCACTGTGGTCCGTGGGCTACAAGCTCCAGCTCGTCTCAGCTGGGGAAGGTGTGAGTTTGTACGTTTTGACTCTGTTCATTCAAGCTCACAAAACAACCGCATCTGTCTCCAAACTCAGGTGTGCCTTCTCATCCAGCGAACTCTTCGCGGGAAAGCGCTGCTGTGAAATCGCTTTATCAGCCACGGCACCGCTCGCACCTGCCCAGCCGTCCCTCGCCTCCAGCGGCAGCTCCCGCGCCGTGTCCCGAGGGCCAGGAGGGGTTCGCAGCCCTGAATTTCCGCGCCGGGCCCTCTGGAGGTCAGTGTTCGCCCGCGCTCGGGCGGACCTGTTGCGGGCCCGCGGAGGCTCCGCGGGCAGGGCCGGGCCGGGCGGGAGCTGCCCGCCCGCTCGGAGCGCCGGCCCCGCGCCCGCCGCCCGCCCCATCGCCCGCGGGGGCGGCGGGACCCGCCGGTGCCGGTGCCGCTGTCGGTACCGCTGTCGGTACCGCTGCCTGCGCGGGCGCGGAGCCGGCGCTGCCCGCGGGCCGCCCCCGTCCCCCCGCCCGGGGCGGTGCCGCGCTGCGGCGGGCGCGGGTGGGGCCGCGGGCGGGAGGTGCCCGCGGAGCCCCGCGGAGCCATGGCGTACATCCAGGTGCGTGCGGGCCGGGGCGATCCCCGCGGGATGGGGGGGGGTCTCCGGGGTGTCTGCGGGACGGGTGCGGTGCCGAGCCGGGGCCCCCCGTGCTCCGTGCCGGGGGCGGGTGCGCAACTTCGGGTTAACTTCTGGGGAGGAGTTCCCGGAGGCGACAGCAGCCCCCGGCGAGGGGCCAGGCGGGGCCGGGGCAGGAGCGGGGCCAGCAGCTGTTGCTAGCGAGACACTGGGGCAGGAGAGCATCCCCGCGGGGTTGGCGAGCAGCCCTCGGGCCTCTCTTTACTGGGGAAGCGGGATAGCCCCGGGGACGTGGAAGCCCGTCCCGATCCCGCACAAGGACTTCTTGGAGGGAGGAGGATGCTGAAGCCCGCGGGCTGAGATGCGATGGGCCGCCCCAGCCTGGGCACGCTCCGGCGGGTGGGGGGCACTGGCGCCCCGAGCTGCGCTGTGATGGATGGGGCTCCCCCAGCGCTGTGGGGCTCAATTTCTGTCGGGCTGGTTCAGACCCTGAGCGACCCCCGAGCCGCCCTTCCCAGGCATTGCCCCGAGCGCAGCCGCCCAGTTCGCGATGAACCCGAGCGGGGGAGGCATCTCCAGCCGGGCGGGCTCTGGTACAGACCCCGATAGCCACGCCACCCGTGTCCCCCGTCCCGCGGGGCCGTGTACCCCTGCCTGCCCCCGCCGTCCCCTCACCGCTCGGGGCTGAGCCGGGCCCGGCGATGGGAGCGGGGATGCTGCGGGAGCTGCCGGGAGCCGGGCTGGAGCAGCCGCGGGTGGAGCCCGCCCGAGGTGTCCTGGGGGGCTCGGGGCTCCCGGCAGCCCCGGCCCTCAGCAGCAGCCGTCGGGGCCCGTGGGTACAAGGTGGGGGTACCCGGGTGCGGAGCAGGAGATCAGCACCCCGTTATCCCCAGCCCGGCGTCTCAGCCATGGTGGGATGGCGGGGGATGTGTGGCTGAAGGGACCGCGCTGTCCCCAGGCTACGGTGTCCGCTGCCGATGGAGCTTGTGAGCCTTTCCTGGAGTGTAAGTGCGGGGGCAAAACGCGGTCTGTGACCAGTGAGGACCCCACCCTGTTGCAGCATCCCCGGGGGTACTGACACGGTGGTTTGTTGTGGCTGCTCTGAGGACCTGGCTGGGATTGGCGTTTGTGCTAACTCGGAGCAGGTCACCCCCCCAGGCTCCCTGCAGCAGGCTGTGGCCATGGAGCCCTGCCCCCAGCCTCGCCCTTGAGGAGGGTTCACTGGCGGCTGGAGGCTCCCATCTGCCTCGTTCCCTGCTCGGGATGACGTGGCAGAGCCGGCTGGTGCCTCGCTGACCCTGCAGGCTGAGCCCT